>NC_046297.1:48134498-48505748 GCF_004115265.2 Rhinolophus ferrumequinum | reverse complement strand
CTTTGATGAGCTAAGTTAAATCAAAGATGTCTACTAATTGCATTTTGAACTGTTTTCTCTCCAAATGTTCACATTCAAGCGTGTTACTATGATCTCTATCTGCACAAAAAGAGGGGTTAGAGACCAAGACTGTTAAATATTCTTCATTTCATCATTGGTTATTTACGTGGGTCATATAACATATCATACGTATATTTTGGGAAAACAATAATTATCTACAATAATGCTTGATAGTTTAAAACTGTTAGAGTTATTTTATATTATTCTCACAATTTCACATGCACAAAAACGAAACACAGAATTAGCTGGCTTTCCTAATGCCCCTCAAAAATTTCACGGCAAAGTCAAGACATGAGCCAAGTATCTGGCTCCTCAATCTTTACTCTACTTCTGAACTCTGCCATTGTCCCTGTAACCCAAGCAGAAACCTGAAAGGAATGCTGATGCTAACTTTTCTGTTATTCTCCCTGTACAAGACACAGTGTCTTAGCTTGGACCCTTCCTTCCAGCCGTACCACCTCCTGACTCAATTTCTTCAGATGGAGGCACTCATCTCCTCTAGTTTTTCTGACTAGAGGCACTCTGCATCATACAACAGCTAGAGAAACCTTTCAAAATCACAAATCCAATCAAGTTATTTTGCATCTTGATTTCCTTTAATAATCCTTAATTCCCTAAATCCTGAACATCAATGCATAACAGAATGGTAAAGGAAAAGACTCACGCTCAAAATGGCATCCCTTGTGCTCTAAAGCCCATGATACCAAACCTAGACCTAATACCTGATTTAATTGCAGTTTCACCCTCTCTCAGAAATACAATCCTAATCAATCAATCTGGAATTTCCTGTTCAACGACAATGTGGTAATCTGTTATGCCGGCCTTCTCAATACCCTTCTTCACCCCCTACCACATAGGAAGAAGAGGCCGTCTACATGATAAAACCTTTGCTGGCCGTTTCCCCTCAAAATAGATGTCCTGTCTGAAAAATAAGGCTCTCTTTTCTTTTGTTGATAGCTCCCTGGCCCTGCCCTTCTTATAAAATCCTTCCATTTGGATACCACCCTTTGGAGCACCATTCTATTTACTAGACAGGTTGCTGCCTGATTCATCAATCACTTAATAAAGCCAATTACAACCTCAAATTTACTCCATTGAATTTTGTTGTTTAACAGGAGGAAGATGTAGATGTTAACTGATTTTTTTTTCATTTTCTTTTCTTTTATTATGATTTTTAAAAATATTCAAGTAAAAACGTACTGACTTTCTGAGGACGAATCTTTAAATATTTAATGCTGCTTCTAATTTATTACAGCACTTACTTTCCAAAAATGTTCATCACAGCCGGTTTGAACGAATATTTGGTTAATGTGGCAATGTTGTTAATGTAAGTATACATACACCACATTATAAGAGTACTGGAGATCCAAAGGAATTTGCCTTTGTGGAATTTCAAACAAAAGAACAAAGAGCAAAAACTATTGAGATAGCTTCAGAACTTTTGGAAGAAAGTTTTTCTTAACCTTACCAGATTATGGTTTCCAAAGAGTCATATTCCCCTCTGTTTTGTTGTTGTTGTTGTTGTTTGTTTGTTTGTTTTTGGCAGCACAGGGAGTGTCCTTTATTTTTACTATTAGTAGAAAATATAACAAAATTACCAGCAGTAGTTTTAAACACTTCAGCAATGCTTACAAACTCCTCTTTGCTGACACAACTAAGGCTACTATTCCATGTTCCAAAAGCAGGACTTGTCCCAAGTGGACATATGATGCATCTGTAGATACTCAGGACACACAGCTCAGGACCCATTTGTGACTACATCATCTTCCATCTCGGTGGGGACTGATCTGCATTCTCCACCAGGTACCTGACTGGACTGCCGCAAGCTCTTCAGCCACTCCCCTTCCACCAGAATTGATGCATTTGCTGTGGCACTCTTGATTGCTTCTACATTCGCTGGGAATGGCCCACCTTTTTTTTTGTCATTTGGCACACCAGCACGTGGATTGAGAGTTTGGCTTCTCCTGGCAATATCCTTTGTGAGCTGTGCACCCTATTTGCCCTTGAACATTTTCTCTGCTTGCTGATGCTCTTTTAGTTTCACCTTCTGGAAATCCAGTACTCTGACTTGTGGAACTTTATAAATTACATACAGTGTGTAATGATTCGTATTTGTTATAGGATTTCTTAGAATACTTACGTAAGTCAGAGATTTGGGGGATAACTAAGGGTCCAGATAACACAGTTTCCCAAAACTATGGTTGGTGAGAATGAGTTCTGTCAGACAGGGCAGAGCCTGATCAAGTCCCTCACTTATAACGACATATTCTATTGTTGTTCACTAACAATATTTTCAGTCTTCTGAACAAAGGAAAACCACCCAGGATCCTGATTTCATTGTCAGAAAGATCAATAGCATCAAACTGGTCTAAGGTAGCACTTAGATTTTCAATGATAGGAATTTTGTACTCCCGGAGGGAGGTCTAGCTCAGTGCCCTGTCCCACCTGCCCCATCAGCTCCACCATCAGCTTCACCATATTGCCGCCTCCTGCTCCTGTGTGGCCTACCCACCTTAGTCACCTCTTGAAAGTTTCTTTTATCTTAATATAAGGAATACTTTATAATATGAAAGTGTTCCAAAACTCAAACATACAGAAAATAGGAGTAAGATAGTGGAAAGAATAGTGTGATGAACCCACCTGGGCTATCACAGAGCTTCAATGATTATCCATGTATGGCTAATCTTGTTTCATCTATACTTCCCCACTCCTCCCATCCCAGTACCCTTTCTTGGATTAATTTAAAGAAAATCTCAGAAGATCTTTTTTCTGTTGTTTTTCTTTATCAGTGATTTTCTTCATTTCCTTGATTTCAGGGATGAATTGAGGTAGCCTCTACTCACTGCCTCAGGAAACAAAACATTCAGAGACCAAGAGAGATTATTAGGTTTTAAACTTCAAAGGTAGGCTTTCTCGACTACCAACTCACCAGAGACAAGGTTTTACAGTTTCAAAAGACAAAGTTTATGTAAAGGAATAGATCTGGGAAGAATAGGTCACAATGGAAAAAGTCCATTTTCCCGTCAGGTTTCAGAAGAGAGAGGCAGAGAGGAGACAAGTGAGTATAGATGTCCATGAAATCCCAAAAATGGTGACTGCACCTTGGCCCTGGGTGAGTCCTAGAGTGGAGTGATGTTAGAAAATTCCACATTTGTGGGTGTGGGTGCTGACAAGAAAGGATACCTTTGACAGTACATCCATCTAAACCCCAGGAGGCATGCTGATACCATGGTGTGTAAATAAAGGTTGTTTGGTGGGTCAGGTCAGAAATATACAGTTTTTCTGGAGGACTTAGGGGTTGTCAAGAGACAGCTACACAATCTGGAGGGACCACATGGTGGAGAGAAGGACAGAGAGATCTGAGAGTGAGAGGGACCCAGTGGAGTCGTGGATTTCTCAGAGGGCACCAGCCAGAGAGCAGCTGATGGAATCCTCACACTTGATGCTGTGGCCCTTTGAATCAAACTCAAGAGGACAGGCCATGAGTTGATTGACATACTGACTGACATACTGTCTCATAGTCACTGTTTTTTCACCAAGTGCAATGAGAGAGTAAGACAGAAATTACATTTATTTCTGGGAAGTGGAATATACTTTGCCTTTCCCTGAGTTTGCACCCACTTCGCAGAGAACAAGTCACAAGCATTCAGACTTCCTCTCACCCTCTCTTCTCCTTTACAGTCAGGCTCCACCTATGGCCCCCGTTTTCCTCCTGGTTGGCTTTGTTGTCAGGCAGGCTCTGTGCAGGCTGTGTAAGAAGCCTCAGGCATATATGTGAGGATTGGCCACTCAAGGGAAAAGAAAGAGCCTTTTTGTCAACAGCTCTCTCGGAGCCCTGGGACTGATTCTCATGTTTTGCATCGTTTCCCTGAACCAATCACTGTGGCCACTGTGAAGGGATAGGCTTATTTGACTGGCTTGAGTTCCGTGACTACACAGAAGTTGGGGGTGGGGTCAGCTGCTCTCCATTTCCTAAGGGAAAATGAGGGTAATGTTTCCAGGAAGGCAAAAAGATACTGAATCGGCTGAAGTAGGAGAGAGATCCACCCTGTAAGTATTTAATAAATATTTGCTTAAATGAACAAAAAACCAAGGCCTTCAAAAAGGGTTCTTGCAATGACATTACATTGCCTCTATCTTTATTCCATAGTTTATATACTAACATCCTTTACTGAACAGGAAGTTGGAACTTGGCCACCCTAAAATAGTGTTAGCTCTGCATGATGATAAGGAAGCTGTCTGATTATGACATATTTTGTATAAGACGTATGAATTTTTAATGGTACCTCTATGGTACCTAGCTTTCAAGATTTAAAATCTTTTAAAAATTTAATAGTGACTTCATAAGTAGCGAAGGAGGAGGAGAAGTGAGATGGGAGTCTGCATTTCAAAATAAGCAATCTGACCAGTTCTAAGTGACATGTGAATTTGAGGGCGATTCATATATCCTGAGAAACTTAGTTTTATTTATTCATAAAGTTTCTGAGTTCTCCTCAGATTTACCACTCATAGTCAGGTGTCCACTGGGTCTGTGAGGCAGTGAATCACCTCTAGTTAAGCCCCAAGATAGGCTAAAAGCACCATGATTGCAGGGTCTGTTTTCACCTTGTACCCCTTGTCGAGCTCAGGCCAGTCACGTGGCAGAAACTCAATAAGTACTTATTTACTTAATGAATGAATGAATGAAATATAAGAAGTAGTTTAGATGAACAAAAGTCATTCAGACACACTCAATTTTGACTATAGAATGTCATCTAGAATGTTATTTTTAATTTGGAATTTTTCATATTTTATGTGGGTTGATATTAAAATTATGTTGTATCCTGTATTTCTCCTCTCATGGCAGTTATCATACTTTTACCCAACATGTATTGAATAACACACAATAATAGCCAACATATATTGAATCTGACCATGTAGCAGGCACTCTTGTAAGTACAGTTCCCTAAATCCCTTGTAACAACTCTAAGAGACTGTTAAGACTCATACTTTTATTACAAAGCTTGTTGCTTATAGAGTGCCAGGATTTGATCCTGGCAGAGGGATTTCTAAGTACATATTCTAGCTGTTAGACTTACAGGGCCTTTTTGTAAATACTTGTGCGAAATCTGTTTCTTCCTTAGAAAGTAAGCTCTATGAAACTGTCTTATATATCATACCTACCACAAGGCTTAATATGTGTCGAATGAAAGAAGGAATTAGTTAGCTAATTTCCTTAGCACACAGTGATTACTAGAAAAGGAGAGTTAAAAACTGTCTTAGGTAGATATCAGGAAGTTTACAAATTTGTCAGAGGATGCTTGAGCATACATTACGACAAATAAGAATAGCTGAGATTTTAATGGAGATAGGTAGGTAGGTGGGTAGGTGGATGGATGGATGGATAGATGGATACATAGGTAGGTAGGCAGATGATAGATTATTGATAGATAGATAGATAGATAGATAGATAGATAGATAGATAGATAGATAGATAGATAGATATAGAGCTATCTAGCATTTATAGTCTGCTTTTAGTTAGACTCACTTCTTTTCAGCCCTAGATATGAATAATAAAATCATCATATTTTAAGTCTAGGTTGGTAAACATCTCACAATTAATAAAAGTTTTGACACTTTTCTACAGAAGAAAACTGTTTTTATTTCAGTAGCTTTTCTGAATTATTTCTTGTAAGTTCACTTGTAGGCACAATGGAGTGGAAGAAATATTTTTAGACCTGAAATACTTAGGTCTATTATAATTGGCATTTTATTCTGAATCCCCAGCACTCTACGCATTAAAAGAATGATCTCATAAGGTATGAGGCATATTGGTATCAAATGCTTTTAAATATTAATGTTCGTAAGCCACCGAGTGCAACAGTCTTCAGAATTTCCTTAATTATGCCAAGTATAAGTAAGATATAAATCATAGCAAGGTTTATACTAATCGTTTATCTCATAATTGCCTTATGGTTTCAGTTGTTTTTTTAGAGTTGCAGTCTGTCAAACAGGTGTTTTTAGCTCTCATGTGTCCCTCTAGCTACACATCTGTTTTATTTAATATTTTTGGTCAGTACTAACAGTGAATTACTTTTGGTTCAAAACATGCTCTCCATTTAATTTGGATAAATCATCCAAACTGATGTTAGCTAGTCATAAAGTTAGGTGCTGAGTTAGCAGGATAAAAAAAGAAAGGAATCTGCAATTTCAAGGAGCCCCTTCTGAGACGGCAGATGTTAGAACTGAAGTATTATTATGTAATTTAATTTTCCAGTAATTGCTAGCATTTTTCTCCAACAAGGTAGCAATCTCCCTTAACTTCTTCCAATTGTGGAATCCCCCCAGTTGGATTCCACAATTTTTCATTCCCTTCGTCTCAGGTGAGATCTGTAGATACAGAACTTCAGGGGTGTAAATGCAAGGCTGGTCTGCCCTTTTTTCTTCCCCTCGATATTCTCCTTGTCTTTCTATGTGTTTCCTCCTGTGGTGCAATGCTGTTATTATTCACAACGCGAGGGCTTCTTGGAACTGGTTTGCACTGAAACAATATTGATCTGCACTGGGGAGGAGTCAGAAGATAAATTCTATTTCCTTGGGTGACTGCTTGGGGAAAGATGGAGACCTTCTTCATTTGTTGGTCAAAAAAATCAAACTAAGGGCTGGCTGCCTGTAATTGTGAAAGGATTGTGATCAAATATATTTTTGTGGGGTCCCTGCTGAACAAACAATTTGATTAAAAACGTACTATAAAAGTCATGGGCCCATATGAAGAATAGCAATTTATCAATGGCGATTAGAATAATGGATAGAGAAGAGGTATTCACATATTTGTTTGTTATCCAATCAGTGCAAGATTCTTCAGCGTGTCCATGCCCCATCTCTTTCTGTCGAGGTCCAGAAACCAACTCTGTGTTCTTCATTGTCAGATGTGCTATTCCCAGTAATTTCGTATCTCCCACTGTGAGGTGAAGGTAGCAATGCTGCTACAATTCACGTCGCCAGTGGCTCCTTGACACTTGTTTGCATTGAAACAATATTGATCTGCTTGCCTTTGCAATTCCCTAATACCATTTACTTAATGTTGGTGATACCATTATTCATCAGGCTGCATTATCCTGTGGACAGTAGCTTCCAAAGAATCTTCCAAAGGTTTTTACTTTGTTGATGACCACATAATGCAAGTGTCATCCAGAGTATGCAGGAAAATGTGAACAATGATTTGTTTTCCAGCTTTGTCACATTCAAAAATTTAAACATAGAACAATTCATCTTTCTTCGATGTCTTGTCTCGCACTCAGCACCACAATCATTGCGCTGATAGGATGTGACAGCTTCATTGTGGAAGTCATTCAGATACTGGCTTACTCGCGTGGGTACATTTGTCAATTCTCTGGAGAGTCCTACAGGCCCTACAGAATTTCATGGTACAGAAAGTCCAGCTGAGGCTTTCTCCCGGGGCCTCCTTACACTCCTGTTGTCAGGATCCTTCACCAAGCAAATAGTCCTCTATGGGCCAATTAGAATTCTTAGAGCTCAGGCCCAATTCCCAGTCTCTGCTTCTTGACCCATGGGGATTTTTTCTTGACCCATTAGGGAAAGCCAAACAGTGGGAACTGGGTGACCCCTGACACACTCTTTTGCTTGGCTCTGACATCTCTCTGTACAGCAACATCAGGCCTGTTTAAAGCTCAGAAAATTTCAGAGAAGAGAAGACCACCAGTTTCTCTAACTTAGTGGAAGGAAGATAGCTCCCATTCTTATAGGAAAACGAAAATGGACTGGGGAGGGGAAATGGAGGAGAAGGGATGGTTGCTTCCCTCAAAATGGTTTCTCCAAAACAGAACTTCTTACCCACCATGCCACCCAACCACCACCACCACCCCATGCCCTTGTAATAGACATGGGGATACAGGATTCATGGCCCAGATCCAGCACTCTCTGCTCCAGCAGTCAGCTCAGTTCCTTCAGGGACTGCCTCAGCCACAGAGAGCTGCCCCTTCCGGGATCACACCCTTCTCAGGACAACTTGTATCTGCCCTGGTAACTAAGGGAAGGAAGGACAAAGTCTGGTCCTTTCTGCCTCAAGTGAGGCATTCTGCTGAGCACTGCATGCTCTAGGGTGCTCTGTCAGGTTGGTTGTGGCTCTGTTCATCCCGCATCACAGTTCAGCTTCTTCCTCTGCTTGATCCTGCTTCCTCCCCCATCCTTTCGCAGGTGCTTTTTTCCTAGAAACATCTTACTCCCCAAATTCATCTGAGTATCTGCTTCCAAAGAATCCAGCTGATGATACCCCTCAATCCACTTTTATATAGACTGGGAGGCAGTGGAAAGGAGTAGGGGTTCCAGAGACAGTTCCCTCTGGGTAAGTGTCAGTCTCCATGTTTCCATAGGAGGCAGTGTGGGGTTTTATTTCCTTCGCTCTCCTCTCCTCTCCTCTTCTCTCCTCTTCTCTCCTCTCCTCTTCTCTTCTCTCCTCTCTTCTCCTCTCTTCTCTTTCTCTCCCTTTCTTTTTCTCTCTCTCCCACTCCCCTTCTCCCCCTCTCTCCCCAGAGTTGTGGCTCTGGTTGCTGATTCCTGGAGAAGAAGAAAGATGGCCTCACCATCACATATCACCCTAATTACACAAGCATTAGTTAGTTTGTACCCCAACTAGACTATACATATTTGAGGGGCAGGAACTTGTCTTTTTTTTTTTTTTTTTTTTGTATCTTTCCCAGAACCTAATATAGTCTGGGCACCTAATTAGTGCTAACACATGTTTTCTTTCCCTCCCCCTTCTCCTTTCCCTCCCCCACCTCCTCCTCTACTTCTTCCTCAAGAACTTATTCAACTTACCTAGCTCTCCAATTGCTCTGAAGTTACACATATCCCTCTCTCTCCCTAGAATACTGCCCTAGAATAGCCACCACCCTCTCTTGGAAGGACCACTGCTCCATAGTTTTAAGAAAACATCTTACTCCCTCTCTTGTGCCTCCAAAGGCTGACCTCCAGAGAACAACCTGGAGGGTCTCTCTCTCTAAAGGGTAAGTCAAATCATATAATTCCAGTGGCTTCCCACTAAGTCTACAATGACATTCAGACTCCTTACTTTGGTCTAGAAAGCCCTACCTGATTTGGCCAACTGCTTCCTCTCCAATGTCATCTCCCTTCACCGTCCCTCTTGTTCACGTGCTCTGGACACACTAGCTTTCTTGTCCCTAAAACATGAGAATCCTGTTCCAAGCTAAGGGGCTTTGTCCTTGCTCTTTCTTCTGCTCGGAAGGCTCTTCCTACAGGTAGCTGTCTGTGTGACTCTTCGTATTATTCACATCTCAATTCAAATGTCACCTCCTCAGAAAAGCTTTCACTGCCCATCCTAACTAAAGCAGCCATGGGATCCCCTCCTTACATTTTATCATCTATGTGCACTTATCACTGGCTAAAATTAGCTGACTCTATTTTGGTTTGTCTGACTCCTCTCTCTTGAATGTAGGATCCACAAGTGTGGTGCTCAGTTATATTTTCTGCTCTATCCCTAGTGCATAAAATAGGTCTTGGCATAAAGAAGACTCTCAAAAAACACTTGTTGACGACTGAATTATGATTCCTAAATGTCTCATTCATATCTCTAATTATGCCTCCTTTCTTGTTCCTAATGATTTTTTAAAAAGATTTTTATTAAAATATAGCTAGCATACAATATTATATTAGGTTCAGGGATACACCATCGTTATTCAACATTTCTATACCTAAAGAAGTGATCACCGAGATGAGTCCAGCAACCATCTGACACTGGACCATGCTATCACAATATTATTGACTATATTCCCTATGCAGTATATTATGTCCCCTGACTTATTTGTTTTATACCTGGAAATTTGGACCTCTTATTCCCCTTCACCTTTCTCCCCCCTTTTTAATATTTCAATTACAGTTGAAATTCAGTATTATTTTATATTAATTTTGGGTGTACAGCATAGTGGTTAGACATTTATATAATTTAAGAAGTGATCCTCCTGACGACCCACCTGGCACTACATAGTTATTACCATATTATTGACTATATTCCTTATGCTATACCCTACATCCTGTAACTACTTTTTAACAACCAATGTATACTTCTTAATCCCTTCCCTTTTTTCACCCATACCCCCAAACCCCTTCAAACTGGCAACCATAAAAATGTTTTCTATATCTATGAGTTTGTTTCTGTTTTACTTGTTTGTTCTTTAGATTCCGTATAAGGGAAATTACATGGCATCTGTCTTTCTCTTTCTGACACTCCACTCAGCACTGTACCTTCCAGGTCCATCCATACCACTGCAGATGGCAAGGACCCATTCCCTTCCATGGCCGAGGAATATTCCATTGTATGTATGTACTACCTCCTCTGTATCCATTCTTCCATTGACAGACATGATACCAAATCTGCGTCCACATCTTGACTATTGTAAACAATGCTGCAATGAACATATGGATGCAGAGTTCCCCTCAAAATAGTGTTTTGGGTTTCTTTGGATAAATACCCAGAAGCGGGACTACTGGGTCCTTCTTTTCCTCTTGTTGTATCCTTTGTTTTAAAGTCTATTTTGTCTAGTATAAGTATTGCTACCGCAGATTTTCTTTTCTTTTCTTTTTTTACATTTTCATGAAATAACTTTTTCCACCCCTTTACTTTCAGTCTCTGTGTGTCTGTAAATCTGAAGTGAGTCTCTGGTAGGCAGCATATGTTAAGGATTTTGTTTTCTTATCCATTCAGCCCTCCTATGTCCTTTGATTGGAGTATTTAATCCATTTACATTCAAAGTAATTGTTAGATATGTAGCTATTGCCACTTTATTATTCATAATTTTGATCTTTTATTTCCTCCTGTCTTAAAGAAGTCCCTCTAACATCCCCTGTAATACTGGTTTGGTGGTGAAGAATTTCAGATTTTTCTTGTCTAGGATGCTCTTAATCTGTCCTTCAATTTTAAATGATAGACTTGATGGGTACAGTAACCTTGGTTGTAGGTCCTTGATTTTCATCATGTTGAATATTTTGTGTCAATCCCTCCTGGCCTACAAAATTTCTGTTGAGATATCTGCTGACAATCTTACAGGGGCTCCCTCATAAGTTACTAGTTGCCTTTCTCTTGCTTCTTTTAGGATTCTCTCTTTCTCTTTAGCCTTTGCCATTTTAATTATAATGTGTCTTAGTGTGGGCCTTTTTGGGTTCATCTTGTTTGGGACTCTCTGAGCTTCCTGCCTTGTGTGTCTGTTTCCTTTGCCAGATCAGGAAAGTATTCAGTTATTATTTCTTCACATATGTTCTCAATCCCTTGCTTTCTCTCTTTTCCTTCTGGTACCCCTATGATGTGAATGTTGTTATGCTTGATGTTAGACCAGAGGTCTCTTAAACTATCCTCTTTTTTTTTTTTTAATTCTTTTTTTATTTTTTCTGTTCAAATTAGGTGTTTTCTGCTACCTTATCTTCCAGATCACTGATTCGACTCTGTTTCATCTGGGCCACTGGTGATTTCTTCTAGTGCATTCTTCATTTCAGTTATTGTATTCTTCACTTCTGATTAGTTCTTTTTTATGATTTCTATGTCCTTTTTTATGCTGGCTATCTCTCTGTCAAAGTTCTCACTGAGTTCCTTGAGTATCCTTATAACCAGTGTTTTGAACTCTGTATCTGGTAGGTTGCTTGCCTACATTTCATTTAGTTCTTTTTCTGGAGTTTTCTCTTGTTTTATTTGGGACATATTTCTTTGTTTCCTCATTTTGGCTTCCTCTGTATGTGTATTTCTATGTATCAGGTAGATCTCATATGTCTCCCAGTCTTGGCTGGATGGCCTTGTGTAGTAGGTGCCCTGTGGGTCCCTGGCACATACAGATGGCCAATAGACATATGAAAAGATGCTCAGTATCACTAATCATCAGGGAAATGCAAATCAAAACCACAATGAGATTTCATCTCACATCTGTCAGAATGGCCATCATCAAAAAATTAACAAATAAAAAGTGCTGGCAAGAATGTGGATAAAGGGAACCCTTGCACACTGTTGGTGGGATTGCAAATTGGTATAGCCACTATGGAAATCATATGGAAGTTCCTTAAAAGTAGAGCTGCCATATGATTCAGCAATTCCACTTCTGGGTATTTATTGAAAAAAAAAACAACAACAACCAAAAACACTAATTTGAAAAAAAAATATGCACCCCTATGTTCATTAGGGAATTACATACAATAGCCAAGATATGGAAGCAACTTAGGTGTCTATCAATTAATGAATGAATATAGAAGATGTGACATATATATATATATATATATATATATATATATATATACACCTATATATGTATATATATATAGGTATATATATGTATATACCTATATATGTGTATATATAGGTATATATGTATATATGTGCTCATATATATGGATATTTTTAGCAATGAAAAAATGAACTTTTGCCATCTGAGACAACATGTATGGACCCAGAGGGTATTATGCTAAGTGAAATAAGTTAGAGAAAAACAAATACTGCATGATTACACTTACAAGTGGAATATAAAACAAAACAAAACAAATGAATGAACAAAGCAAAACAGAAACAGACCCATAGATGTAGAGAACAATCTGATGGTTGCCAAAGGCAAGGGTTGTGCAGGGATGGGGAAAAAAAGAAAAAGATATTGCCTGTAAAATAATAGTGATGGTGGTGATGAGAATGACTACAGGTATCATACACATCGCTTCCCAGGTGCCAGATGGGCCAAGTGCTTTGTGTATATTGGAAAAAAAAATTAAAAAAAAAATATATATGTACTTATATTGATATATAACTTATTTATATATACGTATACATAAATATATGTATACGTATATACATATACATAAATATATGCTAATATATATACATAAATATAATATATCTTATATTGATATATAACTTATTTATATATACACTAATATTTATATACATATACATAATATATATCTCAAATGTGTACAGCCAAGTTATGCGAAGTATAACCCAGTCATCAGAGCAATAATGTTGTCATTTAAAGCACAATGCTTTGAATGATTTCCTTTTTCAGAAAATTGGGAACCAATCCTTGGAATTGAATTTTACCATATAACTTCTATGTAATTCTAGCCTACAGTTTATTTCATAGAGAAAAGGAATAATTCTAAAGTGTTATTCTCAACCATGAGCTTATCTCATGGGAAGTGAAGAAATATTTGACCATGAAGTTCCCAAAGCCATGGTAAATTTATTCATATCGAATTTGGCCTGGTCACAGCCCTTGATGCTCTTCGGCCACTTTGTCATGGCATTACATTTTCTCTACAGTCTCCATCCATGCAGACCCCTTTAGTTTGATTGGTTTGTCACTGAATTCATCAAAGTGAGGTGTTTTAATGCAGACAATTCATATAAAAAGGTTTGGGAGTATGTTATATCCCAATGCATACATAAACTGAGAAGAACCTTTCTCTTCTGTCCCATGCAGTTTCTGAGATACTCACATTTCTGGTAAATCTCGGCTTGGGGAGAGAAGAACATGTGGCTGTGCAGGGGAGGGAGGAAAAGTTGTTTCAGCCTTACAGGGGAGTGGAAAGCAAGGAGAGAAGAAGTGGGGAGGATTGGGATTAAGCCTGGACAAACAAAATGTAGCCAGCTCAGGAAGCGATTTGAATTCCAGGTTAAGGATTTGAGACTTTATCATGTTAAATACAGTTGATGCTCATTATTCATGGACTCAGTATTTGCAAACTGCATCCTACGTAAAATTTATTTGTAACTCCAAAATCGATAATTAGAGTGCTTCCGCTGTTCTCATGGGACATGTAAGAGGGGCGAAAAATTTGAGTCACCTGACGTGCATGCTCCCAGCCCAGACTGAAGGAGGTATCGCTCTGCCTTTTGTTTCAGCTCTCACCCTGCAAACGAAGAGCCTCTTCACAGTATATTGAATGCCATGTTTTTCAACCTTTTGTGCTTTTTGCTGGTGGTTTCACTATTTAAAATGTCCTCAAGGGTAGCGTTGAAGGGCTGTGTAGTGTTCCTATAGACAAAAAAGTTGTGGTGGGCCTTACGGAGAAAACAGATGTGAGATAATACATGTTAGGTAATCTTTGTACTGTCATGAGATACAGTGTTGTTGACTGTTGAGTTCATTGTTAATGAAGCGACTATACATATGTATATATAATAATAATATATATGTGTGTGTATATTAAATAAGATGTTTTTAAACAGAATCAAAGATATAACAGGCTATGTACAGGCTATGTATTGATCGGTTGATGAAAAGGTGACCGGAGGCTCACAGGAACCTAGCCCTGTGTATTGCCCAGCAGGGATGGCTCCATACTCACTAACTCATTGTTGCCAGTGACTCTGTAGAACATAACTGCCCTGACTAATCAGAACTGCATATACTTTTTTCCCCCCTAAATGCAATGGGAAATCATTGAAAGGTTTTAAAGCAGAAGCCATGTACAGCATGCATGTGCATATCTGTGACTGTTTTGATGACATGAAGCAAGAGATATCTGCCTGCATGTTTTGAACAGCATTTAGATTAGGAACTGCTCCTTGAAGTTCTGTTATGTAGAGTATTGCAATCTTTAGACAGGCTATTACTCTTTTTAACGGTAGTGGGTGTGTGCGCGTGCATGCACACACAAACACTCCCCCACAAGGAGTACAGCCTACTCTGACACCTGGACAAAATAGAGACCCAACCATGGGCCCCATGCTTAAAGATCACCACTCTGACCCTACTCCATCTGTTCCCCTCTTTATAGGCTTACCAGTCTTCGGGGCAAAGGAAATGTACCCACCTGCAGCCCATGCAGTTGCCCCATCTCCCTCTGCCAGCAGCACCTAGATTTCCCAAATGGGCCCAAGCCTGCTACCTCTTCTTTTGGTCTACCCACCTAGAGGCTGGCAGTGCTAACCCCAGGCCTAAGGGGTATCATGGGAGTTATAAACAGAGGTTCCATATGAGATCTGGATGTATGCTCAAGGTCTCCTGCAGTGAAAGACAGAGCTGGGTTTGGGAAGCAAAGGGAGTGGTCACAGATGGGACCAGAAACCAGGGAATGGCTCTTCCCAGCCTTCCATGTTCTGGAGAAGAAATTGGAGGAGTCTTAAAATTCCAACTCTATATCTGTATCTCTAAGTAGTTACAGAGATTTACTTTTCATGGTAGGATAAAAATGTTTTATTAGCCATTTATTAGCTTGGTTTATAATAAGTATTTATAAATAAGCTATGGGGGTCTTCATTGTACTCTTATCCTGGCCTCACAAATATCATGGGATTGCTTGTGCGCTCGTGCACGCACACACACACCCACGCACACACACATGCACGAACACATACACCTGCCCTCATTCAACTAGATATAGCAGCTGCTATAGCTGCTTCATTATCTCATTCAAAAAATATTTTTCAGCACCTTTTGTGTGCCAGGCATGGTTTTAAGCACTGAAGACTGACTAGCAGACATAAAGAATATCCTCCCACCTATGGAGTTTATAATCTAGTGCAGTAGTTCCTAATTCCTGGATGCACATAGAAATTTCTGAGAAGCACAGTAAAAATCCTGATGCTGGGCTATATCCAGAAACCATTTATCTGGGGATGAGACCAAGACATCAAGTATTTTTTAAAGTTCCTATTAAAAAAGACATACATTAGTGATTTTAATGTATGACCAAGATTGAGAACTGCTGTTCCAGTGGAATAACAACCACTTAAATGGTGCTGATTCTGTGTCAGGCATAGTTTTAAGCACTTTGCTTGTAGTGTTTCTTTCGATTCCCGCAATAAACTTCTGAACTAGGTACTAGCCGTACTTGACAGGTAAAGAAACTGATACACAGAGAAGTGGAATCGAATGTCCAAGGTCATAGAGCTAATAAGTATCACAATCACCGCCGAGCAGTCAGGATTCCGAGTTCCTGCTCGAAACCGTTACCCCATGTTCCTCTAGAGGCCTCAGCTGGTGGATCCCAGCGTGGGCCCGGCTCAAGCCAATTAATAATCTCCCCCCAAAATTTTAAATGGCAAGAGTGGTGAGGATGGGAAGCTAGCTAGGACGCTGTCAGAGGATGCGATGCCTCCTTTCGAAGGAGGGCCTTCTGCACTAGAGACAAAGCTGTTGTGAATTGAGAAGCATGGCTGAAGAACACTAGAAGCACCCCAACCCTTATTTTATCTATTTCTAAGACCCAGCCAGATCCCTGCTCTTCCTGTGACTCGGCTCTATGAACTTCAGTTGAATTCTGTGAACCATCAAGTTCCCATTTGTCTAAGCTAGTTCAAGCTGAGAGTCATTGTGAATCAAAGTGTTGACTAATCCACGGTCAACTGGCTATATTCTCTAAAGACCACCGTTAGTTCACTCAAGTAGCAGCAACGTGAAATGAGTCTATCATGAACTCTACAGCCACGACTCCATGATCTCAGAAGTCTCTCAATTTGAGATGTTGAGTCAGTTGCCTAAACTTGTAACACAAGCAGCAGTTTCTTCAGTAGTAGCTAATTCCTCTTGTAGAATTGAAATCTCTCAAGAGCGACTGCTGGTGCTATCGGCAGTTGGCTTTCCATAATACCATCCTGTCAGTAAATAATTTAGTCCTTGCTGAATCCAGGATCATGAGAAGTCTTTTTATAGGCTAAGTTTTGATGCCATAAATGGTCAAGAACATATGCAACATGTTTCTATGTGGAATCCTTTGCTTCTTTGTTTTGATTTGAATGAAAACCTCCTAGTCTATTAATTCCAGACCATACACTGGTTGACATCAAGCCAATCCTTGAGCATTAAGGCTACTGTGTGTAACATGGAGTTTGCTTAATTTTCAGACAGTAGAATTTGTTCCTTGGTGGTATTTAAGAGTGGTTTGACACTGCCTACTTTTGTCCAGCACTAAAAAAGAAAAAACAAAAGATTAGATCAACTCTGGATAGTGCTTGTGACACATGGTGCAGCGAGCAGGGTATGGTGCCGGCCAAAGCTTCCCGGAGGGCGGTGGAGCAGTTTGTGCGTACGAACACTCAGTCTCAGGAAGACCAGGAGGAGCAGCTGCCGGAGAGCTGGACCCCCGTGGAGGGGTGGGAAGACGTGGATGGTTCCCCAACCAGCAAAGGCCAGAGAAAGAGAAGGTCGTTGCGGCCCTGTGACCTGGGAAGTGCTTGCTGAGGCCCTTACCCCCAGGTTGGGGAGGACTTGGAGCCCTCGCCCTGAGGAGGGGGCACACATTGTGAGGCTAATGCAAAGCCCTGGTGAATGACTGTGGACTATGGGAAATTGTCTTCTATCCCTAATTTAATGGACCGCTTGACTGTTTGTTTGGGAACATACCACCATGTAGTGGAACTGGCGGATGTTTGCTTTTGTGCCTTGACCGGCCACCATCAAGAATATGTAAGCACCTTGACTGTGAGCCGCTGTTGTTCCAGCACGGTACCCTGAGAGGCCCTGGCTGTGCCCAGGAGGTCTGGCTGTGCCCAGAGACAAAGGCAGTGCCCTGCAAGCCCTGGCTGAGTCCAGGAAGTCTGGCTGTGCCCAGAGAGAGTGGCAGTGCCCTGAGAAACCCTGGCTGTGTCCGGGGAGACTGGTGGTACCCTAAGAAGCCCAGGAAGTCTGGCTATGCCCTGAAGGACTGGTGGTGCCCTGAGAAACCCTGGCTGTGCCCAGAGAGCCTGGCTGTGTCCAGGATATTACATTCACCTCCAGGCTCCTCGCACAGGGCCCCTCGCAGAAGATGCTTGTCACGTGGATTGTGAGACAAGACCCTATAGGGGTGGAGTGTGAGGACAGAGCCAGGAGTGCAGTTTCCAGGCTCTCGGCCTCACGTGGAAAGGTGCTGGCTCAGGTAGTAAATGGCCATCAACTGTGATTGGATGGCCATCAGCTGTGGCTAGTTGGCCGTCAGCTGTAACCAATGAGCCATTGGCCACTAATATAACTGCCGTGGCTATGCTAGCAGCAAATGGGGGCTAGCAAGAAGATGGTGGCTGAGCTAGCAAGGTGTGGCATGGTGGTCTGGCATCCTGGCGTGGCGTGGCGGAGTGTGGATTGCAGATTGCAGAGAGGCAGATTGCAGCTAGCAAGTGAGGTTGGTTGGCAGAGATAAGTGGACAGCGGGTTGTGGATCGTGTGGTTTCTGCCTCCTGTGTTTCCAACCCAGCCACCAGTGAGACTATAGTGGTATGACTCCCCTACCTGTGGCTCCGTGGGTGTTCCTTTTTGGCCTCACCATATACTGCGTTCCTATGTGGGGTGTGGGACCAGAGACTCCGCGTGACACCCTGCATGACAGTGTTGTTTTAGAGAAATAGTAAAATCGGCAAGAGATGAGCAAGCCTTCAGAGGAATATGTATTTAACAGCTCAACTATACCCGGGATTACATTTTATCTTCTGTAACTGTCTGAATAACTACAGGAGCCCAGAAGACCCTATTACAAATATTGAAGAACTGCATCCACGGCGTTAACGATATTTATGTTAGCAGCACCCTAGCTCCAACCTACGGACCTCAGGTATTGTATAATATTTAATTCCTTATCACTTTTGTCTTTCTATAGACCTCTTCCCAGAATACTACATTTCAATTTGTATTTCAAGTATTGTCAAAATTCTACTGTTAACCTTTTATGATTCCCTGACGGGCCTTACCTTCAAACTTTACAGATTTGTACAGGCTGCAATGAATCACAGCGTATGTTTTCTCCCTCAGTGGCTCAGCACACTAAGAATCCCTGTGCACCAGCAGGTGGCAGCAGAAATAAATAAATAGGCTAAGAAATGAAATACAAAGATCCAGAGAAATTATGCCCTTTATCTAAATAAATCTTCTAGTTTCCCAGACTCAAATCTTTCTCATTCTCCCTGACTTTTCAAATATGGCAGAATAATTTAATGAGTTTTAATTAGACTGCTGTGGAAAAATCAGGATGAATGGAAGCCAAGTTTTATTTATTCTCTGCACTGTTTTTTGTTTTTGTTTTGTTTTTTTCCTGCCTTGGTGCTTGTCTGCCTCCAGGGAGGTCCTTTGGCAAGGCTTTCCAGCAGAAGCTGTTTGGCAATCCTTTATCCTGGCTGTAATGAAAGACTAAACTCATTAAGGAGATCACGGTGGGTGACCCAGAAAGGGTAGGAGAGAGGTGATTAGAAGGTGTAGAAAGTGCTGATTCTGTAGGACTCAGGGGGAGGAATGGGGCCCTGTAGTCTCCTCCCCATAGTGTGCCTGGGCGAAGGCCGAACCTGTGGACTTGGGGGTTGGATAGGTGTCAGAGCAAACAGGGAGGATGGATAACTTGAGGTGCCATTCCCAATAGTTTGTTCTGCGCAAGATTGCTGGGATCTTCTTCACCTGAACCTAGAGTAGAGGAAACCCCAGGATAATAAGGACTAAAGCTGGATGTCTTGATAACTCAATATGATGTGAGCTCAGTCTCAAGATTTATTTAGATTCTGAGAAAATAAAGTGAAATTACATTATTATAGACCCTTAGGTTTATAGGGCAAGCTTTATCCTTTGTACAACTTTGGGTTTTTTTCCTGCAGAAAGACCTTGCACTACAATGGGTAGGATTGCACCTGTCCTGGCAACTTCCTCTCTTGATGAAAACTAGAAATATCTTTCATCCCTCCTTCACATGACAGGTGCTCACTTCCTTGGGATGGCCGTTGAAGGAATAGGTGCCCCCTACTGGCTATCACATGCCCTTGGGGCATCAGCCCTTATACTTTAATTTGTGTGACAAGTGAACAGGGTCAACAAATTAGCCTGGCTTGCAAGACATTATTTATATCTAAACCGTACCCCTCCACGATCTCAGTTCATAGGCTGAGAAACTCAGAATACCAGGATTACAGTTTTCCACTTAAAATATTTAAAAATTAAACTTATATTAACCATGTAAACTTAACTCCCACAGCTGCTCCCCAAATTTTTAAGACCTGTCATCTCACTGATAGTCCTTGAAACCTTAAAAAAAGCAACTTCACCAGTTTCTAATACAAAATTTCCATAAGTCTGTATTTGGTTGCTACCAGTAAGTGCAGAAAAGTGAAGGTATAAAATGAATAATGACATGCAAAGCATTAGTTACAAAACTCTACAGCTCTCACGATAGCCACTGCATTCAGCAAACCACATCTTTCAGTAAATTATAAGACAAGAAGTCTCTCTCACTGAAGATGCAGTATACTAAATTCCTTGTTTGCGGTCACTCCTGAGTGCAATGCTTTTATTATCATTATCAAAAACTCCTTAGAGAAAGTGACTAGTACAAATGAAAAATCAAGATATATATCAGCAAGGATTAAAGATAAATGAAATAAATCACTTTTGCGTTGTATAGAGATATAGAAAATAAAGTCACATGAACCTTCTATAAAATCTGAAAACCTATAAAAATCTCACAGCAAGTGTTTTTGGTAAAATCTTAAGACCAAGTACTATACCCTGATGGGCACTCTGTAATTTAGCCAGTAGGGGGCAGTCAAAGAGTGAGTAATATAGAATTCAACTTGTCCAGGCTTTTCACATACTAGTTAGTTCTTGAAAAATTCCTTCAAGTAAGCTTCCGTAACTCAATAAAATCTTGTGCATTTATTATATCATTTCTGGGTTCTGCATTAATGTTACAGTTATAACAATTTTCTCCTTATCAAGTGTTTATTTCCTTTAAGTTATTCAGGATCTGAAATTTATGAAGTATTGTTAACTAGATCACCTTTAATTTAATGTGGCCTAAATTGCTTTTTTAAAAGATTCACTGCAAAACAGAGAATAAAAATTGTATCTGTGAAAAGTCTGACTATAATTTAGAAATGTTGAATGAGGGAGTTAGCTAGTGTATGAGGGAGCAAAAGAGAAGGGGTTGCCAGATAAGGAAAGATAAGTAAATCTTCTAATGCTTAGAGCCCTGTCAGAAAAGTCAAACTCTTGGTTTTAATTTCCCATTACTCAAACTGCCAAATTCCCCCGAGAAACAGTGGGATGAAAATGCCTTTTGGGGGAGAGTTCTGGTACTTTCCGAAGAAAACTGTACAGAAATAGGCATGTTTGCAGTGC
Organism: Rhinolophus ferrumequinum; assembly: GCF_004115265.2. Classification (NCBI taxonomy): domain Eukaryota; kingdom Metazoa; phylum Chordata; class Mammalia; order Chiroptera; family Rhinolophidae; genus Rhinolophus; species Rhinolophus ferrumequinum. The sequence goes on along the minus strand of NC_046297.1, from coordinate 48,484,632 downwards.
TGCAGTCTCATCACTCCTAATTCATATCCCCTCTCCCCTCGTGAAGTAGTAAATAAGCATCAAAATCAAGAACTTCAAATGAAGATGAAATGAAGTATAGTTTTAAAAATGGGTGAAAGTTCAAGACTGACATTTTAAATTAAAAAAAAGATGTTTTCACATGCTGAAACAGAAATCAAGCAACATTAATATTTCATTCAATCCAGCAAACAACTTATTGCGTCTGTGCCCATCACTGACGGCAAAAGGGAACAGAGTATGACCAGGATAAGCAATAGCCATTGTAGAAGCTGTTGTAGGGGATGCTTCTTGCCCATCTCGGTGGAATGGGATGCTGTTGACCACTTTCCGTGCCAGTGGTTCTCAAAGTGTGGCGTGATCCCCTTCCCCCAAACCAGCAGTATATCGTAAATTGATAACTCAGATTCACCTGGGCATTTGTCCGAAATGCAAATCAAGAATGCTGTTTGTGGCACCCAGCAACTGTTTTAACAAGCCGTCCAGGTGATTCTGTTGGGAGCACATGTTTGACATCGAAGTCACTGTCCCTGGGCAAGTAGATTAATTTACCCGCTACACTGAAAGAAAAAACTGGGAAGGAAAAAACTTACAGCTGCTGCCTTCATCCTATTGAAATTCCTGCCCCACTTCTCTTTGCTAATCTCAGTAATACCCATCCCTCACTGCCTGGTTTGAATTTCTTTTCCTGGCTTGTCTGCGTCACCAGGGACCCCCTTCTTCTTCTGGTGCCCATAGAATTAATGGCCAAGAGTTCTTACCTAACACTCCCCTGTTCTCCTTCATTATTCATATCCTATTTTCTCAAATTCATTGTGACTAGATAGCGTGTTAGTTTCCTTCATATTCTCAGCATTGCAGTAGGTGTTAGCATACATGTGTGTTGATCATAACTTACTTCTCGTGCATCTTTAATACTTTTATTTCTGAGTATTCAAGAAATGAATCAAATTTTCATTGTAAATGAAAATTTAGTTATATAATTTTAATGCATTCGTTGATTTAACTTTTGAATCCATCATTTTTTAAAAGTCTCATAGAGACAAAGTAAATTGGTGATTGCCTAGGATTGGGGAGTTGGGGAAACATAGAGACTGACTACTCATGTATATTAGAGTTTCTTTGGGGGGGTGATGAAGAGATTCTAAAATTGATTGTGGCAGTGGTGGTTGCACAATTATGTGACTATATTAAAAACTATTATTTTAAATGAGTGAATTGTAGTGCATGTGAAATATATCTTAACAAATCAGTTATTAAAAACAATCTTACATGATAAAGACTAGTGATACAGATGCAAGAAATTTCAACTACAGGTAAAGCCTGTGCTTTTTTTCACAATGCAAAAATTCCAAAAGAAATCACCCAATATATTCTGAGTTATCAATTTATGATATATTTAAATAAGCATTATATGGTCCCATTCTCTAAGTTTTCTTAAACTAGTCCAGGAAATGGATTTTTTCAAGTGAAAGAAGATGTGTGAACAGCTTGTTTTTTCTCATAAAATGTCTAATTTTTCTATAAGGATCAAGTTACTATTTCTGAGATCAAGAAAAGTAAATATGGAAAAATACAGAAAGAAACATAAAGACAACTTTTTATATTGCAAAGAGACAGACAGGTTCTTTAGAAATGGTAATTGTGTTAAGACTGTGAGATTTACACTGTTTTAAACTTCCATGTAGATCCATCTTCTCTGCTAGGTCCTGAACTTCATTGGGATCTTCAAGAGGGACTGCTAAACACAGTCCTTCTTCCCTGCCTGGATTCTGAATTAACTGAAAAGCAAGGCAGGGAATAGAGTTGATAAAAAAAAAAAAAAAAAAAAAAAAAAAAAAAATTCAGTATTTTCACTTAGATACTGGCGGATTTGTCTCTATGACTTAGAGAACATAAAGGGCAGTTTGAAGTCATGAAAATGTTTTTGAAAAACTCAACCTTTTTCTGCTTGATTTTCTTTTTTCATAGGTGTATATGAAGTATGCTAAATGCTGCACTATTTCTGGGAAGATTTTATTTCTAAATTCCAAACCACGTTCATATCCAGGAAAGGGATTTTTCAAAAACTGATGGAAGTCTTGGTGACATGTTTTAAAGAAATGGAGATAGCTGCTAGGTGGTCCTGCAGATCTGTCTCTTGCTTCAAGAATGAATAATAATAAATATCAACTATATATATATATATATATATATATATATATATATATATATATATATATATATATATAGTGTCACAGGATGTGGAGTACAGCATAAGGAATAGAGTCAGTGGAAATGTAACAGCTCTATACCATGTCAGGGGGATGGAGGGTTATCACTTTGTGAGAGGTATAAATGTCTAGTACATTTTCAGGTGTATAACCTGAAACTAATTAAAAAGAAAAGAATGACTGAACATAACAGACCCATGGATCCCCCTTCTTTCAGCTTCCCACCATACTCTGATGTCCTTTCCAACCACAAACTCCGGAATCATCTCAGCCATTCTCTACCTCAGAGACCAGCCAACACCGTATTTTGAATTTAGCTCCTTATTGCAGACCAACTACGAGTTCACAGGTTCATCAGAATTATTCCACCCAGGTGGACATCGCAGTCAACAGCGTGGTCAATCTACGTCCGCGGGCCTCTTACTCCTACCTCTCTCTGGGCGTCTTTTTCCACAGCACCGATGTGACTCTGGAGAGCATGGGCCATTTCTCCCCTGAGTTGGCAGAGAAGAAGCACGAAAACGCCCAGCGTCTCTTGAAGATGCAAAATCAGTGTGGCTGCCATGCCCTCTTGCAGACCTGCAGAAGCCGACCAGCGATGAGTGAGGTAAAGCCCGGAGGCCACGCAAGCCAGCATACTTCCAGACAAGAACTTGAACCAGATCATTTGGTATCTGCATGCCCTGGGTTCAGCCCATACAGGCCTGCATCCGTGTGACTTCCGGGAGAGCCACTTCCTAGATAAGGTGAAACTCATGGAGAAGATAGCAACCACATGACTTACCTCTCTGAAGGCTGGTAGGCCCCAAAGGAGCGCTGGGCGAGCCTTCGAAAGGCTCACCCTCAAGCAAAACGGGGAGCCTCTGGAGCTCAGCAGCACTGAGGGGCCCCTCTGCATCCCCTTGGTGTTAGGGCTTCTGCCTGAAGCTCTCCCTGCAGCCAGTAGGCAGTTTTTTAACCACCCTAGAACCTTCTCCCAAGTCATGTTTCAAATGGAAACAATATAGCTTTTTGCAGAAAAAAAAAATGTAGAAATCGCAGTGTATTTATTACTAGCAACCACAATGGTCTACTCTTTTATTAACAAGGGTTAACGTTTTTTATTATCCTTGTTTTACAGGAAACTGAGGCATGGAGACACAAAGCCTAAGGTCACTCTGTCCGTGAGTGACTAAGCCGGTTGTGAACAGTCTGTATTCAGAGCCTGAGTGCTTAACCATCACATTTTGCTGCCTCCAGTGAGTAAATCTTTATATGAATGAGCCTTCCCCATTGCCAAGGCACGTTCCCTGTGCAGATGGGAAAATAACACAGCAGTGATATGTTGCTAAAATGGGAAAAATACAAAAAAAAAAAACAAGATTATGGCAAAACCCTCGATTAGAGTAGGTGCCCATACTAGCTACTTAATATAAGCATTGTTCCTAATTTGTAAACCTAGAGGCAAATTAGGTTTACAAATTAGATCCACTACAAGATCTAATGAGGATTAATAATGATAATTTGTGTGAAAGTGTGTATTACCCTGTGGAGACCCAGTAAATGTTTCTTTATAAGTGAATGAATACAGAGTGCACATTTTGCCGATCACACAGCTCCTCTTATTTACATCTAATACTTTATGGCAGAAATTCAAAGTGCTTTATAAATGTTTTCTTATTACTCATAACCCAGCTGTTATGAAGTTGGGCCAAATATCTGCAAAATTTGTAAAGTTTGTGGAAACAATATTGAGAATAAGTACAAAGAAATTCTTATTTAATGTTTTCATGGGGATAGATAGTATTACTAGTTTACCGCTATAATTTCATTACTTAATTAATTCAGCAATGCTTACTATTCTTTTCCTAAATTTCTGGTGTTATTAGGCATTAGAGATAGAACCAGCATGAATGAGATAGACTAGGGCCACCATGGAGTTTACCTTTTAGGAGAAGAGAAGAGAAAGAGAAAAAACAAGTAAAATAAACTAATTAACTAGAGAGAGCCTGTGATGATGAGTGCTAATGGATTCACTAAAAGGATTTGGTTCAGGATGGGATTAAAACCAGCCCTCAGAATTCTTTCTGCTGATCCTAAAAGACAACTCCAACACTTGCAAACTATTGATCTTGCTACAAAAATGTCTGCTGTATTGTAGTAGAGAATCTTGAATTAAGTAAGTTTTTGTTTGTTTGTTTGTTTTTATGTGACAGTTTCACAGGAGTTTGAAAAAGAGCAATGTAGTAACAGATATAACATGCCTCAGTCTACATAGGTTGAACTCATAAGAACCTCACCATAGCAAACAGATACTAATTCATATTGCAAAAGACAATCTAATATTCAGTAAAATATTCAACGTCATGTGTTACATCAATTTAATGTTAACTTAGATTTTATTGGAATTGTGTATTTATATTCACTTTTTTTTCTGGTTTTGTTGAGAAATAATTGACACACATCACTGTATAAGTGATGGTTTGATCTACAGATGATGGTTTGATTTACATATTGTGGCATGATTACAATAGGTTCTGCCAACATCCATCTTCTCATATAGATACGATAAAAAAAAAAAGAAAAGAAAAAAGGAAAAAAAAATTCTCCTTGTGATGAGAACTCTTAACAATTTTCCTATCTATCAGACAGCAGTGTTAACTATAGTCATCATGTTGTACATTACATTCCTAACATTTATTTATCTTACAACTAGAAGTTTGTACCTTTTGACTGCATTCCTCCAGTTTTCCCTCTTCCCATCCCCACCTCTAGTAACCACAAATCTGGATCTCTTTCTATTAATTTGTAAAGTTTGTGGAAACAGTATTGAGAATAAGTACAAAGAAATTCTTATTTAATGTTTTCATGGGGATTGATAGTATTATTAGTATTTTTTTTGTTTTAGATTCCATTTATAAGTGAGTTCATACAGTATTTGTCTTTCTCTATCTGACTTATTTCACTTAACATAATGCCTTCAAGGTCCATCCATGTTGTCAAAAATGGAAGGATTTCCTCATGTTTTTTTATGGCTGAATGATAGTCCATGTATACATATACCATAATTTCTTTGTCGATTCATCCACTGAAAGACACTTAGGTTGTTTTCCTGTCTTGGCTCTTGTAAATAACGCTGCTATGAACATGGGCCTGCAGATGTCTTTTCAAATTAGTGTTTTCATTTCCTTTGGATATATTCCCAGAAGTGGAATTGTTGAATCACATGGTAGTTCTACTTTTAATTTGTTGAGGATACTCCACATTGTTTTCCAAATGGTCGCTCCAATTTACAATCCCACCAACAGTGCACAAGCATTTCTCCTCATCCACTGCAGCATTTGTTCTTGTCTTCTGGACATGTAATGGCCATTCTAACAGGTGTGAGGTGGTATCTCATTGTGGTTTAAATTTGCATTTGCCTTATGACCAGTGAAGTTGAACTCTTTTCATGTACCTGTTGGGCTTTTGTATATCTTCTTTGGAGAAATGTCTATTCAGCTCCTTTGCACAATTTTAAATTGGGTCATTTGTTGTTTTAAATATTGAGTTATATAAGTTCTTTATATATTTTTGATATTAACCCCTCAGATATATGGTTTGCAAATATTTTTTTCCCCATTTCCTAAGTTCTCTTTTCACTTCGTTGACGGTTTCATTTGCTGTGCAGAAGTTTTTAGTTTGATGTAGTCCCACTTGTTTATTTTTTATTTTGTTGTTTGTGCTTTAGGTGTCATATCCACAAATTCATTACCAAGATCCATGGCAAAGAGCTTTATTCCTATGTTTTGTTCTATGGTTTGATTTACATATACTGTGACAACTGGTATATGGGTCTAGTTTTATTCTTTTACATATGGATATACAATTTCCCAACACCATTTATTGAAGAGACTGTCCTTTCTCCATTGGGTATTCTTGACTCCTTGTCAAATATTAGTTGACCATATATGCTTGGGTTTATTTCTGAGCTCTTAATTCTATTCCATTGGCCCATTTGTCTCTTTATGGCAGTGTCATACTGTTTTGATGACTATAGCTTTACAATATACCATGAAATCAGGAAGTGATACCTTCTTCTTTGTTCTTCTTTCTCAGGATTTCTTTGGCTGTTTGGGGTGTTTTGTGATTCCATGTACATTTTAGAAATATTTTTTTCTACTTCTGTAAAAACATGCCATTGGAATCTTGATAGGGATTGTACTGAATCTAAAGATGGCTTTTGATACTATTGATATTTTAACAATATTAGTTCTTTCAATCCATGAATACAGGGTACCTTTCCATTTATTTGTGTCTTATTTGATTTCTTTATCTAATACCTTATAGTTTTCAGAGTAGAGCTCTTTCACTTCATTAAATTTATTCCTAAGTATTTTATTGTTTTGGATACTATTATAAGTGGTATCAATTTCTTTGTTTTGTTTTCCAGAAAATTTGTTGTTAGTGTGAAGAAATGCTGCTGATTTTTGTATGTTAATATTGTGTCCTGCAACTTCACTAAATTCATTGATGAGATCTAAGCGTTTTGGTTGTGTCTTTAGGATTTTCTATATATGTAAAATTATATTATCTGCAAATAGAGACAATTTCACTTCTTCCTTTCCAATTCTGATACGTTTTATTTCTTTTTGTTGCCTGATTACTCTAGCTAGGACTTCCAATAATATGTTTAATATGCGTGGTAAGAGTGGGCACTCTTGTCTTGTTCCTGATCTTAGAGGAATATCTTACAACCTTTCACTATTCAGTATGATGTTAGCTGTTGGCTTGTCATATATGGCCTTTATTATGTTGAAATGTATTCTTTCTGTGCCTAATTTGTTAAGAGGTTATATCATGAATTGATGTTGAATTTTATCAATTTTTTTTGCATCTATTGAGATGATCATATGATTCTTTTCTTTCATCCTATTAATGTGATGTATCACACTGATTGATTTCCCTGTGTTGAACCATCTTTGCATCCGAAGGATAAATCCCATTTGATCATGGTAAATAATTCTTTCAATGTGCTGCTGCTGAATTTAGTTTGGTAGTATTTTACTGAGAAATTTTCCATCTAAATTCGTCAGGGATATTGGCCGTTATCTGAGAAAGAGGACGCTTTCTTGAATGTATCACATGGGTTTATTTTTATTTTAAAAGAAAGTATAACCTCCTTATGTTTTATGTGTTATTTTTCATCTTCCTGTCTCTTGCTTGAGAAAATGCTACCAGATACTGAGTGTAATAGGGGTTGTGACAATTAAGGTAAACTCAGTATGACAGATTCAAGATAGCATTTGCTTAGGTAATATAAGCAGTGTTGTTGGTAAGTTGGGACCAGAATTTCATGATAGCACTTTGATAGTCTCTAAAAGAAGGCTATACCTCTGAGCAGAGAACCCTGGCTGGTTTATCCCAGTCTCACCCAGGACAGTCCTTTGAACATAATAGGTAGTCAGTACTTATTGAGTTTAACTAAATATTAGAGATAATTTGTACAGTAAACAAAAGACAAGGCAGCACTCAATAAAAGAGGCTGATTAGCACCCAATATATTAAAAGAGTAAAGTGACCATAGGGAAAAAAAAATTAGTATTGCTTGACATATAACAATTTTCTCTAGAAAATTGGATAAAACTATTCAATCTGAGTTTTATCAGTTATTGTATCCTAAAGTGTAGATTGACATCTTAGGTTGTCTGAAGATTTCTGGAATAACTAATAACTATTGAAACCTCATCAAACGCCTGCAGAGTGCAAAACTGTGAACAAAGTTGGTATTTAATAATTCTTAGTGTTGTCACAGTACACTAAGCAAGCACTTCTAAATTTGGTTACAGTTGCTTTTTAGTTCTGCCTATTGTTGGCATAACACATGTGAACTTAATCTTTCTTGGCAATTGTCTTTGCAGTTAAGTAGTCCTGGCTTTCACTCATTCTCCCTTTTCTCTTAACATAGTTTTAACTATGTACTGAAATGTACTAAAATGATATGTAAGCACTGTCTTTAATTAATTATGCTTACAGCTAGCATCTGGAAAATATAATAGAACATCTGCTTTGCATAGAGCCACCTAAGAATTATTGAAACTTGGTATCTTAAGCCTTTTTATATTGTTAACTATCATGTGTTAGCCGCACTCAAATACAAATGATTTGAAAGGAAATTAAGCAAAATGGCTGTAGTTCAGTACTTTAAAAAGAAACACCCAGGACATAAGATTTTCATTTTTTTATTTTTTGCCAATTAAGGAAATTTATTCTTTTCTTAGTTTGCCTCGGATGGGGTGGGAAGCATGTAAAAGTGGGTGAGGGGAACTGAAGAGTGTTAAATGGATGTGGATAATCAGCAGAGTAAATATTATATAATATACATTTTGAAGGTACAAAATAAAGATGAAGGGAGGATTATCATCTAGTTGAAAACAATTTCTAACCCTTGAATTACATTTGAGATCTTCTTTGACCCCAGAGTGTACAATTGTTAAACATGCTGTGTGACAACATCTGTCTCACAAACGAGTATTTCTGCCTTACGTTATCTTCTCATTCTTATTTGACACATGCCTTGGAAAAGTGCAGTTCCATTTTTACCATTATGTCATTTGTTAATTTTATTTTTGACTCATAGCTGTTAGTGATACAAAGGATGACTTTGTATCTTTTCCCAAATCATAGTATTCACTAGAAACTTTTAGAAAATTTTAGTTCACTACATGGTATACACACATCACATACACACACACACTTACCCTATCTTGATTATGAAAAAATCACAAGGAATTAAAGTATTCCCTGTATGATCTTTTAGAATCATGAAATGTTAATAGAGTAGTCATTATATTTTATTCATATAAAAGGCCCACATGGATTTGGTGTGAATTGCAAATAAGTAAAATTAAAGAGCCAATTAAGGAGTTTACTTTGCACCATCAGTGCAATCTATTTTATGGATGTAAGCTCATTCTCGACTCTGTTCAACCACTTTACAAAATATAGATTGCTTATATTAACTCATTTCTACTAAATAACTAGAGCACATGGTATACAGATATCAGTCAAGGAATATCATCAGCCTATAGGAAGGAGGTCAATTTTTAGAGAACAGAAACTGTATATGACAGTGGCAAATACCAATCATAATGATAATTTTATTAACAGCTGATATTTAGCTCCTATAATGTGCCAGGTACTCTGCTAAGTGTTTCATCAGTGTTTCATGTCACAATCCTGAGTCAAGTACAGTTACAATCCCCATTTTATTGGTTGAAAAAGTAAGGTTTAGTGAGGTTAAGTGAATTGCTTAAGGTCATATAGCTCATAGGTTGCAGGGCATAGACTACTCCAAAATTATAATAAAGAGACATGATTAGGAGTTATTTTATTGAATTTTTCAAAATCCATGCTCTTTTAAATAGCAGGTAAAATGCTCAAAAATTCGAAATGTCAGCATGCAATTGATTTTATTTCTACTACATAGGGCCTAGAGCAGAAGTTAGAGTAGAATTCAAAAAATATGTAGTGACAATCCTACATGATCTAGTCCATTGGATGTGAATTCTAACCTCTGGGCATTTGCAAAGTATCTTTTTCAACATTTTTTTCCCGGCTTAAAATTTGTTCTGACATTAGCCAACTTAGTTCACCAAGTCATGAGTGTTTTAAAATAAGAAAGAAGGACTGGAAGGAAGGAAGGAAGGAAGGAAGGAAGGAAGGAAGGAAGGAAGGAAGGAAGGAAAGAAGGAAGGAAGGAAGGAATACAGATGTAGATATGCCTTTTGATCTCATTCTTTTCAAAATAAGAAGAACCTGATGTGGTGTATGTTTTGGCATATTTCAGTTGTGTCAGTTTTTGAAGATAAACGTTTCAGTGAACTTAAACTTACTTCCAACAGTCATCCTATCCAGTTAAAGATGTAAACTGATTTCTGGTTTCCAGGAAATACTTTCCCGGCTTCCATCTTCTTAGAAGGAAGGAAATCCTGGGAATGGAAGAGAGAATGAGCTCGTCACACAAGAAGCCTGCTGTCATGGGCTCCATCAGTTTTAATGAGCACTGGCTTTCAGTGGCACGTAATAGGAACCTCAAATAACACTTGCTTAATGCAAGATAGAAGCTTAGTTTTCTCTCCCTCATGATATGAATGTAAGTTGTAGAGGACTGGCATGGCTGCTCAGCTCCAGAAGTGGACCCGGGCTCTTTCTGCCTTATTGCTCTACCATCTGTAGCACACATGCTGTTGCTCTCATCTGCATGGCCCAAGGTGGCACCCCATCACATCTACACTTCAGGAAGCAGAATGGAAAAAGCGGGAGAGAGGTCACACTCCTTTCCTTTAAAGACATATCCTAGAAGTTGCACAGATTACTTCCCCTCACATTCTCTTGACCTGAACTTAATCACGTGGCTACACTTAGATAAGAGGAAAACAGGGAAATGATTGCTACTTTGGGTAGACATATGGCTAGCCAAATTTGGGAAGTTCTATTGTAGTAGAAAATGGGAAAACAGGTATTTGGGAACAACTAGCAGTTGCTGTCACATCTTTGTAAAAAATTATTTCTCCCCTTTTATTTTTTGATAACTTGGGAAGTGTAAGATCAGGTATCACTGTATGTTTGACTTACTTCATTCTGGATTAGTTTAATCAACCCTCCTTAAAGCTATCCCCAGGATACATCTAGAAATGAATTTCTGATTATTTGTGGATTTATAAGTGATTGTATACTGAACTCTTTTCTAAAAATGAGCTCAGGGTTGCTACATTCTGAAGCTGTCTTCTCTCTTTCTTTTCAATATTGATTAACCTTCTCTTCTGCATTATTTTATTTGCTGGATGCTGGAGATAAAATGATGACTAAGATAAGGTTTTCTCCCTGTAAACATGATATAGATAGAGAAACAATGGGATTGAAACCCAGAGGTGTCTGATTCCAAAGCCTAAGCTCTTTTATTCCACCTACTTCCAGAGGGAAGTGTATCTCACAATCTCTTAGAGTGTTAGCTTCCCCATGGACATAAACAGGGATGACTTATAGGGATGTTGCTAGAGCGAAGTGAGGAGCATTCATAACAGAATGCTTGACACATAGCATATGTTTTCATTACCTCCCACTCCAGCTTTTTACTTGATGTTAATTTTTTAAACATGGGAGTTGAGTTTAGAGAATGCCATTGTTGGAATATTTTCTCAAAAATGAGCGCTGAGTAATTATTTTGAGGTCTAGGACAGAGTCTTGATGAGTTGGTAATGAGTCTGAAAGAAGATATGGTTAAGAGATGGCTTTAAATGGTGACTCTTGCCTTGTTATTATTAAACAAATAATCAGTGCCACGACCACTTGTAAATTTCAAATTAAAAAATAAATTAAAATGTTTTACCCTTGAACTTATTGCCTTGACCTCTTGTAATGGAGGGTGTCTCCAAACAGAGAGGGTAAATAATACTATAGTTGGGGACATGGTTAGTAATAAAACTTATCAATTGAAATGATGTAACATTTATTGAGCATATGTTATATTTCAGGCGTGTGCTAGGTGCTTTTATGTATAGTGTGTTAGCTCATCAAGTTCGTTGATGTCACCATATAGACTCTATGTTAATTATCTTTCAAAAAGTTACAATAAATAAAATGTACTTCATATCAAGACTAGAATAGAAATGTTTTTATTTGCCTCTCCACATACTTCATTTTGCCATTAGTAACATTATAAGTTTACTATTTTATCAATTAGCAGAGAAATGTAAATGCTAGCATGTTGAACCGTCTGGTTTTATTTTTTCTGGTTTTCCTGTTTCTCTCAGCTTCTAGTTCTCTTAAAAGAGTTTCCTAAAATGCAAATCTCCACTTGAAACTTTGTGATAGTTTTCCATTCCTAAAGAATAAAATGGTTAGTATGATTTACAATTTCCTGTGCAACCTGGTTTCTACTTCTCTGTCCAACCTCACCTTTCTCCCTGTGAGCTTCTCCTCCCCACAGCTCACCATACACCTCAGCCAAATCTGAGTCCTTTGTGGTTCTGAGAACAAGCCATGCTGTTTTACACCTTTATTTTTACCTGCACTGATCCCTCTGCCTGACATCTTTACCTAAATGCAAAGACAGAATTGAAAACATACAATCTGGGGGGATAACATTTGGTTCAAGGTGACTTTTTGGTGGAAATGCATTTGAAACTGATAGTTTTCGCCACTAGTTTTTTTATGTATTAGAAATCTTAGTACCTTGCAAAGCAATTTTACAATCTATTCTGTTTTGAAGCATTTTTTATTGTTCTTTTTAATTTTTTTTCAGGTTTTTTTCTTTGCTTATAAAATTTGAATTTATTTTCTGCGTCAAATATAACATATAAAAATTCATCTTGGCTCTTGAAATGCAAAGATTGGGGAAAAAATGCTCAACCAATGAACATCTATTTTTTTTTCTTTTAATACCAAGACTTTGGGACATGTTATTTATCCTGTTGAATCTTTATCCTGCCCCTCCCCCCCCACTGTCTTCTCCCTATCTTCAGTTGTCCTTCCAGTCTGAGCTTCAAAATCCATGTTTTTGAGAGTCTTCCCTTGACATCCATCCTCAAATTAAATTTGGCTTTGTGTATACATTTTTTTTTGTAGATGGTACTTTTCTTTACATCATTCATCTTGATTTACAATATCATGTCTGAAAGTGTGTGCGTACAGTAGTAGTAAAGAAAGCACGCGCTGGAGCCAGACTGCATGGGTTCAAATCCCAGCTCCACCAAGTACAAACTATATGACCTTGGGTTATTACTTCACTTCTTTGTGCCTCAGGTTCTTCATGAGTAAAATGGAGCTAAAAGTAGTAATGACCTTTTGGGTATTACAAGGATTCAATGAGTGAATACATTTAAGCATTTTGCATATTGTTTTGGCACATCAAAATTTTATCTATATTTGTGTTTAATTGTGGACTCTTTATCTTTCTCATTATACTACAAGCTCTGTGTGGGTAATGATTGTACCTGTTTGTGTACCACTGTTCCCAGCAGGTACTAGGTGTGCCAAAATCATTTGCTGAATGAATGAATAAAGGAATGAACTAATAGTATGGTAATTTGAAAGAGTTTAGTGTATTTGACTACGTAAAATTTTTATTATTTTAATTAGGCCTCAAAATTAGTGTTTTTTGTTGTCTAATTCCATGATAAAGGAACTTTATGAAACTATGAAAATAAATTTACTTGGAAATTGTACATTAAAAATGGGAAAAATGTGAATAGCTTTCTAATGCAATTAGAAAAATAGCCATTTGTGTTTCATTTTAGTCTATATTTTCTCTATACTTTTGAGTTTAAAGGTTTAGGACCAAAAATATTTTACTCATTCAGTTGTCCCTTTGTAATGTATCTCTTAAAATAATCCTATAGAACATTTGGAATTTTATTTTCTGGTTTTGGCAAAAGGTACTTTGACAAGAATCTTAATTCATTGAAATGGTGGCTATGACATGGATTTGATGTTTAAAACTCCAATATTTAATTTGTCACAAAAAGGCGTATATAGTTTAACAACGTTAAGTTAATTGAGATTATTTTGACATAGGCACTCTTGTGGCAGTCATGTCAGGCTCTTTTTTTTTTATTATTATTCCATTACAAAAACTGCAATGGGAATTTTATACTTACTTAAGAGAGTAAAACCTGCCTATTTCTAAAGTGAAAAAAAAATTTTTTTTAATTCTCACATCAAAGAAAAGTGAAGGTAGCATTCTACTGAGCCTTTTCCCTCTCTCTCTCTCTCTCTCTCTCTCTCTCTCTCACTCTCTCTCTCTCTCTCTATTTTTTTTTGTTCAATCCAAATGGAAACAATGAAGTCCTGGATTATTATGCATAACTGTATGCCAGTTCTTAATGAATGCTCAACTTACATTCTCATTCTATTGTTCTTCTAAGTAGTTATTTTCACATTAAGTTAAGCTTTATTTTTCTGTATGATATGTATCACTTTTAAAATAAACCACATGAAATTTGAAACAGTATCACTTTGACAATTTACATTACATCACAGACTGAATTTTATGCCAAATCTGATCTATACAAGCTGCAACTATGTTCAGCCAGTATTTGGTCTAGTTTGAATTTAATACCCAACTGGCCTAAATCTGACAGACTTAATTTTATTAATTCAAGAAAGTTTGCTATGTTCTGCATATGTGCCAGAAATGACTATGGTTCATTGAGAAGACTGAAGGGAAGATTGCTGAATAAACCTTTATTAAGTATTGAAATGAAGGGCCACAGTGAAAGGAACTGATATATTAATGTTGTAGATTTTGTACTGTTTCATCTAGTGAAAACATTTTTACACTCTTTGCATGTTATTATTGTTTGAACAGCAGGACATAATTATAAGAAAGTGGCCTGTGCTCATTTGTATTTAACAGTGGGGAAAAGAATCCATGGATTGGTTTGAATTATCTGAATATCCTACATATGGCAATGCCCAAATTAATTACATAATGGCTGGACTATCCAATTGGTTTTCATTTTGTGGATCTTTCCCTGCCTTGCCTTTTTAGATAGGTGTTCTCTTTATTCAGCTTGGGCTGCCATAACAAAATAACATAGACTGAGTGACTTAAACAACAGACATTTATTTTCTCATAGTTCTGGAGGCTGGAAGTCCAAAATCAAGGCGCTGGTGGGATTGATTTCCTTTGAGGCCCGTCTTCTTGGCTTACAGGTGGCTGCCCTCTTCCTGTCACGTCACATGATTGTCCCTTTGTGAATGCATGATATCTCTGTGTGCCCACATTTCTTCTTATAAGAACACCAGTCAGATTGGATTAGGGCCCAACCTAATGGCCTCATTTTAACATAATCACTGCTTTGGATGCCTTACCTTCAGACAGTCACATTGTGAGAAACTAGGGGTTAGGGCTTCCAACTGTGAGTGGTGGGGAAACACCATTCAACCCATAACACTAGAGATGTTTATTTATCAATACTGAAAATTTCAATTTCTAGTGATAAAAGCTGCAATATAAAATAGCTTTTAGAAATATAATCACCAATATATTCCTAGCGTCATAAGCCATAAGAGCACTTTTATCTTCCAATAGCTGCTTTTTCTGCATTAGTTAAAGATGCTGTAAGTAGGCATAATTTTTTGCCAAGGTAATAAATGGAACTAAGTTAAATAAGGTCAAGTATCTCCTTAAAATCTTTCAATGATTCCTTTTACTTTCACTCCAGTTGGCCTGTAAGGGTTCAAGGGGTAGAGTCTGTTTGTCTGTATTGCTAGTACCTAGCACAGTGCCAGACACAGCATAGGTAATTAATAAATACTTATTTGTTGAATGAATAAAGTAATAATTTGTATAGAAATATGTGATTACAAATCTTAAAACAAGGATAACATCACCTTTAAAGTGACCAATAGGCTATTACAAATATGGACTATTGGAGAAAGTTTTGTTTTTTAAGCTTATCCATATAGTCATGTTTAAATGATACCATCTGATATAAAGTTTGAAGCTATAGAAATTAAAATGAATAATTTTAGGTA
The DNA here is from genome assembly GCF_004115265.2 of Rhinolophus ferrumequinum. NCBI lineage: Eukaryota > Metazoa > Chordata > Mammalia > Chiroptera > Rhinolophidae > Rhinolophus > Rhinolophus ferrumequinum. Next base: position 48,468,901 of record NC_046297.1, on the reverse strand, counting down.
GACTTAGTTCAGTGCCTTAAAGTATGCTTCTAAAATTGTTCTCACCAATGACTTGAACAACTATGTGCCTTTTCTGAGTGGAAAGTCAGTGCTCCAGCTCGTTACAGAAATTACAGATATAAATATGGGTGATGGCGCAGGCAATTTTATGGAATGTGTTAAAATAAGGTTACCTTTTGACAAGGGAGTTATGAAATAGCAATGGGATTGATCAGGTGTAGGAATAATACATGCTCAGAGTAAACAGGAGTCTCAGCCATTTTATGACCACTCAAATCCAGGAAAAGGATCTTGGGTGCAGTCTTCAGGAAGAAACATAGAACGTAAGTGTGACTAAGAAAGCTAATTTTCAGTTGACGTTCTCTGTAGAAATTATAGGATAGACAGAATAGAATAAGAAAAGGAAACCCAAAGAACAAGATGTTGACACATATTTCCAGCATGTTCCAGGGAAAAGAGTTGGTCTGCCTGGCAACCATTATCCATATCATGGAGGTGGCACACAATGACAAAATAATGTCTGTATTAGTTTGCTAGGGCTGCCGTAACAAAACACCACAAACTGAATGGTTTAACAACAAATTCGTTTCTCACGGTTTTTGGAGGCTGGAAGTCCAAGATTAAGGTGTCACCAAATTTGATTTCTCCTAAGGCCTTTCTCTTTGGCTTGCAGATGGCTGCCTTCTTGCTGTGTCCTCACATGGTCTTTCCTCTGTGCATGTGTATTGGTGGTGTCTCTTTTTGCACCAAAGGTTCCTCTTCTTTATAAGGACACAAGTCAGGTTGGCCACGTTAATGGCCTAGTTTTAACTTAGTCACTGCTTTAGAGGCCCTATCTCCAAACATATTCTGAGGTTCTAGGGGTTAGGACTTCAACATATAAATTTTGGGTGGACACAATTCAGCCCATAATAATGTATAGAGCTATTTGATTTCCTGCTTACAAATGATTTCCTCTTTATAAACTGACTTTCCACATCCATTTTCTTATTGGGATAAACTGGGATGGTCAAAATTCCTTAAAGCCACATTCCTGAAAATCCATTTTCTCACTGACACTAGGATATTCCACAGATACTTCCAACGCAACATGTCCTCACGTTGAATCATGACTGACTCCCCAAAACTTGTACCTCCTGTGTTTTCTGTCTTTGTTACTGATGGCACCATCCATCTATTCACTCAAGCCTGGAGTGTATCATATTGATTCTTTTGTCTTCATTATCTCGTTTCCTACCATAAATTTGGTTGACTGCCTCTATAATCTTTCATATATCTTCTCATGCCCATTATCATCTCATTGCTTTGGTTAGGATTCTCATTTTATCTGGCCTCCGTTGCTACAATAACCTCCCTATTATTTCCAACCCATCCATCCTCTCTACACGGTTTTCAGAAATTTTCCCCTAAAATGCAAGTCTGGCTATTTTCTTCTGGCTCCATTGCCAAAGTTTGGCCATAAGAAGGCTCACAGGGCCTCTGTCTACCCTCTCTATTCTCACCCTAAACATATTTACTCCAGCCAGGTTATGTTCCCTGAATATGTTGCTCGCATTTCCTTTATAGCTCTGACTATACTTTTGTGTCTTCTTAGACTGACCTTCTCTTCCCTAGTTCTTCCTTTCCAAGTTATGATGAATTGGTGACTTCTATCCATCTGACTTTGTTCAGATGTTACCTTCCCAGGCTGCATATGCTTTTTCCTGTGGCCCCCTCACCCGCACCCCCACCTTTATCCTACCAGTTACAAGGCTGCTGCATTATTTGCTTTTTTGTCTGTCTTCCTCACTTCCCTGAGAATCCCTCAAGGAAGAAACAGTTTCTTGGTAATCTGTTAATCTTCATAGTTCTAGTAAATATAGTGGGATTAGGAATAGTGTCCCTGGAGTCTGACTGCCTGGGTTCCATTGTAGTGCCACATTTCATACTGAGGTGTTAGCGCACCTCTTTAAACTTTCCACAAAGTAAACAATAAGTACTAGTTACATCATTATTTGTACTAATTTCTTTATTGACCAAAGAATGAATGAATATATTTTTAAGAGAAAGAAATGTGTTATACTTTTTTTTCTGAATGGTGTAATTATGTCATCACCAAAAGGCACCTATCTATTAGTATTTTATAATTTACTCTTGGAACTATTTCCAAATATCATTATGTCATCATCATAAACATACCAAGTAAGAGCATATATAATCTTTGCTATCAGATTTTTTTGGCATCAGACATTTCTATATTTATTTTAAAGAAAATATTCAGTGTATTTCATTCATCCTTTTTTCTCCTTCAAAAATGCAGTTTAGAGTCTTTGGATCTCTATTAATTTATTTATTGGAAATACTACTCTGGTTTTCATAAGCAAAATAGGAGGTTAATAATTAAAATATCATTTAAAATATCATGGAAATGGGACATATTTGGCATTTGAAATATATTTGTCAGAAGATATCACATATTACTTACCTTTTGAATAGTAATGTCACAATCCATAAATCACACAAATAAGAATAGTTTTAGATTGTTTTTGATGAAGAGGAATTTCAAATCACCAAAGGAAATCAATTGAATTCTTATATCAGTAGTTGAATTTAAATCTCAGAAATTTGTTCGTTTCTGTTCTTTGGGTTTATGTTACAGATCATAAATCAAATTTTCTTTATCCTTTAAGTGTCAAACAATTCTGTGAAAATAAGCCAAATACTTCCCTCTTTTGCATAATAGGATGTGACTTCAGATAAACATTGAAGAACATAAATAGGAAAGAATGTTTCATTAAAGGAAATACAAAAGCAGTTGAATGTATAATATTTTCATAAATTTACTTATGCTCAGAAAGCAGAAAACAGCCAATGAGCAAGACATAAAACTGCTCATGAATAATAACAAACACATTACTCAAAAACAAAACAAAACAAAACAAATACACCAAGGCACGCCTTTTTCCTACCAAAATAAAAATGCAGTATTAAAAATAGTACAACAAAAATAATCACTCATAAACATGAATGTGATTTTTTTTTAAATGGATTCTGTTTATATATGTAGTTCTCAGGCAATCTTATATAAAAAGAGCCACCATTGATTGACATGTGGATGATAAAATAACTTCATATCTGTATTAATTTTATTTTAAAATTATGTATCTTAAATGACTTATCTATGCCCATGAATTTGGATTAAAATCTAGGGTTTAACGGTGTATTAAATTAAATACCTAAACATGCCTTCAAATAATCTGTATGTTGACACACACATGCTTAATTATGCTCTCAGATTTGGCATTTTTGTATAGTTGGATTAACATATTTTGGAAGAAGATAATAACTTCAGACCATTATCAAAATTCTATTACATGTTTCACTGTAAAAAAGTGAGATATTAAAAATACTTATGCTTTTAATTTTATCTCATTAAAGTAACACACCATTAAGAAAGATACAAATAAACCAAGGCAACCTTGGGATTCTATTATTCCCTCCAATCTAAGAATAGAAAGGAGACAGGCCAGTGATGGAATATACTATGTGGTGAAACATAACTCTTGCCAATATTTCCCAACCAAAGTTCTTTGAGGGGGTAAGTATGCATTTGGACTAGAGAAATCAGTGTACTTAACTTAGTTAGATTTTTATAAGGCTTTTGACAAGGTTCCACACCAAAGATTGATAAAAACAAAACCAAATCAGGTTGCCATCATAATTAAGGAAATGTTTGCTTTAAATGTAGAACTGGCTAAAGGACACGAATGAAAGTTAGAGATAATGGGAATGATCATTGTAAATGTGTCTCAAATGTCTCTTATGGGATATAATAACTGATATGTAACAGTCTGGAAAATAACTTAGTAAATCAGAGTAGAATGGAATTCAAAGCAAATGGAGGTAAATTAAACGGAACTTACTGAAAACAGAAAACAAACAAAAACACGTCAAAAATACCTGTGAAAGGGAGCATTAGGACAATACCTATACTTTAAGTTTGACCCATATTGTACATATTTGTAGCTTACAAATTGCCATAATGGAAGTCCCTTTTCACCAATCTCTCATACTGTCACCAGCTACGAAGTTCTTTTCTTCTTTTTTTTTCTTTGTCCCCATAACAACTTAGAAACAGTTCGGACATGTTACTCAAAACGCTGTTTACATTTGTTTCTGACAAGAAGGTGAGGTCTTGGAGGAAAGGGATCGTGTGTGATTGATTTTACCTTTCCAGCACCTTGAACAGTATTCACAATGTAATAAGAGCAAACATATACAACAAATTCATTAAATGAAGCAAAAGAGGAGTAAATCTACTCTATAGCTTGCCTCATATTGTACAATATAGAAAGCAATATTTCCTTATGGTGAAAAGTGTTTTTGTTTTTTTTTAATGGCTCAATTTATAAAACAAACTGGCTATTTCTTCTTTTTTTTTTTTTAATTTTGTGTTTCAGGAGTAACATTTTTTCTGTTAATTTTAAAAGTTTTTGGAGGTCTAGTCTTTGATACAGTCCTTTGTGATGAGTTTTGAAGGCGACAGAGAAAGAGCCCTCTCTTACTGATTTTGCTCTTCTGGCTGGCCGTAAGTGGGAGGGGAAGGCAAATCTGAAGGCAGAAGAAGGGAGCCCTGGGGCCTTACATTCTCTCCTCCGTGGACCACTGCAAAGGGAGAGAGGAAGGAAGGAAACTGGAAAGGTGTCATGCAGTCTATGAGCACTCAATTTGATCTTTTTCAGCTTCTCACACACTTAATATGAATAATAACCTAAAGTTATATTTGAAACTGAGCAGGCAACTATCACTTAAGGAACAAAATATGACATGATTACCTTTGTGTATTTTAAAACCTTTGCTGAGTATAAACTCGGAGGGCACCAATTTGGTCTTACTTGGCTTTTTATCCCTGGGTTCAAGCCTTGGGCTCAGCACATTAGCTGGTACTCACTATATGCTCTCCGAATGACTGAATAAATGAATGCAACTTCTTAGAACTTGAACAAAAACATATTAGACAGGCAATTCCTAATATGTGAACAAACTGAACTGACTAAAATTTTTTGAAGAACGATTAGGCAATAGCAGAAAGAAGAATTAGTACATGAAATTAGTCTTTTTCCCCCCAAGTATTTATTTGCAAAACAGTTGTTTGGAACTCAGAATTTCCCATAGTTTCATGTTATACACAGTGATCGATTGGCAAGAACCCAAATCCTATCTTGGCAATAACGTAACAGGTCAGAATTCATTGATCGTGTCTAACAACATTTCTTTAAGACAATGCAAGTTAAGTGTCAATTTGAAAGGCCCTGGGCATGATTTAAATTCCTCTTAAAGGGGCATTTTTAGGAATTTGTGTATATAAATACAATAATGCATGAAAAGATTTTCAGCATTATTAGCCATTAGAGAAATGCAAATTGAAACTATAATGTATATCAGCACACACTTATCAGAATGGCTACAATGAAAAAAAAAAGTGATAACATCAAATGCAGGTGAGGATGTGGAGAAACGAGGTTGTCCATGCATTGCTATGGAAATATAAAATAGTATAGCCATTCTGGAAAAGAGTGTGGCAGTTTCTTATGTAGGTATAATCCGTTTCTGTTAGCCACTAATCATGAGATGGAAGGAAAACAAAAATTAAAACTCAGTGGCATCAAGAAAACTCAAGAGATTTTCAGCAATTTACCTTAACAATCAAACTTTTAGGAAGAATAAATATTAGAAACCCTTAATAATAAACCCAAACTAGCAGTAAATGATGATTGTATAAAATTACTCATCCACCTGAGAGAATTAAGTATGTGAAAGTTATATCTGAACTTTTCTCCCTAAGGTATTTGTAGCAGTTTTAAGAGCAAAAGAGGAATTCATTTAATAGAGTTAGGTCCTAAGCAACTGGAACTGCTACCTCATATAGTAGCTTATGACACAAGAGGAACACTTCATGAGTATTTTATATTCCTTTGCTCACTGTAACATCTGTAAGGTGCTGACATGATACAATAATCTAGACTTAGACTGATTATTGAACACAAATCATTGTGTATTTATTTTATGGTGAGATCGTGTTCTGGTTGTAAAAGAAACAAAACTTAGGTGCAGCAGAGTAGAATATTCAGACAAGTGAACTTGTTATCTTAGCATTTGGACTTTGCAATATATTGTTGAGCTTGAGTTATTTAAATAGTGATTCTGAGAATTTTGAAGTGCAGTTACTAAGCTGATTCCATGTGGAAAAGTTTTGAAGCTATTTGGTCAAACATAAAACTTCAGTAGTGGTCCATATCCAGACACTGAACGGGTCCTTGGAGGTCAGAAAGTAACAACAGAGGCTGCTCCAGGTCAGAGTAGCAAGTGATATGTGTGTGGAATTTGCATAAAATGCTCAACCCTTGGACAGGTTTACTTAACATTTCTGTAACTCAGTTTCCTCATGGGTAAAATGGGAATCAGTATATCCATGTCTATGATTATTAAAAGGCTTAAATGAAGTAATTCCATAATGCACTTCAAGTAGTGTCTAGGGCATGTTAAATGTTCTGTAAACATTATTATTATTATGACACAAACTTGTAGCATATAGTAGTGTAGTGCCTTATTATTTAATGGATTTGTGGTCCATGGACAAGCAGCATCAGTGTCCCCTGCAAGCTTGTTAGAGATGCAAAACCTCTGGTCCCATTCCAGACCTACTAGATCATAACCTACATTTTCACAAGATCCCTGGCTATCTGTACACACAGAAAAGTTGAGATCTGCTGGCTGGGGTAGTCAGCTCATATTGCGGTCTTTCTCAAGCCCCTGTAGAATGCTGCTTGCCTTATCCTCACAGCCTTCTGGAACACGGCCTAGCTCCCTGGTCCTAGCCGAGTGGCCTAGATGTGAATAACTGCAAAAACCTTTTCTTTTTCAAGGATTCCAACTGAGCAAGACACAGAGATTGGAAAGTGGATACTGAATCATGTTCAGCCAGAGCCTGAGAGAGATCTGCAACCTGCAGCAGTTGAAATAACAAGAGTTGCCTCAGTTCCTCATCCTCTGCTCTCATCCTCTGTTTTCCTGCAGAACTTGCTGGTTTGTACATTAGCATGGGTGGCAGAAGACATGCCCTCACATACTTGGTTCCTGTTCCAAAATCACCTTAGTGCTCCTGGGTCCTACCTATCCCCAGGGTGTCGGGGAAATATCCCCAAATGGCCCTGAAATATCAAAATAGAACTACTCATGTTACATATGCATCACTAAGAGGGGCCCACACAAGGATTTGGACGAGTCAGTTCCAAAGCCTCTTTCCTCTCTCCCCAGCAAATCCCCAGCTTGCTGAAAATAAGTTACTCAGATTTTTTTTTATTTAATTTGGGAATATTGGGGAACCGTGTGTTTCTCCAGCGCCCATCAGCCCCAAGTTTTTGTCCTTCAAAGTAGTTGTGGAGGGCGCAGCTCAGCGCCAAGTTCAGTCGCTGTTTTCAATCTTTACTTGCAGTGGGCACAGCCCACCATCCCATGTGGGAATTGAACCGGCAACCCTGTTGTTCAGGGCTCACACTCTAACCAACTGAGCCATCCAAGTTACTCAGATTATTGAGGATTCCAATTCATAGATCTCTCATTTTCATTGGAAGAAAGTAAATAAAGACAATGAATGGACCAAATACTGGAGACCGAGCAAAGAAATCACTGGTGCCAATTACGTGCTCTGAGTCTTCAGGCATACATATTGGAAAAATCTATTATTTTGCAATAGACAGGGGGGAACAGTTTTGCTCAAGAGTTGTTTTACTCTACTTAGACAGGGGTAGCCCATCAGATGAAATTCAGAAAAGAACCATTTTCAAGTTAAGATAGCTTACTAACTGAAGTTTCTCTCTGGTGCAGAAACTTCATAATGTTAGCATCACATGCATGTTAACCTGGCATTCTGGAGAAACAACTGTGTGTTTAATAAACTCACAGTTGCTCTGGTTGGGGGATTTCTGAGCCCAGGGAAAGACGATGCTAGAAAACACCTGGGGCAGACAAGACTTTCCATAGGCTAGTTCATAGGCTACCTTCAGAGGAGAAGGTATCTTGCTCTTTATTGGGTGTGATATTTAATCAGCATTTTTATAAGGACTAGAATTTCCATGAGTCAGAAACATAGGCTCCAGTAAGTACATGTTCTGAATCCCTATCTCTATTCTTGCACATGCTCTCAATCATAATGCATAAATCTTAGTACAAAAATCAAGCTTAATTCTCAAGGATTTCAACACCATAAATGGTTTGCATAGCCCTGTGGGTCATCAACTCTTTTAATTTACTGAAAGCCTGAGTGCTTTTAATAATTGCTGGGCATTTAATGCCAAAGCTGGTCATCATTAGTTATTTACTTCTCTTTTCCTCTACAGCAAGGGAGAAAGCCAAATTCCCATAGCTGTTCCAACTCTCCCCCTTCCAAGTGGAGAGAGAGAAAGAGAGAGCGAGAGCGAGAGTGAGAGAGAGTGAGAGAGAGAGAGACTCTTGCCAAAGCAGATTGTGTGCAACTCTCCCTGCTTTGGAGCTGCCAGTTTTCCTAAGTACGGAATCAGACCTAATACATCATCCTTGAGCGTAGCATTCCTGATGTGCCCTGACATTTGGAATAGCCTAGGATACAAGGGATAAGGAAGCAGTAGATTCTCCTTCTTGAATGGCTTATGCTTTGATCTCAATCTCCTTTTGAAGTTCAGAGCAGCTTGCTGGCATCAGTTTACCTGAGGCACAAAAGAGAGAAGCCCAGGGTGGGCTTCCAGTGGTTTGGAGGGAAGGCAGGCATACAGGTATTGAGACCATCCTGCAATTAAAGACTTCCTACATAGGTCAAGAAAAAGAGAATAGTGGTGAATTTCCAAACTTTTTAAAGTGCAGATATAGGGAATTAAGTGAAATTTTGAGTGATCAAAAGGAAATAAATGCCTAAGGTACAAGGACACGTATAGAAGAACACCCATATTTTCCAGGTCTCGTTTCCAACAAGCTATTTTTTCCTTCCAGTGAGCTTCTGTTTAATTCTTGAGTTGGCCTACCATTTTTTGCTTGTGTAACAAGAACCATAGGTTCTAATCAGAGCACAAGACATCACTGAGAATTAATAGAATTGCAGCTGTGTCTACAATGTTGCCAAATATCACTGGGGATCTTAAGGAGCAAAAAGCAATAGAAACTTTGCATCTGAAAACTCTCTCAAGAGCTTCAGGATGTCCCTTCTCTGTGTTAAAAATACATCTAACAATCCAGGAACAATGATTATCTTTCTGTTTTATCAAAGAAACTGCTATCATTTTGTTAACACCACTCTGTATTGCTTAGGCCACCCAGAAGTAAGACCTTCCAATTGCTTCTTGTCTGGAGAACTCCCCTGAGACAAGGACAGACCTATTTTATCAGTTATCTTTCTGGGAACGGACAACCACCCTCACCACCATCACCACAACAAAAATGTAATTTACCACATTAAGGTGCTATTGTAGCAGTGATTTCACAATAGTGAATACATCTTAAAGTCTAAATTATTAAAATATTTGAATAGTAAATGATTACAGCACATATATTGATACTTCTTTTCCAATGTTGGAAAATATTTTTGACATCAATATAGCCTGATTGGAGTTGGCTTCTGAATTCAATTCCTGCAGGTAACATGGAAGAGAAGATGCTCAGAATTGTGCCCATCCTTTCACTTTCCTCTTCTATCCCTCTGACTCATCTCAATTGAAGAAAATCCAAATGTTTGCCTGTGTGTATGACCAATCATAACGTTAATCTTGTGATGTAATAGACAGAGACGTCTTCAGCACAAACTTTTGAGCCAGGCTATTTGATTTGACTCCTGCTCCAGGCACTTAAACTAGATATATTACCTTGGGCCAATTATCTATCTAACTTCTATTGCCTCCATTTCTCATCTGTAAAATGGGGATAATAATAGTATCCACTTCACAGGGTTGGTTTTGAGGAATAAATGAGTTCATACACAGGAAGCACCTAGAACATACTGAAACCGGCATATAGTGGGCATGAAACTGTCAGCTCTTATTTTTAGCTAAATGTTTTATTTTACTGTTGAGAAAACCAAAACGTGAAGTTAATACTACTAACATTGATCTTGGAGTGTTTTACTTTACCTTGTACCTTGTTGATATTTGTGGTTTGTAAGTTTTCCTCTAGCTATTCTACAATCAATGCTGGCCAGTGTTCTCTTGAAGAATATCTATACCCAGACCCCTGAAAATAGCATATTTCCATAGTGTTATCTCAACCTGTGACAATTAGAAACCTAGCTATTACATGTGGTCACAACACACCTTGCAGGCATGTCACTTGGGGGTGACTAACTGAAAATTGTGTATATACAAAGGACACTGCTTAAGATAGAATCTGATGTCTCTTATTTTAATCTGTAATGTTTCTCACTCTGGTCTACCAAATTCATGGAAAGATTCTGTGTTTCTCTGCAAATCTTTAGGCTAATAAAGTATAACTTATGATATCAATAATGTTATCATTCGTTAAGCACAATGCTGATCCTGATTTTTATTTTGTTCTTATTTTGGATTTTTCTCTGAATTATTATCAGTTTTTTTCTTCTGGTTAAGTAGGTAAAAATCCTGGATATATGATGCTTTTTTCTCTTACTTCTCTGTCCCACACCTCTCTGAACCATGGACTAAACTTTGCAAGTGCTGGTTACTTAAGGAAATAAAAGCGTTTGTTACATACAGTTTCAGTCACTGGAGTGAGCAGTAGGCACTTGTAATCTGAGTACAATGATTTACAACAGAGAGTGCAGTTCCAAGAACTGCACATCAGCTCCTGAGAACCCTGGCCATGCTGTCAGACACCTATCTTTAATTGCCTCCTGCCAAATGATGACTGGGGCCCTGTCACCCCAGCCAGCCCCATAAGTCTCATTCACACTCCTTCTAATTGGCAGTCTCCCATTCTGGGCACCTCTGTGGCCCTTGTAACATTTTTTAGGCAGATAACTTGACACTGTAAGTTTGGCTGGAAGCCTGCTACTATGGGGATGTCTTTACATCCACCCCCATCATCCACTCAGTTCATACCCTTGAAATTCCAGCCTAAACATTTTGCAAATTACGTTCCAGGGTAGAAAGATGTGGTTGCTTCAGAGGGGTGACCAGCTCCTTCAACTACTTAAAGAAGGGAGCTTTGGTTACTGGGAGCTGGGGAGGGAGAGTGGAAAGGTGTTTTCCATGGACAGGAAGGAGGGAGAAGCCTGTCATCATATCAGCTTTTTGGGACTCGAGGAAGCCTAGAGTGTGTGGCGTTTGGTTTCCGACACAATGTGGCAGCAGGCTCAGGAAACCTGATAACAGCTTTTGTGACCTTGGGGTCTGGAGCCGGTTTCACTGATTGAAGACATATAAGTTCAGCTAAATTTGAATGTGTTGTAAATATTTATCTGGCAGCCTGACATTCAGTTGTTCCTGAAATTATGGGGTAGAGTCTTATCTTTCTAAGTGTATAATTTTTGAAATGCTCTTCTGGATGGTCTTTAAGATTATAAATGAAACTGAACGATTGTTTTTTATGCTATGGTTTTCTCAGGCTTCAAGCCTATTTAAAAGAATAGAGGATGTTTTCTGGCAACTCTGATTTTACTAAATATATTGGAGACTGCACTGAAAATCTGCTTAGAGACTAAGCCGTGGTGAAACATAAACAGTCTGCTTCGGCTAGAGCAATATATTTTCCCTCATATTTGTAGGAATGCTGGTATAGAATCCTCAGATCCAATGGGTATTTTATACGAGAAAACTGATAGTATGAAGCATTTCTTTCCAGTGAATTACTGAGTTGAGTAGCAGCAAAATATGCAGGAGACAAAATAGGCAAAGAGACTATGAACTAGTCCTTTGTTGCTTTAAAAGCTACTCTGAGCTACCCTTGCTCTGAGACACTGAGGCATGTGGAGGAGCAGGAGCTCAAACAGACGAGAGCAAGTCCCTTGATGGTCCTCCCTCACATACAGCACTCATCTTCCAGTGACTAACATAGCATGTCAACCAGCAGGCCGGTGACCTACAGGGAGAACATGGGGAGAGTTAACAGCAGGCCAGGATGAAAGGAGAGGCAAGAATGGAAATGTCCAGGGTGAAATCTGTGACCAAAGCTGATGATGACCCAAGCCTTCTCCCAATGGTTGTGGTATCATCGATTGGAACAGCCTATTTAATTATCTAATTTTACTCTCTCATCTCCAAGACGTTTTTACAAGCTGGGATCACTCCTAGATTTATTAGAAATTCCCAGTTTGATTTAGAGGTGCCATTGGAGAACTTCACCATGTGCTCCAAGAAGACAGTCAACTTTGTGGCCAGCTACTACATGTACAAAATTGCTTCATTGAGAGAGATCCTATAACTCTGCTACATAAATAACAAAGCTTTTGTAACGCTGTTGATTCCATTTGCAGTGCTTATATTCAATCACTTATTAAAGATGTATCACACATCAGGGTCTGAACCGCTCCTGGTGACATAAAGATGACTCAGACATGGACCTTAATTTCAGACACTTCACAGTCCTGTAGAGGAGGGAAGGGGGAGAAAGATCTCCAATCCAACCAATTACGATATAATTTCATAAGTAGTATGTTAGTGACATGTGCTTGAGATATGACCCAATAGTAATCTCATCAAATGTCTTGGTTGAAGTAGGAGTGACCAGAAATTTTAATCTTATAATGGAGTTATTTTTGGCAAGATGGAGAGTGTTGCGCAACAGGCCATCGAAAATAATGCATTACCATAGGGCTCTCTATCCTATTTGCTGTAAGATCAGATGGAAGTATTTAGTATTCAAACCCGGGACAAAGGTACATCACAAATATAAGCAGACATTACAGTGTAAGACAGAGAGGGAGGATATGTGACATGAATGTTTAGTCCTTTCCATGGTTGTACGGATATATAAGTCAACGATGGTGCTCTTTCTGAATGAATCTGAATTTAGCTTCAGACTCTTTACACAGCCTTCAAACAGTTACTATTAATCAATATTAGTGTGCATACTAGATGAAACTTATTTTATTATCCCAGATATAAATATTCTCAGATTCGAAAGTGGAGACCATTGTATTTGCTGACTAGAAATTCTTAATAACAGATTTACATATTCTGCCAATTTCATTTTTCAAGTATTTCAACTGTATCATCATAAATTACCCCAAATAACTGCAAAATGGGTAAGAAATATGTACATTATCAATGAAACAGTTCTACGAGGTCAAGAAAACTAAGTTTGTGAACTCATCCTAGAAAAAGTGCCACATACCTCATTGCTCCATACCACTACGGTCACCTTCAAAGTACTCCCTTTGGGAAGGTATGCACTGATGCCAGCACCTAGTCCACCCTTCAAGCAATTTTGGAACACTTTTTCTGGAATGGCCATCAGAGCTGTCATCATATTACCCTTGATGTCCTGAATAACATCAAAATGTCTTCCTTTCAATATTTCCTTTATCTTCAGGTAGAGAAAGAAGTCATTGGGGGCCAGGTCAGCTGAGTAGGGAGTGTGTTCCAATACAGTTCTTTGTTGACTGGTGAAAAACTCTCTCACAGACAGTGCCATGTTTGCTGGTGCATTGTTGTGATGTAAGAGCCATGGTTGTTAGTGAAAAGTTTAGGTTGTCTAACTTTTTTTTTCTTCAATTTTTTAGATTAATTTATTTTTTTATTAGTTTTAGGTGTAAAAGCAATGTAATAGTTAGACACTTAAACTCCTTATAAAGTGATAACCCACTCCCCAAGCTACTACCCCTCTGACATTTATATAGCTGTTACAATACCATCGACTATCTTCCCCATGTTGTACTCCACATCCCGTGACTATATATACCTATACATTTAGCTCTAGTTGACATTCAATATTATTTTACTTCAGCTCTTCAGGTGTATAGTGCATTGGTTAGGGTCTACACAGTCTATGATGTGATCCCCCTGATAAGTCCAGTGCCCGTCAGGTACCTTACATGATCTTTACAACATTGTTGATTATATTCCCCATGTTGTATTAACTATCAATTTGTACTTTTTAATGCCTTCACCTTTTTCATCCTGCCCCCAACCCCATTCCCATCTATCACTCCTATAGATCTAGTACCTATCTGGCACCATACCTAGTTATTACAATATTATTGACTATATTTCTTATGCTATACCCTACATCCCCATGACTACTGTATAGCAACAAATTTGTACTTCTTAATCCCTTCCCCTTTCACCCATCCTTAACTCCCCTCCCATCTAAAAGAAGTCCCTCTAAAAGTCTTTATCATACTGGTTTTGTGGTGATGAACTACTTCAGCTTTTTCTTGTCTGGGAAGTTCCTTATCTGTCCTTCAATTCTAAATGACAGCCTTGCTGGGTAGAGCAATCTTGGTTGTATGTCATTGCTTTTCATCACTTGGAATATTTCCTGCCACTCCCTTCTTGCTTGCGAAGTTTCTGTTGAGAAATCAGCTGACCATCTTATGGGGGCTCCCTTGTAGGTAAATAACTGCTTTCATCTTGCTGTTTTTAAGATTCTGTCTTTGTATTTAACATTTGGCATTTTAATTATGATGTGTCTTGGTGTTGGCCTCTTTGGGTTTATCTTGTTTGGGATTTTCTGTGCTTCCTGGGCTTGTATGTCCATTTTCTTCACCAGGTTGGAGAAGTTTTCTGTCATTATTTCTTTAAATAGGTTTTCAATTCCTTGCTTTTTCTCTTCTCTTTCTGGTACCCTTATAATGTGAATGTTGGTCTGCTTGATATTGTCCTGGAGGCTCCTTGAAGTCTCCTCAATTTTTTGGATTCTTTTTTCTTTTTGCTGTTCTAGTTGGGTATTTTCTGTTACCTTATCTTCTACATCGTGTGTTGGATCCTCTGCTTAATCTAATTTACTGTTGATTCCCTGTAATCTAGTCTTCCTTTCTGTTACTGTATCCTTTATTTCTGAGTGGTTCTTTTTTGTGGTTTCCATCTCCATTTTTATGCTTCCTATCTTTGTGTTGAAGTTCTCACTGAGATCACTGAGCATTCTTATAATCAGTGTTTGGAACTCTGCATCTAATAGATTGCTTATCCCCATTTCACTTAGTTCTTTTTCTGGAGCTTTATTCTGTTCTTTTATTTGGAACATGTTTCTTTGTCTCCCCATTTCGTCTGCCTCCCTGTGTTTGTTTCTATGTATTGGGTAGGGTTTCTATGTCTTCTGGTCTCAGTAGAGTGACCTTATATAGTAGGTGTGCTGTGGGATTCAGTGGTGCAGTCTTTCTGGTCACCTGAGCCATGCGCTCCAGGTGTGTCCCTTGTGTGGGTTGTGTGTGCCCTCCTCTTGTAGTTGAGCTTTTTCTTGTCTAGGAAGCTCCTTGGTTGATACCTATCTAACTTTTTCATGCAGCCTTTCCAGCACTTCTGAATAGTAAACTTGGTTAACTGTTTGTCCAGTTGGTGCATATTCATAATGAATAATCCCTCTGATAGCAAAATTTCTTAGAAACATCGTTGAAAACCAATTCGTAAACTTAATTGTCAGCCCTCGTATATTAAAAATATCTCTTATTATAGAATTTTTAAAAATGTATAAACAGAATCGCAACATATGTAATGTTCTACAACATGGCTTTTAAATTTAACAATATATCATGGATATTTCTCAACAAAATTTCATATAAATTTACCTCATTTTTAAAATTGTGTCCTTTTCTCTGTTTGTTTTTTATCTTTCTTAAATTTATTGGAGTGACATTGGTCAGACCTCATATATTGTCACAAAACCTATTTGAAGTTAAGTCTACTCTAGATCACACCACTGATGCACTCAAAAAGTCCATATTGACCCCAAGCCACAGTGTTCATTAAATGTAAATTAAAAATATAACAATAGTATTAATAATAATAATAAGAAGAAAGAGAATAAGAATAAGGAGGAGGAGGGAATTTGATGAGATTTAATTATTTCCAGGAATATTGCTCTAGAATTAGTTCAGACTGTATTAAAGCTCTAATTGTTGGGTTGAGTTACCATTTTAATTTATGTAAAAATAATGTCAGCACATATAACTCTTCTGTTAGGTTGGTGAAAAAGTAATTGTGGCTTTTGCAATTATTTTTAACCTTTTAAACCACAATTACTTTTGCACCAGCCTAATGAAAACCCTAATATGACTGTTCTAGTCAGGATAGCATAAGTTATGCTGCAGTAATGAACAATCCCAAATTTCAGTGGCTTAATCAACAGTTTACTTTATCATGAAGATCCTCTGTAGATTTTGGCCAGTCTATGGGTAGCTGTGCTCCCTGTGGTGGCTCAACTCTGTTCCTTCCACAATAGCACAGCCTTCCATGACAGCCTCAGCAAGGGAACAGAGAGAAAGAAAGTAAAGAAATGGAAATTAAATGATTTCACCTGGAAAGGACAATGAATCACATCTGCTTACTCATTGGCCAAAGCAAGTCACAAGCTGTTGTTCCTCAGTTCAAGGGTGCAGGCAAGTACAATCTTACTATTGTGCCCCTGTTGGAGATGGAAAGAATATATCAGGGAATGAGTAATATCTGCCACCATGCCTTAAAATTTTCCTACCTCTTACACTTCTGTCTTAAGAGATATGTCACTTAGGGCATCGTATTTGAGATTCAGACAATGAAGCAAAGTCTACATGATTTAAATAGTCAAACATTTCATTAGTTGACATTAGGTAACTCATGGATGCTCTGTGAAGGCCAGAGTCAAGTTTGGAATCTCTAAAGACAGGATCAATGCCCAAACCACAGTTGGAGACTGCCCAAATGGAGAAATGCACTATCATCTCCACTAGGAAGGGAAGCAAACCCACAGCTGCTCTTGCTGATGCTGGATTTTGGACACCAGCATCTCCATCATGTTGCCTTCCCAAAATAAGTGCTTCTGCTATACCCTTGCTGGAAAGTGTGTTCTCAGCAGAGTTGCTGTGTGGATAACTAATGGGTGGAGCCAAGGCCTTAGGACCTTCTGAGTGGGCAAGGCTCTTATAAGACAGAGCCTCAAAAAAATGTCAACTGTACACTAAAATTGTCCATCATAATACCCTGCCCTGAGGATATTACACTCCTGGCATTAAATCCATAGTTTACAGTAGAGTTCAATTTTATTGTGTATATTCTCTGGATTTGGACAAATGCATAAGGGCATGTATCCATCATTATGGTATTATAGAGAGAATTTTCACTTCTCTAAAAATCCTCTGTGCTCCACCTATTCATCCCTTCCCCAACCTCATCCCCTGGCAACCACTGATCTTTCTATTGTCTCCTTAGTTTTGCCTTTTCCAGAATGTCATATAGTTGGAATCACACAGTACGTAGCCTCCTCAGATTGGCTTCTTTTACTTAATAATATGCATTTATTGTTCCTCCATGTCTTTTCATGGTTTGATAGCTCATTTGTTTTTAGGACTGAATAAGATTCCATTGTTTGGACTGTACCACAGTATATTTATCCATTCACCTACTGAAAGACATCTTAATTTCTTCTAAGTTTTATAAATTATGAATAAAGCTGTAATAAACATCTATTTATAGGATTTTATGTGGTCCACTAAAATTTTAATGCCTCCAATAGGAACAAAATATGCCTTTCTTTTTTCCATCATCCAATACAGTAACTAGAATTTTATACAGAATTACCTAGTTCACACACAGAGTAGAATATCAAAAATACTTGGTGAGTGTATATTTGAAAATAAATAAGTAAGGATAAATTGATCAATCTGCTACTTCCATTGTTTTCATTTTAACAATAACTGAGCTTTGAGCACTGGTTTTATTCCAGGTACTATACTAAGTGCTTTATCTGTTTTATTTTCTTTAATTTATACAAGTCTCTGAAGTGTATCGTTCTATTACTCCAATTTTACATATGAGGAAATTGAGGCTTAGAGTGGTTAAGCAACTTGCCCAAGATTATACATTTGGATAGTGGCTAAGTCAGAATTTAAACCTAAGCAGAGTGAACTCCAGACTTTAACCACCACTCTATACCACTTCCATGTCTATTTTAACGATAACTTGGATAGACTGTCAAAGAGAAAGGTCCCAAGATCTAGGAAGAAAAATTGATGGGAATAATTTGCTTTGGAAAAGGAAAGCTGATTTCTGGGTTAATGGAAGTATGTCCATTATTTTAACTAATATTGCACATATCTTCTAAGCCAACATCAAAGGACTGCCTGTAACACAATGAAAAGGGGTAGGGTATAGACGTCTAATTTTAATATTATTTCATGATCAAATTTTCTAGAGAAAACAGAATATGGGTAAATTAAAAACTTAATTTTGCTATTATTATTATTGAAGAATAATAAGGTCAGTACTGAAAAATTGATTTTATTCATATTTATTAAAAACATATTAGGCAATGCATTGTCTTTAATCAAACTATTAAAAACATGAAACAATTTTTTTATGCAGTACTGAGGCAGGGGGAAACATAAATGTGGATTTAGACTTAAGCAAGGATGAAAGAATATTAGCTAGATAAAAAAATAATAATAATTTGAAAAAGCATATGCCAGAGATTTAAAGTTCAGTATGTATAGGCTTGTACGAACTTGCAATGAATTTATGATTTGTAGTAGGTAAAGAAATAGCTTAAATTATACCTTGTTATATCAGCTTCTCTAACAAGAAGATGAAATTAATCTAATACTTAATATTTATTGTGTTGGGAGTTATTTAACAATTTATTCTAAGACTACAACTTCGGTTGCATCATTTAGATGTGTCAGAATTTGATTTAAAAGCATTCTGAATAACCTCTTGCAGTGATAGGGTATTAGAAAATTTATGAGAGTTTATGAGAACTTTGAAGATTTTCACTGAATTAATCACAATGGAAAATTCATTACCTCACATTTATCACTAAGATGTACAAAATATGTATACGAACATATATAAATTACTGATAATTTTAGAGTTCTCAAGAGAATTCCATGTTCAGCAGAATGTTTTCTCTCTCCAATACACTTCATTGAATTTGGAGCTATTAATATTTGGTGAGAAATTTTGGTTATTTTTGGTGTAGAATTAGCACCATCACCTTCAGAAATTTGAACCCCTAATAACTATTAAGAATATTCATAAATGGTAATTGATAAATTATAGTGAGCTGGAATATTCTTGAGGAGAACTGGAAGGTGAGTTAAAGCATCCCTTGGTTGTCAGGTCCTCTGAGTTCAAACACTGATGTGAACACTGCTGAATTGTGAATGCCTGGACACATCACTTAACCTTTCTGTGTTTCCATTTTCTTATCTACACAATGAGGCTAATAATACTGATTGACCTCATAACATTTAATTAGGCCATTGGGAAGCTCTTTGAAAACGCTAAGTATCATTTGTTGGCACTTAGCTTCATGAAAGGTTCATGTTTTTAACACGCTGTGGTTTGAGGATGTGTTGGGTACAACTCCTGCCAACTTCTTGTTTTTCCGCCATATCTTTTCTGAGCTCCCTTTGAAGTCGATGGGAATTAGGTTTGATTGAAGGCACTTAGAGAAGGCTGCGGGAAAGAGAGTGTCTTCTCTGGCATGTTTATAGTAGGACTCTCTCCTTAAGAAAAAAGTGCCATGCTTCTCAATGGGAAAGGAGCTTGATGACTTCTCAGTGGGTTATGGATGGGTAAATTCAAGATTGCTCATGGAGCTTAAACCATAGAGGAGGGGATTTTTTTGGCCAAAACAATAAAACAAGTTTAGTGTCTGAAAAAATTTAATATACCCACTTTTAGGGAGTGTAAAGAATAGCAGGGTCCTTTATGGGCAGATTATGTCTTTTATTATACTTCCTGTACAGCATACATAGCACCCAATACTTGCTTGCTAAAGAAATGCATGATGAATGGGGCAAAAATTAGTATGATAGAAGCATATTATATTATCATATTATATAACATTACGCAACACCTAGAATACATTTGTTACCACTTTTTAACTCCTTTTATATGTTTTCCCCTCTATTACAACATTTACCAGAATGCTTGCAGCACCATCTACAGAAATGTAATGTATGACATACTTCTACCCAAAGGTAAAAAAAAAAGAGGGGGGGAGTTCCATCATACTTTAAAAGTTTCATATATTTCGAAACATTATCATACTCTCATGATACCCATTCTAGATTATTTCAACAACTTTCTAGTTGGTCTCCTTGTTTCTAATCTTTTCCTATATGCATTGCACAACCCACTGCCAAGCTAATATTTCTTAAACATCACTTTCATTATGCCACTCATTTCAAAAGTTTTCGATGGCTTCCAATTTCCCATTATGTCATACTTATCTGGCTATGTTCATACTATGATTTTAAAACTGTCTGTTATGGGTTGAATTGTGTCCCCTCAAATTTCACATTGATGTCCCAACACCAAGTACCTCTGACTGTTTTTGGAGATAGGGTCTTTAAAGATGTGATTAAGTTAAAATGAGGTCATTATGGTGGATCCTAATCCAATATGATTTGTGTCCTTATATGAAGAGGAAATTTGGACACAGGCACGCACAGAGCAAAGACTATGTAAAGACAAAGGGGGGGAAACAGCCATCTACAAGCGAAGGCGGAGACCTTATGTCATGCAGGGCAGCCTGCCAACTACGCCAAGTGTCATGCGGGGTGTCAGGCGGGGTCTCTGCTCCCACTCCCCACACAAAAACGCAGGATATGGCTAGGCCAAAAAGGAACACCCACGGAGCCATAAGTAGGGGTGTCATATCTCTATACTCTCGCTGGTGGCTGGGTTGGAGAAACAGGAAACAGGAGCAACACAATTCTCAACCCTCACTGCGCCGCTTGCAGGCTCAGCCACCATCTTCTTGCTGGCCCCCATTTTCTGCTAGCGTAGCCACAGCAGTTATATTAGTGCCCAATGGCTCACTGGTTACAGCTGACGGCCAACTAGCCACAGCTGATGGCCATTTGATCACAGTCGACGGCCATTTACTACCTGAGCCAGCACCTTTCTATGTGAGGCCGAGAGCCTGGAAACTGCTTTTTGGGGCTCTGTCCCCACACCTTAGGAAAAAAGCAGTCCTGCGAACCCTTGACTTCAGACTTGTAGTCTCCAGAATGGTGAGTAAGTAAATGTTTGTTGTTTAAGACACCCAGTCTATGGCATTTTGTTATAGCAGCTCTCACTGACTAAGACACTTACCATCCATAAGAGCAAATGTCCTGTGTCTGAGTACCAGCCTGAATCAAACCCAGCTTTGCCAACCCATTGAGACATAGTGATTTATCTTTGAGCTCATAGCCGGATAGGCCCTTTGTTTCTGTTCTGCCCCACACACTTGCTCTTGCTCTAACAGTGTGCTCCATTACAACAAACTTCAAGACTGAGCTCATATATGATCCATTTAAAAATAAAGGATTCTTCTTACTTTCTTATGGAAAATCAAAGCTAAGCTCAGTTCCTATTTTCCTAAGAAACATTCTCTAATTACCCTATTATACATATTTTGTTTCTTTGAACTCTTAAAATACTTTCAGTCTATATTACCAAATTTAGCTCTTAATTCTGCAATTGATTTCTTACACTCTTTTTGTAAGTTTTCATGTAAATTTATTTTGTTCTGACAACTAGATTATGAAGTCTCAATGACACACTTTTGATTGTATATTCTGAGTATAACAAAATATAAAATCTTAAATCATTTTGAAAATAAAAAATACCCATTTATTTTTTTTCTTGCATGGTGTGGTGTCTTTTTATGCTTTATATGAACACAAGTTTCAACTTTAGATGACACAAATACATTTTGTCATAATCTTTTTAGGATATTTTTGATACTCATGAGTTTAAAGTTTAATGTCACTAATTTTGTCACTGGTTTTCACTTTATATTTATGCTAAGGAAAGCCTTCATTTCCATAAACTCACTTAAATATTTAAATGCATTTCCTTCTAGTTCTTGTTTTATTACTTTAATTCTTTAATTCACACAGTAGATTATTAAATTTTCAAAAGCATGAACATATTGAACATGCATAGGAAAAAATGGGCAGGAAACATCAAAATGTTAATATGATTACGTGATCACATCTGGGAAGTGATTATTTTGTTTTCTTTTTACATTTCTGTATAAAATTTTATTTAATACGCAGTTCTCCTTTCATAATTAAAAAATATTGATGGAGAAGTAACTAAGAAAAGAAAAATTGAAATGTACCTATTTCCATGTTTTTATGTATTGTTATATTTAAAAACATTTTTCCTGAGCTTTTATTTCATTGATCTTTCTGTATCTCTATGTTTTTTCTTATCTATTTACTAACTTTTTAAAAAGTGGACCAAAATAAGTATCATGATTAAATAAATGTGCGTAAAGCCTGAAAAAAAACAGAGACCCTAAATTCAAAGACCTTAAACATTCTGTTTTAGGACAAATTATGCTATGGTAAAAGAAAAATAAAATCTACCTCCAGAATTCTGTGGTTTAAAACAATAACGGTTATTTCTGACTCAAATAACATGTTCATTTTGAGTCAGCAGGGGTCTCAACACATCATAGTCACCGAGGGTCCTGGATGGACAGAGAGGCCATCATCTCAAACTTTATGGATCACTTTGCCAAAACAGAAAAGCTCAGGAGGGTATCTTACTAGCAATTAAAATTAAATACTCAGGATGGAAATGACACAATTTGCTTCCACTCACGGCTCATTGACCAGAACTAGTTGCATGGCCCTAAAACATGTAGAAAAGAAAGTACAATCTTACTATAAGCCAGAAGGCAGAGATACAGGAATATTTGATGAACAGTACAACTACTGTTTGAAATCATTTTAAGATTAAGCTAAGATATTTCTAGTGTAAATTTTCAAATACTATGAATTACATCATGGCTTAAAGGAGATAAAATGTGAATTTTTATTTAAAACATTTGCATTGTCCTTTGTGTTACAATAAATAGGGGTATACTGAATGTCTTCAAATTTAAACATTATTAAAATGAAAAACTAGAGATCTAATTAGTTGTGGAAATAATAGTTTATAAACCCAGATTGTTATATATTCTGTTTACTTAAAATGAAAAGGTGATTAGGGATATCATTTTGGCAATAATTTTCAATTTTTATTTTGTTAACTCATTTAAAAATTAAATGGGAGAAAAATGGATGTAAAAGAAAAAAATGGTTGTCTTTTATGCAAGGCATTTGATAGACAAACAAGGATAAAACATTTAAACCTTTGGACAGAAATTGTGACAGAATAACCTTACTTTTCTCAAAGGAGTATCTAATAACTTAAAGAACTGTATGAAGAGATAAAGTTAGAAGAAAAATTGTTGGATATAATAAAAAAATATTCTTATTATCAAATTGTTGGATATCATAAGAAAAGTATTCAAAATCAACAACAAACCTATGCCAAGCCTAAGGATAGAGCTAGTTTTCTGTTCACCTTAATCAATCCATGGCTTTGAGAGTCCTTTAAAAGAAGGCTTTGTAAATCCTTTAAAAGAACCTCCAATCTGAACCTTGATATTTTCCCACAACATAAAAGGAATATCTTTGATAAAAATGTTTAGAGGAAAGAACCCAACAACTTCTTTCCAATCATTTTCTGTTGATGTATATTTAGTGAACTTGGCAAAATAAAATAAATTTTCCTCCAATAGGTTTAATAAAAAATAATAAATGACTGTATCATTTTGTTCTTTTCCTACTAAGTAGATGTCTTCATCCAATCTTAGTCTCAGAAAGTATTTTTCCAGGGAGGTGAATCATATGAAGTCATTTATAAGGTTTAAAATGTCAAAACCGTTGTCATTAAGCTGCTAATATATACCTATAGGGGAAACATTCTCTTGAGACACGCTGCTGTTCATAAACTGCTTGATCTCATATTTTATATTTTCAGCAGAACACCTCTTGTATATTACAATTTCCTGTTTGCTAGAAGACGCTCAATTATTCTCCATGTTAGGTGTAGTCAATGCCAAACTTGTGATGTATTCATTCCTCTTTTTAATAATAGCAAAGATATGTAGATATCAATTTACATAGCTATGTTATCAGAAATCATTAAAAAAGAGGCCCATATTGGACCTATCCCCGTAAAATCCCAAAAGCAATTCATTGAGAAATGCCTGCATTCAGATCTAAGTACTTGCTACTTGACAAATTAAATCACTAAACTATAGTTTTGCATTACACATTCTTTTTGATAAGCAAGAGGACATTTCAAATATGAAGGGAGAGAAACTTCAATCATTTGGCAGGCAAGATTTTTAAATTACTATTATGAGATTGGAAGATGGATGAAATGTTCGGGAGTTGCAGAAGATAGTTCTAGAAGTTAGGAGATGCAGCAGAGATGGCAGTGACAAGGAGAATGGCAAGAGTATGTGATGGCATTAGAAGGAGTTCAGGCATTAGATATTCTGAGAAAAGTGAAAAATACTACGGCTCTGATGTGGTAAATAAATGAGATTATAGCATCGAGAATATTAAAAAGAAGGGAAGTTATTTAAAATGGATCTTAGAACTATTGAGAAACCAGTTATTCATACATATGAGGGAACAAATAGCATTTTTTTCATAAGGATTTAGAAGTATCAAGTACCTGAATTTTTTGAGCCTTTGAAGAGGATCTTTGGAGTAATGCAAGGCTTTCAGAAAGTTCAGCAGAGGTGACGATGATGAACAGAGTAAACGTGAGTCATGTAAAACTGACGTGGTGGGTGTTTTTTCCATATGATATGATGCAGAAGGAAAATGTTAAGGGATATTTCAAGAGAATGGTGTAATTTCGTGATAGAACCATCGGATACAAGGTATACATTATAGAGGGGAAAGGGAGCAAAAGAAAAATTACATTGGTATCTGTCAGGATCAAGAGGCAAGACCAAAAAATAAATGGAGAAAAAAGGACTCAAGTAGAAATTAATATCAGGATTTTAATACATTACGCATAGGTAAATGTAGAAAAATCAAGGACTAGAAAAATAGTTGATGTTGTGATGTATTCAGTGTATTGACTTGTCCAAAACGTTTTATGCTTATAACTGTGATACTGTGTCAGTTCTGAGGGAAAAGAAAATGATTATGAAAAAGGAGCCATTTCACATTTCAACCGATGGAGGATGTTGTTATATAGTGAAATCAGTGCTGAATTTGGATCAAGAAGAAAGGGATTCATACCCTGGCTCTGACATGAACCAGATGTGTCATCAGTCACAAGCTACTCTCGGAGTATTCATTTCCTCATCTGTAAAAATCAAACTTATAATTGTGATAGAGGCTTCCATTATTCAATATTCACTCCTTTCTTCCATGGGAATAAAAATCACAATTTTTATCTGGGAAAATTTTGTTCCAAATAAAGTAGCATTTTCTATTATCTCTTATAGATAGGTGTGGCCATTTGATTAAATTCTGAATGAAATTAGATGTGTCATGTGGCAGCTTTAAGGAACCTTCCTTAAGAGATGACTGAAGTGAGCCCTTTGCCTCTTTTATTCTTCAAATCTTTCCCCATCCTGCTGTCGGGAATGAAGATATCATGGCTGGAACTCTTGCTGTTCACTTGGGCAAAGAGGACCTCACCACATGTTAAGGATGGCAGGACAATGAGCTGGAAGGAGACTGGTTCCCGAAGACTTGATGAATCATAGTCAATAGATCAGATTTTGGACTTTTACGTAATGGGGAAGTAGATTTCTATCTTACTGAACTCTGTTATTCACAGTTGAACCTAATCTTGACAATACACCTGCCTTATAGTTTACTAGGGATGTTAAATAAAATATTAGGAACAAAAACTACCCTTGAAATTCTGGTACATAACAAAAGCATAATAAAGCATAGATGATTAAGCGAATCCATTTTAAGCAAAATACTTTAAGATCAATTTAGTTTAGTATCAATATGTAGCTCACTGGAAGTTCAGATCTAAATTTAAAAAATATAATCTATCTTGAGACTTCTGGAAATGATTAAGGAAATGAAACAAAATAAAAAAATAATGAAGGCAAGAGATGAGCTAAGTTACAAAGAGGTCAACTGTCACCTCCAGGATTAAACCATAAGTAGTTTTAAGACATTAGTTAGTACAGTATTAGATTTGGCTACAAATAACAGAGGACAAAAATAAGAGCAATTTAAATATGATAGGATGTTATCTTTTTTTCACGGTAATAACCAAAAGCTGGCAGTTCAGAACTGACATGGTAGGTTTTTTGTTTGTTTGTTTGTTTTTTACGAAGTTCACAGGGATTGAAGTTTTTCTGTCTTATCGCCCTACCCTGGGAGGATTCCATCTTTAAAGTCATTTCATGGCCCCAAATATCTGCTCAAGCTTCAGTTATCATACCTGCATTCCAGCCAGCAGGATAGAGAACGGAAAGAAGAAAGGGGCAAAGGAAGCATCCCCAGCGTCTTTTAAGAAGTATTCCAGATGTTGACACTTAATTTATTGGTTTATAATCCAGTGGCTAGAACTTAGTCACAGGGTCAAAATTTGTTTCAAAGGCAGGCTAGGAAATACAGTCTTTATTCTAGGTCAACATATACGTAGCCTGAAATTGAAGGTCTCTTACTGGGAAGATGAGCAGAAAGGAAAGAAAGTATGTTAAGGAAAAACCTTAACACTCTGCTACTCATGCATTGTGCCTACACACAGAATACTCAGGGGTGAGTAACTCAAAAAGGGTGGTGAGAACTTGGGGCTTATAGAGCATCTGAAAAACAACAAAAACACGTTTGTAGAGAAAGTGACAAGACAAAGGAAAAGGGGTTCAGGCTTTCAGGGAGAGCAAACTGTGGGAAGATAGGTATAGCGGGGTAATTAACGAAAGATAAGGGTTCCTTAGTAAGGTTTGTTTGTGCAGGTATCTAGGTGCCATCTCATTGTTGTCTCTAGTGATAGGGTTGTTATCCCCTCTCTGGTGTGGAAAGGGGGGGCACACCTTTATGAGAGGAATTAATGTTCTAATTCATGCAGATTGGGGGAGGCCAGAGAGCTCATCCTGTGTGTGATTTTTCTCAGTTGTCTTAAACTCAAAATAATCCTTATGCCAGAGTGGCATATTTTGGGGTGGCAGCCTCTGTCCCTTTCAGTAATATCATTTCCCTTGAGGATATACAACACGGTTCTCCTTATAAGACCTGTAGAGATGTCTGACGGGGGCTTCAATAAAAGATCTTCCTCTTTGATAGAAGAGATAAAAATGAGAGAGAAGATAGATGCTTAGTTAGCCTCTTGTCTTTTGGATGTGTGATGCCTGGGGTGTGATTACCAAAATGCTTCCAGTAAAAGGAAAGCTAAGAGAGTCACAGAGAAACCAACCATAGAAGATTCTGAGCATAGGACATTATTGAACTTTTGAATCTACCTGTAACCTCTTACATAAGAGCCTCTCATTAAATGCGTATAAACAAATGCCTATATGGCTTAAGTCATCTTTATTAAGTATTCCATTGCTGAAGGCTGAAAACACTGAAGTTAATTAATACATTCCTTCTTATTGGCAGAATAAAACCTGAACTCCTTTGACACAACAGATAAGATGCTTTATGATCTGGTTGCTATCTCTCTCTAAACCTCATTTCTTCCCCTACTCTCGTCCTTCCCTGCACCATACACACTAGGTTTGGGTCTAGATATATAAAACTTCTTTTCCTCGTACACAGTACTGGATCATATCTTTACACAATCGGAGTCGTTTTCGATTCATTTATATTATCTGGGGTTTGATCACGCCCATGTATCAGGAATGGACTAAGGTAAACTAAGCAAATACGGTTTCTCTTCCCTATTTGAGCTAAACATAAACATAATAAGAAGTTGAGCTAAACGTGGGCAGCTGAGGGCAAGAATTTTAGAATATCGGTTCTGGAAACTACCAAGCATCAAAGCTCTTTCTAGCTTTCTATTGCATTACATTTTGTGAATGGGCTTTAGTTTGCATGGTCTCAGGATGACGACAGTGTTTCCAGACATTGAATCTTCATTCCAGACAGGAAGAAATAAAAAATAAAAGAGAAGTCTATGTACTAGCTGAGTCAGTCAATTTTTATCAAAAATACAACCTGTTTTCTGAAAGTTCCACCTGGGAGACTTCTGTCTACGTCTTCATTGGCTGAGCTAGCAACCAGGGAACCTGGGAAGATTGAGCATTTTTAACTGAACATGGCTCTAATCCAACAAGTTCAGGGTTCTATAAGTAAGAAAGTAAAGGAAAATAGATTTTGAGCAGAGAACTAGGACTATCCACCTGTACAACTATTGTAAGTTTTCTTGATTACAATGCGAGATATAAAAGATTGTTTACATCCATGTCTGGCTCTCTTTGAAACTATTCTCGAGGGCAATATACAGGTCAGAGCCTTAGCAGAAAAATGATGGCCTACCAAAGGGGTATTTAAAGAGAGTTCAAAGAGGGAACCATTTACAAAGGTGGGGGAGAGGATTATGGGAACTAACAAGAGATGGTTAAACACTCAGAGATTACCAACAGAAGGCAGCAGTTATCACCCAAGGCCTACCGGGCAAGGAAATCAGCTGCTACTAGAATGGGGTGACACATGAATCAGGGAGATTAAATACCCTGACCTCTCCCCTGACTCCTGGCTGTACCTTCCATTGGGTAAACCCAACAGGAAACCAGAGGGCAGGCAGAGCCCTGTTGACTAGAGGTCAGCTTCTCAGGACTCAAGGCAGGTTGGGGAGGGGCGGAGATGGACTTTGATGTGTAAACAGGATAATCAGGGCAGGTGGGAATCATTTCTGTGGTACAGCACTTAGTAGTACCCAGAACATCGGAAGTGCTCCGTAAGAATTTACAAACCAAGTACTGTCAAGTGAATTAGGTAGAGAAATATTCTCAATATGTGACTTGATTAAGAATTTATGTGGCCTTACACATGAGTTGGAAGTTGCAGTTTAGCCCTTGGAAATGACAGGGTTGGGGAGCTTTCCAAATCACCAAGCACCTTTGAGCTGAGTTTGCTCTGGATGATTCTCCACTTAAAGAATATTGTAAACAGAATCCGAGATGAATATGCATACACCAGAAACAAGAAGACCTTTCTCTGGTATGCTCCTTTTGAGAAAAGTCATAAGTACTTCTGGTGCAGGGACTGCCAAACACATAAGTTTATGATTGGGTGACACTAGATGTCCTCTTACCCTTCATCTATCTTTGTTACGTATTAGGTTGATGCAAAAACCATTGCAGTTTAAAAGGTTAAAAATAATTGCAAAAACCGCGATAACTTTTGCACCAACCTAATATATTGGGGAGGTCTTATATTTCATGTTGGTTGCTTCAGTGTAAAAGCCAAGTAAATGAATGTGCTTTACATATTTGAGGAGTTTTGTATTCCCAGCTACCAACAGGGTGCTTAGAAGATTTTCTATGAGTAGCTGTTTGAGTTCTAGGTAAAAAGAACTCAATAACCCTCAGGAATACAACCAATAAAACCTCATGAATTACCACAGATTTTGAAAAGGACCATTGTTAAGTGTAACAAATATATAACGAAAACAAACATATAAATATTTTTAACTTCTTTGCACTTGGTAAGAGATTTCCATGGCAGGGAAAAATAATTTGGTTGAAAGAAAGTTTTGATTAATTTCCTACATTGTGGTGACAAAACCCAGAAGGAAAAAGAAGGTGACCAAAGGAAAAAGAAAACTGCCTTCTTTCTGAGTTGGCAGCTGTAGAATTGTCAGAGGAGCCAGGAAGAAGATACAAGTTTGGATGGGTATTTATGAAATTATGTGCTGCAGGGTATGTGGCAGAGGTTGATGTGAAATCTTTTTTTTTTTTTCTCCTCTATAAAACCTTTATTAAAATCTGCCTCTCTCTCGAATGTGTTTGGTGCAAGTAGATATTCTCAGGGGAATGCAAGGAGGCATTGAGTACTTGGAACCACTGGATTTAAGCCAGTATAGACATGGGGCATACAAACATTTCCTTGGCCAGGATATGAAAGGCTCTGCTGTATATTCAGTTTCAAACAATGAGGTGAGGAGGTATAATTTTCTGGAACTATAGACTAGGTACTGTGACCTGAATTCTGACCTATAAATATGAATGGGCTCTAGTTTTTTTGAAGGCGGTTATGGATAATTAACAAGTATTTTGATGACTTGTCCTTCAATATTGTGGTCATAGCTTAACCTGGGTGTGGGGAGCCTGAGGGTCACACCCTTCGTGGCTAGAAGGGAGCAGGATTAGTTCTCAGCAACATGTTTGAAAGAGTTCCTATTTCTCAAACGTTCTTTTCTTTGAGACTTTTCTAGCATTAAAACATGCTATATGTTGACATAAAAAAACTGAATTTCCAAAAACACAGTTGTAAGCACTTAATACAGATTTTCCACATTATGAATTGTAATTTTATTACATATATACGTGTGTATATATATATACGTATATATATGTATATATACGTATATATATACACGTATATATATACGTGTATATATATACGTATATACATATATATACGTATATATATACACACACACACACATATATATATATATTATTTCTATCACCAAGTTACTGCTAAAAAGTATGTTTATTTTTAGACTGATGTAGTATCTTGATATAGTGACTGTGTATAACTGTTTATGAAACAGTAGAATGGTTCCAAACCTTTATAACAATGGTTTTAAATTCCTTGAATTGTAGAATAACAAAATGTCCCAGAGGGTTTATTTTTAAAATGTAGTACATCATAAGTACCAAAAACATACCCATTAGATTTTACCTATGACCATTAACTATTTCACTGCAGCTGTCTATAAAACATGACAGGCCAAGGAATGGGTTCAGCTTTTCAAAGAAAAAATATATTCCACTTACTATTAAATGTTGGGGTATATGATGAGTTAAATAGTAGTTTCTATGAAGAGTTTTCAGAGTTCTTAACAAAAATAAAGTGTCTTTGACCAAGGTCTAGGATAAACGAAGTTTTTTTTAACTTGCATATTACAGTGTTTGGGTTGTATCTTTCTTTAAAATTTATATGCAGAAAACTGATACACTTTTGAACATAGACAAATTAGGCAGAAGCAAGATAGAAGAGTCTACATAAGGAACTGCTGTGCTTTCAGCTCATAGATGTGTGTGTGTGTGCAATTAGTTTTGTTTAATGTAGATTTAATGTCACTTATGGGAATAGATGTGACTAAAATAGTACAAGTTAAAAGACTATCTTAGCTACTTAGAATTTAATTTGCAACAGAAGGCATTTACTATAATTCCTTTTGGGTATGTATGTTTGGATAAACTTTTTCACCATGATTAACCTGCTATTATTTAGAAAATTGTGTTTTCTCAACTAGTGTTGTTTAATTTCATCAAGTTTAACTGTCTCAATGTAGTAAATATATGATACACTATGACACTTTTTTTTTTTTTTAAAGAACTTGGCTCTCTTTGGAACGCTTCCAAGGATCTTCTGGAAACCAGATTTTTTACATCTAGGGACTTCTGGTCATTAAACAGTTGTAAATATAGAAAATGTACCACAGAAGAGCTTGTCGTCTTTATGTCACAAGAGTTATTTAACAAAGGGTCCCACTGATAATTTATTTCATTGTTATATATCAATGTGAGTTCTGAACATTTATTAATGGAAATTAGGTCGAATTGAATGACTCAATATTTTCAGCTCAGATCTGTTCCTGCCATTTTATTGTATAGGCACCAGAGCCAAAGACACAAACCTGCTAACTTTTAACAGGTCTACCCTTTCACCATGTTTCCCTTTCAATTGAGCATGTTGGTTGAGATCAATAACGTCTTGCTTTCCATCTGGAAATCATTCAACAAATAACATCCTAATCTTCTTTCTGACTTGACATTCTACCGTCAAACCTTTCTTTTCCCTAATTAGCAATGGAAGTAAAAATTTTCACAGAAGTGTATGAATCCTTGCAACTACTCCTGATGAAAGAGAACCGAATGAAGGAAGACTGGTTCACCAAACCCAAAAGTCAGATTAATTTAGATTAAGATGGGATGTTTAGGCTTGGTCTAGGGTTTTGAAAAATTGGACCTCAAAATCAGACTATGAGTAGTCAGGGGATAGAGAAAATATCTTATTTGAAGCACTTGCTATGGTTAAATCTTGGTCTGTGCCAAGCTTAGTCTTGAAGGGGTCACTTAGAGACAGGTTGCATGGTAACTAGGCTTGCTTTTGTCAGAAGTGGGCCCAGGAATGTACAGGAATAATGGCATATACTTGGAGTGGCTCCTGAATAGACACCTGTATTTTCTTCTCTTATTTGTGGGAAACTGCCCCTCTCCCTTTGTGGTTCTAGTGAGAGTTAAAAATGAAGGGCTCTACTCTCCAGGTAGAGACATAGAACTCTTCTTGTGCCAACTGAAATCATCTTTGGACTTCTTCTGTAATGGAATTTAAGGAATTCTTTGTTCAATCATTAGCTTACCACTAAGCTAATCAAATAAAGATTTCAAAGGGTACACATGACAAAGAATGCAGACCATAAACAACTAGTCCAGAAAATTCACTCAACAAAGAAATAGCAACAATAACACCAAACAGCAAAAATCCTCTGGGGAGAAGAAATCTGATTTCTGGAGTTGCCACATTATATTATTTAAAATATCTACTTCTCAACAACAACAAAAAAGTTACAAGTCATGCAATAAACAGAAAAGTGTGGCCCATACACAGGAAAAAAAATACACAAAAAAACACAAAAAACAGTAGAAACTGTCCTTGGGGAAACTCAGATGTTGGATTTACTAGACAAACTTTAAATCATATATTATAAACGTGTTCAAGGAACTAAAGGAACCATGCCTAAGTCATTATATAACCATGCTGAAGATACCACTGATAAACCTTCTGTCACTATATGGTTTGTAAATTCTAGAATTTTACAAATGGAACCATACAGTTTGTTTGTTTGTTTTTATTCAGCATAATTATTTTAAAGATTCATCCATGTTATTACATGCATCAATAAAGTATTTCTTTTTATTCCTGAGTAGTAATTATATATGTATCAGGCTTTGGCAAATTTAGCAGGCTAAATGCAACTGGCTAAACCAGCTTGTTTTGGTTGAATATGAAACACCACATTTGCTTATATATTGTTTATGGTTGCTTTCACGCTTTAACAGCAGAGTTGAAATCTGAAAATATGTATTATTTGTCTCTTTACAAAAACTGTTTGTATACTCATAGTATAGACATCATCTTTTTTTTTTTTTTTTATCCATTTGCCTATTGTGGGAAATTTGAGGATTTATTTTAGTTTTTGGGTTTTAAATATAAACCTGCTATGAACATTCATATACATACACTTTCATGGACATACACTTTCATTTCTCTAGGGAAAATACCTTGAAATAGAAGGGCTGGGTAGTATGGTAAATATATGTTTAACAACTTAAGACACTGCCAAACTGTTTTCCAAGGTAGTTTTGTTATTTTACATTCCATCCATTAATATATAAGAGTTCTAGTTGCTCCACATCCTTGTCAACACTTGATATGGTCTTTTTTTTTTTTTAATTTTAGACACTCTATTGAGTGTATAGTAAAACAATATTGTGTTATAAATTGAGTTTCCCTAATGACTAAGGACAGTTAGCATATTCCTTACTTGACATCTGTATATGGTTAGCTGTGTGTTCAAATATTCTGCCTATTTTTTATTGGAGTGTTTGTATTATGAGTGGGATGTAATAGTTCTTTTTACATATCCTAAATATGTCACTTGTCAGATATATATTTTGTTAATATTTCTATAAGTATGAGGCTTGCCTTTCTCTTTATATTTATCTTTTAAGGAGCAAAATTTTCTGATTTTGATAAAGTTCAATTTATTGATTTTTTTTTTTTTTTAATGCTCTGTGGTTTGTGTCCTGTTAAAGAAATCTTGGCCAAACTCAAGGGAATTAAGATTTCCTGTCATTTATTTTTTTCTAGAAATTTTATAGTATTAGCTCTTACATTTAGACCTCTGATTAATTTTGAGTTGATTTCTGTATTTGAAATGAAGTTAGAGTCCAGGTTTTTAAATTTATTTTTCATATTAATATGAAATACTACATTGTCTTGAATTCTCTAGCTTTATGAGCCTTGATATCAGATTGTGTAAGTTTTCCAACTTTTTCTTGTTTTATAATTTTAGTTTTCGAGGTCCTCTGTATTTTCATATAAATTTTACAATCAGCTTATCAATTTCTACAAGAAAAGCTCACTTAGATTTTGATTAGGGTTGCATTAAAAATTAATTTGGGGAGAATCAACATGTTAACAATATTGAGTTTTCAAATCCATGAACATGCTATATTTTTTCACTTATTTAGGTTTTTAATTTTTCTCAGAAACATTTTGAACTTTAATATATAGGTCTTGCACATCTTTCACCAAATTTATTTCTAAGTATTTCATTTGTTTTATACTGTAAATTTACTTTTTAAAATTTCAGTTTCAGATTCCTTGTTGCTCATATATAGATTCAGTTAAATTTTGTATATGACTTTATATCCTGCATTCTTGCTAAACTCATTTATTAGTTCTAAAGACTTTTTTTTGTAGATGTATTGCACTTTTATACATAGACAGTCCTATACTTCTATGAACAAAGGCAGTTTTATTCTTCCTTCTCCATCTGTATGCTTTTTTCCCCCTTGCCTAATTGCAATGGCTAGACCTGACATTACAATGTTGAATAGAAGTGATTGAAACAAGGACCCTTGGCTTTTTCTCATTCATAAGAGGAAAATTTTAGTAACTCATCATTGGTATAATGTTAACTATAGTCTTTTTATAGGTAATCCTTATGAGGTTGATCTCTTTCCTTTCTATTTTAGTTCTCTAAGAGTTTTATTCACGAATGGATATTGGCTATTATGTTTTTCCTGCATTTACTGAGATAATCATATGACTTTTCTTTTTAAGCTTTTAGTACAGTGAATTATATTGATTTATTTTTAATTAATATTTGACATTATTAATTAATATTGTTAATTAATATTAATTTAGTATTCCTTGCATCTTGGAATAAAATTCACTTGGCCATGATATATTATGTTTTCATATATTGTTGAACTTAAATTTCTAAAATATTGTTAACAAGTGTTCTGTCTATTGATGAGGGATATTGGTCTGTAGTTTTTTCCTTCTAATATGTTTATCTCATATCAGGGTAACGCTGGCCTTTACACTATTGTTGTCATACATTTTACTTCTTTATGTATTATAAACCTTCCAATTCATTGCAATGCAGTCATGCATCACATAATGATGTTTTGATCAATGACAAGTCATATATACAAGAGTGGTCCCATAAGTTTATACTAGAGCTGAAAAATTTCTATGGCCTAGTGATGTCATAGCTGTTGTAACATAGTGCAAAGCATTCCTCACATGTTTGTGGTGACACTGGTGTAAACAAACTGCTGAACCACTAGTTCTATACAAGTATAGCACATTCAATTGTGTACAGTACGTAATACTTGGTAGTGATAATAAATGACTATGCTACTGGTTTATGCATTTACTGTATTATATTTCTTACTATTTTAGAGTGTACTCTTTCTACTTATAAAAATGAAAGTTTTCTGTAAAGCAGTGCGCTGTGTTACATTGGCAGCCTCATACATCTTATGTTTGCTGCAGCTCTTGATTGCATCATTTCATTTTGCTTGACTTAATCTCATGTTGTTTTATAAATTTAGTGGAGCCTAAATGTAGAATATTTATAAAGTCTACAGTAGTGTGCAATAATTTCCTAGGCCTTCGCATTTACTTACCACTCACTCACTGACTCACCCAGAGCAATTTCCTGTCCTGCAAGCTCCATTCATGGTAAGTGCTCTATACAGGTTTACATTTTTTTTAACCTTTTATACTGTATTTTTACTGTATCTTTTATACATTTAGATATGTTTAGATACAAAAATGCTTACCGTTGTATTACAGTTACCCATAGTATTCAGTACAGAAGCATACCGTATAGGTTT
This sequence comes from Rhinolophus ferrumequinum, assembly GCF_004115265.2. Classification (NCBI taxonomy): domain Eukaryota; kingdom Metazoa; phylum Chordata; class Mammalia; order Chiroptera; family Rhinolophidae; genus Rhinolophus; species Rhinolophus ferrumequinum. The sequence continues at coordinate 48,432,877 of NC_046297.1, read as the reverse complement.
GCAGCCTAGGAGCAAATAGGTTATACCATGTCGCCTAGGTGTGTGGTAGGTAGGTAGGCTATGCCATCTGGGTTTGTGTAAGTACATTCTATGATGTTCCCACAACAACAAAATTGCCTAATGATGCATTTCTCAGAATGTATCCCTGTTGTTAACCAGCACATGACTGTATTTTTGCTTGAAACAGTCAAGTATATTTTAATGTAATTTAAAAATAGAACAATTATTTGATAATTACCATTTCTGGTGATCTTCCATTGCTTTGTAGAGATCCAGATTTCCATCTGATTATCATTTGCTTTCACCCTGAATGACTTCCTTTAAAGTACTTGTAGTATGTATCTGCTAGTAATGGGTTCCATTAGCTTTAGAATGTCTAAAAAAGTCTTCCTTACAGTTAAAAAAAAAAAGACATTTGATTGAGTTTAGAATTCTAGGCTGACAGTTTTTCCTTTTAGTACCTTAAAGATGTTGTACTCTTTTCACACTTGTATCTGAAGAAAAATCTGCTATTATTCTATACCTTAGCTCTTCTATATGAAATGTGTCTCTTAAATCTGGAGTCTTTTAAGATTTTCTCTTTATCACTTGTAAGAAACTGTTTGTAACGTAATTTTGTGTTGTTTTCTTCAAGTTTCTTTTGCTTTGGATTTTAGAGCATCTTGGATCTGTGCATTTGTAGTGCTCATCAAATGTGGAAAGTTTTGGCCATTATTTCTTCAAATATTTTTCTATACTATCTCCTCTCCCCCTTAACTTAGTCTCCAACTAAACTTATATAAGTCTGCTTAAAGTATCCCAGAACTCACTGATGTACTTTTCCTTTTTTAAATCTTTTTCCTTTCTGTGTTTTAATTTGGATAGTTTCTATCATAGTGTCTTAAATTTACCTTGTAATGCAGTGTCTAATCTGCTATTAATCTAATCAAGTGTAATTTTTATCTCAGACATTGTGCTCTCCATCTTTAAATTTACATTTTGGATCTTTTCTTTTTATATCTACTATGTTCTTAACATAGTCATATTTTATTTTATATTCTGGAACATGTGCACAATAGTTATAAAACTGTTGACATCCTTGTATATTAATTCTGTCATCTGTCAATTCTAGATTGTTTTGATTAGTTTGATTAGTTGAATTTTTTTCTCTTCTCTATGGCTCTTAGAGCTTGCTTACCTGTATGCTCGATAATTACTTGTATCTATTGGATGCCAGACATAAGTTTTCTTGTTGGTGGCTGATATTCTTCAAAGGGTTCTTTGAAGGATGTAGGTAAATTGGAAACAGTTTGATTCTTTGAGTCCTGCTTTTAAGCTTTGTTTGGCAGGAGAAGAGCAGAACTTATTTTAGAATTAATTTTTTTTAAATACCCTTTAGTACTCTACCTGCTATGCAAGATTTTTCTAATCTAGCTGGTGGAGACATGAACAATTCCTGGCCCTGTTTGAGCTCCAGGACATTTTCTGCCTGTTCCATTTTTTGTTTGTTTGTTTGTTTTCTAACCTGGTTTTCAATCGCTTTCTACACACAAACACACACACACACACACACACACACACACACACACACACAGATCAGCACTCAGCAGAATATTCAGAGCTTTTTTTTTTCTTCCTTCCATGAAACTTTCTCTTCTCTCGTATTCTGTCCTGCAGACTCTGCCTACTTTGGCATCCTTGAATGCTTATTTTCATTTCCTCAGCTCAGATATGAGGGGTGATCAAAAACTATGGTGAATGTTTAAATTAAAAAAAAAATATTATAGTAAAAGACACATTGACATTAATCCCCCTCAAAATACTCCCCCTCGCTTTGAACACATTATCCCATCATTCTTGCCCCTTTCTGAAGCAGTTCTGGAAGTCCTCTTTCATGAGTGTCGTTAGTTGCGCTGTCATGGCTGCCTCGATGTCCTGAATTGAATCGAAACGTTTACCTTTCATCTCATTTTGACTTTGGGGAAGAGCCAGAAGTCTCATGGTGCCAGATCTGGTGAATAAGGTGGATGAGGATACACTGTAGTGTTTCTATTTGACAGAAATTGCTGTACCAGAGCGATGGAGGATGAAGTAAAGACACTCATGAAAAAGGACTTCCAGAATGCTTCAGAAAGTGGCAAGAATGATGGGATAAGTGTGTTTGAAGCGAGGGGGAGTATTCTAAGGGGGATTAATGGCGATGTGTCTTTTACTGTAATATTTTTTTCTTAATTTAAACATTCACTGTATCATTTAATCATACTTCGTAGATTGTGGAGCTCTTCTTGAGTTTCTTTGTTCTGCTTAGAAGCCTGGTAACTTTCTTCAGGGATTTCAGTGACATACTTGTAGAGTTTGCCTCATTTGTTTCCCCTCTTTCATGGATCAGCATCTGACAACTGTTATTTCATATAATTTGTCTTCGTTTTAAGTGATTTTAGGATAAATCCAGTCTTTATTGCTCCATATGGCCTTGAAAAAATATATGTATTTTAAAGGCGCCACTATAATCTTTGAAGGTGAGTCATATACCATGAAATGCAATGTTAAAATCCTAGTTAATTACTGTGGGACAACAGAAACAAGGTATACCATTTAGTATCTGGAGTTTACTGGACCTAATTTCACTATGACAAATAGTGGGTAGACCTAAAACAAGATTCATTTGTTGGGAAAAATTAAGATCTAATCTAATGCACATGCAAAATCCTGGATTAAAAAAAAAAAAGACACCTAGGAACATAGCCTATACTCTATATGAATTTTCTGTAAATAATTCATCTCAGGAATTAAAACCCACCTCCCTCAAAAGTGAGTGACAAAAAGAGAATGGCAGCCTATGAATTTACAAAAATTTGCCACAATAGAGAAAAAGAAGGGGGAAGAAATAGGAATGTTTATTTAAAAGATATCTACAATTGTCACCCCAATAAACTTTAATTTAAAAAAAAAGCGGTCTGAAACACATAATATTATCAAACTTAATTTAGCCAATGGCATTAGAATGGTTATAAAACATTATGTTATTATAGTCCTGATCTTTATTTTCCTGACCAATAATAAATTTGAAAATCTCTTCATACATCATATGTCAAAAGTTTAATTGGCTTTTATAAAGTTGAAAACAATTAAGCCAAACAATATATGTTTTAGGAATATGTATGCACGTATACATGCATTTTTATAAAACATGTAACGCACATACATGTGTCACATCTAATATTTATGAAATAGAATTCCATTTTTGACAGGCAGGAATATGATACAACTAGGTTTCAGGATAGTGACTAGTATGGATGAGGGTGGGAGACGGAATGAGTGAGATGCAAACACCGTTGATGCATTCAACATTCCAGTTCTAATATTTTGTGGTGGTTTTGTGGGTGTTTATTCTATTATTAATGTGAAAAACAAAACAAAATAAATATGTCAATTCATGGATCAGTGAAGAAAGTATATTAACCAATTAATCCTATTCTGTTCACCTCTCAGAAAAAAACAACAACAAAAAGATATAAAAGGAGATATGAGGGGAAGAAGGGAAAAAGGAACAGAAACAAGACGAGGAGGAAGGACAGGAAAAGCAAAGAACAGATTTAGATCTTTCACAAGAAAAAAATTGCAAAGTGAATTAAAAACACATGATAAAGAAATTGCTTCTATGCATCAAGAGCACTGGGCAGAAACGCAAGAGCTCTGGGAGGAGATGGTGAGATAACAGAAAGAAATGAAGTGCAGGATGGGGAAGGTCAGGAACTACAAGGAAAAAAAAAGAAGGAATAAACAATAGAGGAGAAACAAGGGAGTGTGGACAAAACAGACTATTAAACATGCTACTATTTGTATTTATATTTTATTTCTTCATCTTCTCTACCTTGTAGCTCCTTTTATATATTTTTGTTGTTGTTTGTAAGGGAACGCTGTTGAAAATACAGTAAAGTATAAAATATGACATAGTGATGAAAAAAATATAAAGAAGAATCAGAGAGAAAAGAATAGATATAGAGAGAGGACAGGCAAAGATAGACTTCGCAATTCACAATGGAGAAAAAGAAAATAATGGATCAGAGCAAATATTTATAATTCACTTTCTTGAAATAAAAGAACTATGAATCTATGTAAGTACATAGTATGTTCTAGTGGAACTGATCCAGGAAAGACAACAGAGGGTTATAATTAAGTATGCATGCTGATCTGCAAAGATAAAGAAAGAATTCTTTGAGGAGTGAAGCAAAATATAATTACCTTTAAAGGAGGAAAACATCAGGCTTCTCCACAGCACAAGTCAATGCTAAGAGAAAATGAAGGAACTTTGGCAAAAAAGTCAAAGAAAGAAAGCGCAGCCAAGGTTTTATACTTCCTCAAACTGATATTCAGTATAGGGCAGCACTGACATAAAACAACAGATTCTTAGGGAATGTTGTTCCCAGGAAACTTCTTGAGGATTCTCGTAAAGAAAGAACTTCAAATAGACAAATGGAAAGTGAAAAATGAATATAAAAGGACTGTGGATGGGCACTGAATCTTTAAATAGATCTACCTAAAACACTGAAATAAGAGTGGAAATTTGGATGACAGAACAGAGAGTAAATGTTATATACCCTGATGGTATATAAAAAAAAAAATTACAACAAAAATTGGCAGTGGAAGGAGGAAGTTTGAGTAAATTATTTCTCCTCATTTTAAAAAACTATGGTAGGGGTGTCAAAGTGACAAATCAAAGAATAAGTATCAAATATATTTAAGACCAAAAATTTAAATACTAAGAAAGATAACATAATTGATTAAAATTAGATGGTGGAGGAGAGAGAAGGGAAGAAGAAAGGGAATTGAATGCAGTAAGAAATTAATAGAAATGAGGTAATTAAATGAATAATAATGACAGACTACAGTTAAGCATATTGTCATATCAATAAAGACTAAACTCACTTATTCAAAGGAAAAGGCTTTCGGATCAGATCACACGTTAAAACCCAATTTTATGTTGTATACAAGAGCCACACCTAAAACAAATGAGTCATAAAGGCTGAAAATAAAAGAATTGATAAACATATACCAGGCCAGTGAAAACAAAAGATAACAGGGGTTGTAATTTTACTGTCTTACAGATTGAACTCAGACTCAAAGCATTAAATAAAGAAGGGTACATTCTAATGCTAAAATATGCAATTCATAACAGTTATGAATATCTGAACATCATCAATATCTACAAGTATGTAGTAAAAAAAATAGCATAGGAAATATAAGAAAAATAGAGGAGATTTGCAGGGAGAGAGTTTACTTACTATGTCATAATTTATGATAGTTGACTGGATGTGAAAAAAGGAAATGATTTAGAACACCTAAGTAATTATATACTCACACACTCATACACACGGACACATACAATTACTACAGAACATACTCTATTTCCAAATTCTTCTGTAATAGTAAAAAAACCAAACAAAACAAAAATAAAACATATACCAGACCATAAGAAAAACCTAAATAAATCCTAAGAAATGGAGATAGCACATATAACGTTCTCTGATCCCAGTGTAATACAACAAAAAAAATTATAACAAACAGAAAAGCGTTTTTAAAAGGAGAAAAAAAGCAACCAAGAAAGAAAATATGAAAACTTTATCTTAAAGCTCTTGGATCAAGAGAATATCCAAACAGAAATTGTAGAATACATAGAAAAGAATGGTATTGAAAATGCTATATACTAGGCTTATTGAATACAGCTGAAAATTCACACTTTATGAGTTTTATACTCTGGGTGGCTAAGAGACACTAGTGCATTATTTTATGTTTTGCAAACTCTGAATCAAGTGAATGAATGTTGTATCCAACAATTGAATTTCAAACTTGTGTTTTTTAAAAACAGTACTATTTTTATACATCTAGCAAAAAAAGTGTTCCATAAATATTTGTGCTGATTAACATTGATGAGGGATTAACCCTCATCAAAAAACCATATACCAGGCCATAAGAAAAACCTAAATAAAGATCTGTTTGTACAGATCTTGACTGGTTCAATTGACTTTAGTTATGCTTCATTCTAGAGCCTGAGTTATCGCCCTCAATTAGCACATAGGAAAATAAAGTAGTGAGAAAATGACCAAGGGGACAGCATTTACAAAAGTCTTTTCCTACAGCCCTTTTACAACTTACCATTTTGATTCTGCAACTTAGTCCCTGAAACGTGGGCAAGTTTTCTAGCTCTTTCTTAGTTTGGATTGCTATAAAAAGCATCATAGACTGGGTGACTTATAAACAACAGAAATTTATATCTCCCAGTTCTGGAGGTTGGAAGGCTGAGACTAGGGTGCCAGAAGAGAGGAGTTCTGGTGAAGACTCTCTCCGGGGTCGGGTTGCAGACTGCTGACTCTTTCTATCTTCACCTGGCTGAGAGCAGAGAGGAGAAGTTAGCTCGCTTGTGATTCTAATGAGGGCACTAATCCCATTCATGGGGGCTCAACCCTCAAAACCTCATCTAAACCTCATTACTTCCTATGGGCCCCACCTTCTAACACTATCATTTTGGGGAGTGGGGTTTAAATACTGTATATGAATTTGGAGGGGGCACAAACATTCCGTCCATAACACTAGTGGTCTCTTTCTAAAAACTCATTATTGTTGCTGTTGTTTTTAAATTAAAACAATGACATTTTCCCCCCAGGGCTTTTGAAAAGGTTAAATTAGATGACAGATATAAAACAATTGATAGTATATTCTTATTAAATAGCGAATCTTATCTGCTTATGCACATAAGGAGGAATTAGCTTTTGTACCAGGACATCAGGCTTCGGAGAGATAAATTTGAGAAAATTTATTAGACACTTTCTGTGTAGTAAGCACTACCTTAGGCCCAGAGGTTACAACTATAAATAAAACAGACAAAAACTCATGGACTGTAATTCCTCGATATAAATGGCATCAATCCACCAGCCATTTTTGAATTTTTACCTTGTTAGGCAACACAGCATGAAGAAGAGCCTCTCCCATCTCCCTAGCCCTCTCGGTCATTCTCAGGGAGAAGGAATCAAGGGCACTGATTCAGAAATCTAGTGGCTCTACCTCTGACCTTCAGGCACTGTAGTGTCATTTGTCACAGAACCTTTCTGGAGTAGCTGGCGCTCACTGATTCTGTTGTCCTGAGAGCCAATCCCAGGCATGTACCTTTAATTTCCCAAGGACGGACTTCGAGAACACGTGTCTTCACTGAAAGCAAATCTCACTTCAACAAGAACAAGTAGAAACAGAATTAAAGCACATAGTGTCTGGCCATTCAGTGGCTATGAAAACAACAACAACAACAACAACAATAACAACCCAGTTACTTGAAACAAGTAGGATGCAAAGTACCTTCTGTCCTCCAGGGAAGCATTATGATTCTGTAGTTTTCCTAGCATGTTTCAGTTGTGCAATTTAAATTACCCTTACGCTGAACCAAAGACAACAAATTGTGCCTTAGTTAATACTGCTTTCCTGAGACTCCTTGACATTTTGTTTGTTTTAGTTAATTGACAAGGATATATTGAGTTGGGGAAGAAGTTGTATTTCCCTATTTAAGGAGCATCTGGATGAGGTCAGTAATAAAAAAAGCATCCAACTGTGTAACAAGTGTGCATTTTCCACCTGTGTAGTAAAGGGGGAATTTCTGAAACACAATATTGATATTGTCTCCAGTTATTATGCATAAAAATTATTCAATTTATGCCCCACTTAACTCTATAATTTCAAGCATTATCAGGTAAGGAGTTACTTAGGTTCCCAGGGCACATCTACAGAATTTATTTAGGAGAAGCACAAGGACAAATATGATGGGAAACTTCTCCCCAAACCCTAAACCCAACCATCTAAACTCAACACTGACTGGAGTGCCTTTTTTTTTTTTTTTTTTAGGAGTGAGAAATAAAAATTCTGGCATAGAAATGATTAGTCATAGCCATTTTCAATGGTTGTACTGCCAGCCCTTTTTCCTTAAGTAAATTACTCTGAGTGAGTTCTCTGTAAACAATTACAAAGATGCTTATCTTTGGTCAGAGTTTCCCTTCACTGATTCAAATTTTGTCATTGAAATGACCCCATCCACACAGAAACCAGCAGTCTCCCATGATGAGGGTGAGATGTCTTTCACATTGCTCTCCATTCCTTTCCTAATGACTTTGGAAACACTATAAGGTAACACTTTCATGAAGTTGAGCTTTTCCCATCCCTGTTCATTTCAGGTTTACACAATATCGTTGAGTCACAAAATTACGTTCGTTTAACCAAATAAAACCTATCACTGTCCCACTAAATGAACTAGAAAATTTCCCTCTGTACTAAGCAGAAATTTATTCTTAAAATCGAAGGGCATCAGAAGGCCATATGATTTTTCATGTTTGAAGGTTAATCAAGAACATTAAGCATGTTCTAGATTAAGCAAGAATACTTTGAATCTAAGGTAAATAGGGGTAAGTGAGGAGCTGGGCAAAATTTTGGGTAAAACAAGAGATATTTATTTCAGGAATTATAAAATCTTGGTAATATATTGATTCCTCATCGTGATGACTGAACTCTTGAGTTGTAAGCTTATAAATTACATCTTAAAAGCCAAATCTTATGGCAGATGATGGAATACAGAATTGTACTCCTGAAACCAATGTAACTTTACTAACAATTGTCACCCCAATAAGCTTTAATTAAAAAAAATAAAAACAGCCAAATCTAATTTGTATAGTCAGGAGGAGAGAATTTCCTTTACTAGTGATGTAGAAATATCACCAATTAAAATGAATCACCAACTACAAGAAAGTTAGCTTTTTGACTGAATTTCTGACCTGTAGAAGCAGTTATAATTCATTTGATCAACATATCATACAGCATGTTATTTTACTGAATAAGTTAACCAGATTGTTCAGGCTTTACTTATAATGGAAATTAGTTCCCAGAACAACAGATATTTATATACGTAAAACCAGTTTCAAAAATAGTTATAATAAGAAGGTAATATTAAACAGTTTTATATTTATTTCTTTGAATATTGGTTTTTACTTTTTAAAGCTCTTTTGCAGCAGCACAAAAGAAGCTATAACAATCATTTCATACATTAAATAATAAAAATCTATTTTTATAGAAAAGTTAAGAAAATAAACTAAAAACTTTGCACATTTACCTGCTTATAAAGACTTTATTTGTAAGTCTTTTCAATTCTTTGTAAGAATTGAATCTAAATAGTCTTTGTAATAACCATGAACATTTATCTTGAGCATAAATAGCTTAAAAATAAAGTATAAACATTTCTAGACTAATATCTTTTATTTTCCTTACAACACATAATCACGACACAAAAGTGTTTTGCAGAGAAATTTTAAAAACCTCCTTTATTACGCACACAGCATACTTTTTTGATGTTAGAGGAAATGTTCAAGTGGCTATTAAATTAAAAACCATTTCTATAGACCTAGTAATTGCTGCTAATGAATTTTCCCCGGAAAATTCACTTTGCATCTTATATTGGTATTGATAGCTTTTGAAAGTCTTTGAGTTGAAGGACAAATAGGTGGATATTTTTTGTTTTAATCGGAGGGTTTCTGAGTGATGCCAATCCGAAGTATCTCACTTCGGTAGTGTCATATAATACACCAGTAAAATGTTTCATTCGCATATGTTTATCAGTGAACTTTCTTAAATGATCACACCAATACCTACCTTTTTCCTGAAAGACTTTCTAAATCTGGGCTTGGAGCAGCTTTAGCTTTTATCAAATTAACAGTGACTTGGAGCCTGGGTGCAGACAATCTTAATCTTAGGACATGCAGACAGCTAGATCAACCACGGTCATGACCTTCTGTGATGCTGCTCAAGGCTAATGGGTGCTTTTCAGGCATATTTGTTTCATTGCTTTGTTGCTTTTGATACTATGGTATTAATGCTTTTTCAGTCAGCAGAAAAATCATTAGCATAGAACATTTCTATGGTATGTTCTAGGCTCACCTTTATGAGATTTGTACTGAGACCTATTCTTTGGGGAAGAGCTTTAGAATTGTAACCAACATATTCACCATATTCTGTTAAAAACCATTTAAAGAATTTTAGTATTTAAGAAGAACAGTGAGTTTTTAAAAACAGTGACATGATCACATTCCTTCTATCAGCCAATGAAAACATTCTGGTTACTCTTGGGGCCATTTAATATTTTATTTTCTTAATTAAAATATATGATTTAGAAAATGGAATGATTTAACAAAGCACGTAAGTTAATTAGTGAGTTGTGAGGAGTTGTGAATTATGGAGTGTTCAAACAATTTTGGGAAGGAGAAATTTTACTGTTGCATTTCATAACAAGAAATATTGTAAACAAATATATAACAAAATATGGGAAATATTTATAAATGAAAGATGAATACTGGATATAAATAATCTCCAGTCCTAAAAAGTGGAGAAAAATAAACTACAATATTAACTGTCATGATTTCTTGGTAATGGAATTAAGGTTGATTTTTATTTGTCATTTATACTACACCTCGTTTCCATTACTGTATAGTGGTTAGAAATATGTGCTTAGAGTTATGTTTGAGTTTTGTCACTGATTTGGATGAGTTAAATAACCTCTTTCATCCTCTTTTCTTTGTATGTAAAATGGAGAAAGTAATATCTACCTCACAGGGTTGTTGTGCTGTCTCAATGAGATATGTAATACGTAGAAATGTTTACTTCTATGCCTTGCGTGTAGTAAGTGCACAATAAATGCTAACTAGTATTATTATGTATTTTACTAAGACAGATTATTATATCTACAAAATATTTACCATTTTAAAGCATCCTCAAATGAAAAGAATACTTTTAATCTAGGTGGTATCTAAGGAATTAAAATAACAACTTTAATTCAGGAAAATTATATGTATTTCAAAATTATTCTAAGCCAGCATTACAACTTATTGTATTGATGTTTATATTATTTCAGAAGCATGTATATTTGTATATATTTGTTTTTTAATACTAAATATTATGTAAAGTTAAAATTACTATCTAAAATTTTTAATTTGTCATTATGATATTACAAAGCCAACTGTAAAATTTAAAAAGCAGTTGGTTTACAAATCTTTTCAAATTTCTAAAACTTTAGAAAAAAATCTCTATTTATATATGAAAACAATCATCTATGTACTATATAAATCAGAAATAATTCAGGAAACTAACCATGAATTATTTATGTCCTTACTCAATACTTCTCAGGGTAATAAAATAAAGGATATGTTTCAGTTATCTGGCTGAATGGCCAGAATTCTAGTTTCTGTGTGAGCTGATAATTTGAAAAGAGAAGTTTAAGGGACTGAACTGTAGCTTTCAAACTCTGTAACCAGAATATTCAGAAAGCTTATTTTTGTAGTAGACTTAGCTACCTGGCCATCCAGAGGACACTGACCCATATGTGGCTGAGGGATAAGATATGAAAGTTAAGTTTCCTCTGCTTTTTGTTGCTGTTAGAATGGGATCTCTATCCTAACATGATGTTAAAATGTTGCTGTTAGAATCAGAACCAAAAATGACCTTATAGTTGGCATCCAACTAACTATCTATCATTCATTCCTACCAACTATCTATCATATCTAGCCATTTATTCATTCTTTCTCTAAATGTTAGTTGAGTCCTTTTAATGTGACATGCATTTTGCTAATGTGACGTGCCTCTTTACAATACAAAGGTGAACAAAAAAGACAAGGTCCCTGACCTCAGGGGACCTACCATCTCTGGGAAGAACCATATAATAAACAAACGGAAAAAATGAAAAGTAAATGCTACAAAAGAAGTCAACAGGGTGATGTGAAAAAAAAAGAATAACCATTTGTTGGGTAGTGGTGGAAGATACTTCAGATAGGGTAGTCTGGGAAACTTCTCTGAGTTGTGACCTGAGGGACGGGAAAGAGCAAGCCAGAAAGAGCTGGGGAAAGAGCCTTCCAGAGACCGAAAACCACAAGGATTTGGAAAACAACCATGATATAATATTAAAACAGGAATGCTAACCTGATTTATTCATACAATGGGATATAGTAAAAAAAAAAATGTATTGGATTGACATGCATCAACATGATAAATTTCAAAAACACAGTGAATTTAAAGCAAGATGGAAAATAATGCTGCTCATGAAACAATTTATGGAACTTTTAAAAATACAAAACATTGTATGTATTTGTTACACACATACACACACACAAACACATACCACATATATATAAAACAAATACAGATATGATAATGACATATATCAATTTCAGGATTTTACTTTTGGGGAGAAAGAGGGAAGAAATGGAGAGTAGGACTTATTCATGTTATTGCATTTATTAATAGCTCATTTGTTTTTATTGAGGAATAATATTCCATTGTATGGATAAACCACAATTTGTTTATTCATTTAGTTGCTGATGGACATTTGGATTGTTTTCAGTTTGGGGCAATTACAAATAAAACTGCTATAAACATTTATGTGCAAGGCTTTGTGTGGTCATAATTTTTCTTTTTTTTGGGGGGGGGGGTGGTAAATACAATCTATTTTTAAATGTCCAAGGTAGAAGATCTTCTATTTCCCTCGAGATTATTCTGTGATATTTGAGTTCCCTTGATGAAAATGCTTTCCATTAAATTATACCTAAATTTCCATTTCCTTAAATTGTTTCATTTAATTAAATTCATTCTTCCACTATTCATTTTAGTACTTGACAAATACCTGTTGGTTATCCTGTTGCTTTTAATCACCACTTTGTTAAACAAACTTCAAATTCAGGATTCTTGATTTCTTCTTTTCTTAGATGAGTCAGTCCTTCCAGTTTTTTAATCTCGTGGTTATTCTGATTCTGATATTTAGCTTATTCTAGTTCTAGGTGACTTGTCATAAACATGAAAACCGAGTCAAGAGGGCAGTTTTTAATGCTCGTTTTTAAGTCTACGCTTAATTCTATTTAATTCACAAAGCATTACCAATGATTGGTTTCAAGGTGATTGTCACTGGCAGCACCAAGATGAATAAGGCTGAATGGCAGAGAGATAAAAGCAAGAGCTTTGATTTGGACACATCTGGGATTGAACCCTGGCTCAGTCAGTTCCAGTCTTTGAGGTCTTGGGCTCATAGCTTTATGTGTCTGAGACTTATTATTCTTTTTTCTCAATCTGTAAATACAGAAAAGAATAGTACCTTTTTTACCCAGTTGTTCTGACGGTTAAGGAAATAATATAGGTTGCATGTTCAGTCTTTTCTTACATCCCACAAACCCCTTTCCATCTGGAAATAAATAGTCACTCATCATATTTATGCAGTACAAACTAATAAGGGCCTTCAGTGGACTTTACCTGGGACTTCTCTCTAGTTTACCATATCCTTTGGCTGGATGTATGGGGAGGCGCTACACTCATAGAGGCCTAAATACTGAGGTGCTTCTAAGGCTGTAGATACAGTCACATTCATGATCCTTTTCAATTTTCATTGACCTCACTCACATTCTCCTCCATTTACATTAATTATGTTTGTTTTCAGTTGATTAATAAAGAACTTGGATGGTAATATAAGAAAACGGTTTTGAAAAACAGCCATTTATTGATGAGCATTAATTTATGTACACAGCCAGAAACTATTAGGATTTTAGGGAGTCAGTAAATAAATCCCCTCTCTTAACCAAGTGTGGAACACATTTAGAGTTAAGTGCAGGAATCAGAGCCTCAAAATATGATTTGTTTTGTTATGTTGACAAAGCTGATTAGAGAATATGTCCTTAAGTCTGCAGGAGAATGGGCTTGTTAATCCTTTATCCTATAATTAAACTTAGGCTCCTACCCCCAGTACTGGCAAGCTAGACAATCACAGTTTCCCCCACAGGAGTAGACTTCCAAGCACACAAATGGAGCACTACAGAGAACGCTCAGCCTCCTCACTAATCTCAGGAGGAAAAGGTCCCATGGAGCATGCTGAGATCTGAGGTTCATTTTGGAAACTCCCCATTCAGGTATTTTATTTCTCCTTCCCCTGTGGGAGGAGAGAGTAACAGGTAGGGAAAAAACAATGTTAGTCTAGATGGAGTCCTTGCACACGGAAATGCGAGCATGGGATCTCCCCTTTCCTCCCAACAAGAGTTTCGTGCAGTTGATGGAATACATCACCTTTCAGAATCAGGGAATGACATGTTTGTGTCATATTAGGTGGCTGTGTGAATCTGCGTCCTTCCATATTATGTCCCTTCGACACAGGGCCCTATTTCTTTCTCCTTTTCCTCCAGCTCTTCATAGAGGACTCAACACCACGAGAGTAAGTGACTAAAAGTGATTTTTATTCCTGAATAAAAAGGATATGGCAAAGAATAGAGATAACAAAATTTGTCCTTAGTTGTCCTGCCAGGAGGGAAAGGGCTAATCTTAAGAAAACATTCCCCAACCTTCAAGGCTTTCTCTTGGCATTAGGGAGAACCTCTCACTTTTAGATTCGTTGAGGACTTCCAAGAAAAAGCATGTTTCTTTTCCCTCTGCACGTGAAGATAGCCTTTCCATTTCACACAACTCTTAAAAAGGAGACAAAACGATATAAAGGTTTAAAACCTGCCAATTTCGATGTTTGAAGGCTTCGTGCAGTTTGCTTTGCTGAAGTAGTTGATATCAATGGATTGCAAGTTGGCTCCATTCTGGAGAGAGATGGTTGTCTGATAAGATTGCTTCTCTGTGTTGAGCCATCTGACTTTAGCTTTATCTTAATCGTGTTCCAGCACTGATACTCTATAAGGAAGTTTTTAATCCTAAAAAGTGCTTTAATGAGAAACAGGAAAAGAATCAGTGCTTTGATTGAGTGGTGCTTGGAATTTTCCTTTTTGAAGCTTTGAGCTTTAAGTTTGGAGATTTTGGTAATATGTTTCATGCGAGGATAAGTATGCAGATTATTTTTATCCCCTGAGGATTAAATAAGTACAATATAATTATTACTGTAATACATCAATTGGTATCGAATTGAAGAATAGGAGTATGGAGGAGAAGTTAAATTCCAATCCTTGTATTACAATTACAAATCTATATCACATGTTATCTAGAGAGAAAACATGCTCATTTACGTTTGAAAAGCAGTTTTTTCCTTCCAATATTCTTGCATAGTGTTTGAAATAATACATAAATCATTTTATCTCTGCTAATTTCTTCAATATTATTTAATAAATAAATGTGATTTTTACATTTATGGTAACCACTTTATTTAACTTTTTTCTTTTCTTTTTTTTAATTAAAATGTATTGGGGTGACAATTGTTAGTAAAGTTACATATATTCTTTAGGGATCAAAATAGTGCCACCTTTATTTAAAAATAAATGCCATCATCATCCTGTTTCTCTCTCTCTCTCTCTCTCTCTCTCTCTCTCTCTCTCTCTCTCTCTCTCCCCCCCCCCCTCTCTCTCTCTCACACACACACACACACACACAAATACACACACACACACAACAATAACAACAAAAATATAGGTAAAATGTTGCCATGAATAAAAAATAGCTATTATTTTCTTTACATCCACCAAAGTATTCCACGTTTTGTTTCTGTGTTAAATAGTCTCAGACCCGGCTCATGACATTTGTACAAAATACAAAGAAAGCTCTGCACTATGTCTCCTAACGTCACATTATGCTTTTGCTAAGGAAGAAAAATCACAACTTGATATACAGTGTTAGTTCACTCATCAGTTAAGTAAGCTTCATCTAAAATGTTTCAGTAAGTTCTAATTGCTCATTTATAAACAGTCTTTGGCAAAAGTGACATTTCAGATGACAGGCACTAATGACTTACTAGGAGAAGAAAAGAAGTATTCTGATCTTTTTCATGATTCAAAAGCAAACAAATCTCAGGTTTTCCCCAGAAAGAGAAATATGATCTGTTTTAATGTTTTCTTGTACTCACTAATTGTTTTAACTACAGGAAAACATTGATTTTGAGAATTCAGAGTCACTTATGTCATGGGTACTTCCCCAGGTCAATTAAGCCTGGGAATTTAGTCGTGATACAAAATAATCAGAAGTCTGTTTTTCTGTGGGGATGCCCCATCTTTACTAGGGTCTTAGCTGCATCTAGCTACCAGATGATCCTAATTAATCTTGGTTCCAACTCATGCCCAGAGCGATCATATGCTACAATCCCAACAGCTCCTAAACCATGTGGCTGTTAAAGAGATTTCCCTGCACAGCTGAGAGGCTCCTTCCTCTTTTTTTTACCATGACATTCTTGTTCTTGACTAACAAAGGGGGCTCGCTTTATTTACGTGTTTTTTTGTTTTTTTTAAATTTTCTCCACTGTACATATTATACTTCTGAGCAAGGACAGAGGAGATCTCTTAGCATTTTATTTGGAGTTAGATATTAATTTTAAGATCTGACAACTGTAGTAAATGAAGAGAAATGAGTCACTTGCTAATAGGCTTGCAAAGGCATCACAATTGTTGCTATTTGCTGTCCCAATAGAGGCTGAGATTGGATGGGAACACAATATTTTTGTGAGGCTTTGGAATTGCTACATCTCTGACAAAGAGGAGCTATTTTATTTGGTCATTAATCCTGGATTCAGGCCACTATTTATCAGAAATAGCTATGTGAGGAGACAGGAAACATTATTCTACTTTTATGCTGATATAACTAATACCTAAAAGTACTAACCTGACAAACGGTGAATGTTAGTTGATGAGGGGAGAAGCTTTTCCTGATAATTATGTAATAAATTAACTTTGAATGCCTGTCATGAGAGCTTAATGACAAAGGGTTGATCTTCAATGACTCCCCATTAATGTAAATTCCAGTTAACTCATTTGTCTCTTAACTATGAACCACGGATTGCAGCTAGCAAGTGGGGTTGGTTGGTTGGCAGAGAAGCAGACGGCGGATTGTGCATTGTGTGGAGCCCGCTTCCTGTATCTCCAACCAGCCGCCAGTAAGACTGTAGTGGTAAGAACCCCCTATCCATGGCTCCATGGGTGTACATTTTAGGCCTCACCATGTCCTGCATTCTTATGCAGGGAGCGGGACCAGAGACCACTCATGACAACATTATATTAGTTTCAGGCATACAACATAATGATTCTCTATAGGTATAAATTGCAAAATGATCCCCACAAGAAACAAGGCTCTTTACCAGTGTTGTTTCCCCTTTGCCTCTGGGGCAATAATAACAGGCCTACAGACAAGGCCAAGACACCCTGTTCATCTTTCATTTCACCCGGGCAAGTGCAGGTTCCTGCAGCACACGGAGGAAGTCGCTGGAGAAGTCACATTGCTGAGCTCAGGAGAGTGAGCAGCACCCTTAAGCAGTTAGTCCACTTTCCTTCTTCCCAGTGATAGGCTCCAGGAGCCCCCTGGAAATTGCTACTTTTCCTTCCCTCTCTATTGGAACATGTCACTAGGGTTCTGACTGTTGTTTTTGAATAAGCCTCTTTCTCTACGAGGCAGGAAAAGTATAAGCTCCAGCTAAGCGAGAATGAATTTTCTAATATACAAGTCACTGATTCTTTAAAGAGTCATGTTTCCTAATGGCCTTGTGTAACAAGAAGACTATACAGAGGGTGCAAAAAAAATGTATATGCATTTTAAGAAAGGAAAAAATCTGTATTAAAATTGTAATACTCAATATATACTGGTACCAAAAGACGAATACAAGTCACGTTTGACTTCTGCAATTACAAGAGCTGCTCAAAGTGGTTACCATCAGTGTCCAGACTCTTCTGATTATGGCGAATTACTGCTTGAGCAACGTTGACCAGAGTGTCCACGTATATGCATTTTTTTGGCGCCCCCGGTATTTCCTACACTATACTAGCAGTGGGGATTGTTGGGAGATTGGAAATGCTTCCCATACTTTCAGCAGGAATTCCAGTAGCAGTGCAAATATCACCATGCTCTTCATAGCTCACAGAACTCACAGAAGAGAAGCCGAGACATGGTAGTTGAGCCGTGCTTATATGTTAGTTACTCCTAGGCACATTCACTGAATTGCAGAAAAATATTCTTTGAAGATAGATAATTCAAACTCCTGGATTTGAACGTACTCTGGATTCAGTGTTAAATAATGAAACTCGGATATCACATGTTATGTTTGAGTTACCACTATGAAATATTCAGATGGTTTCATTACTCATCGTTGTTGCAATTTCTGGTCTTATGAGACTTATTTATTTTAACTTCATTAATTTCCCCTATCTTAGTTTTCTTCAGTTTATAGTTTAACACCATTCCATGTTAACCTTGTTAGTACCACTATAGGTAATTAAAGCAAACATTTATTGCATTCTCACTAAGCACCCAGCTAAACACTTAATGTGCATCACCACTTTATTCTCTCAATAACTTTGTCAGGTAGTTATCATTATAATTCTTACTTTACAGGTGTGGATTTTGAAGCTCAGAAAAGTTAAACAATTATGGTAACACAGCTATGCAGAAGTAAAACAAAAATTCAGACCCAAATATATCCAACTAACTTCATATTCTGAATTCTTAATCATTAGATGGTATCTGCATTTTAATGTACTTTTGTGTACTTAAAATTAATAGATTCCACTAATTTAAACATTTCTCTTGATATATGAACAATAACATTTCTTATTACCTTGATTTCAAGATCTGCTTAATTCATCTGTGAATAGTTGCTATATATGCCACTCGGAAAATTTAAATAGCAATTATCTTTTTATTGTTCAATTTAAATACTAACCATACACAAAAGTCAAGATTTTATAGGATAAAAAAGTTATTAATTTTTCACTCAATTTTCAGTCATTTATTTCTGCTACTAATAATAGATAAAACATGAAGCACACCATTGAAAGCACACACTTAAATTGTTCTTTGAAGATTTTTATTTTCTTTTCCCTTTCTCCTCTCCCTTCACATTCCTTTGGTTACCTTATCTAAATATTCTTAATTGAACATTTTTAAAAAGAATTATCATATGTCAACAGTGTCTTTAAGTATGTCCCCAGCTCTTAGCAATCTGCCTGGCACACAGTTATTGATCCATAAATATTTGATGTATTTTATTGATGCATAATCTAAAAATGGAATTACCTCCTTCTAGCAAATTTATAAATAGATAAAAGTCAATCTCTATTTGAAAAAACACCTTAATATTTATTTAAATATACTTACTTATTTACAGCACCTTTTTGGAAGTAGTTTAAGTATATATCCTTAAACAAAATTTAGAAACATTAACCAATTTTAGTTATTCTGTCACTTTGCTCTCAATCAATGTGTATGCAATAAAATTTCAGGGTACTAATGTTTAATAAATTTTGCTCACTTGGAGGCATATATCTGCTTAAGTGAAACTTATGAAAATATACCCAAAGTTGTTTTATTTGGATTTATTTGAAATTAACAGTGAATTCTATTTAGTTTAAAGATCAAACAAACATTTGGATGCTCTGGTTGTCATGTCCATATGCCATTTTTGATCTGCACATACCATTTTTTTTCTTAGCTAAAACCAGAAATGGAAAAGGCAAAAATACCGTGAGAACAGCGGTTTTCTTGTGGTATTTCCAGCTCATTGGAAGTGGAGTATACTGGAAATCACTGGAGACAGGCCTTTCCCAAGGGGCTCTAAGTTCGGCAACACTAATCCAAGACGTTTGGTTTATTTAAAGCAGTCTTTTTAGGCTCATCTATCACTAGTCTCAAGACCCTGAACAAAATCCCTAGCAGTCCAAACAATTATACACACGTTCTGGCAGTCTTCTCCCTCTACGTGGAGTTATTGTCCAAATAATACAAAACGTTTTCCTTTCAACAAATATGTAATGGGTTTTCATAACTCTGAAAGATGGGGTCGTCAAGTAAAGGTTCTCTTTTCATGTCCTGTGTAGAGGTTTGGACCACTTCCTGATAGAATGGAAAATGAACTCTCTTTCAAACCATCAGTGTTTTAATTCCTTCCTCTTTCGATTTAGTTGTTGTGACATGACACCACGACCGCCAAACTCTAGGACAGGGCACACAAAATAATTTGAAACACCAGGGATGCTAGAGTACACATGGAGTTTCTCAGTCCCCAAGATTTCTTTCATTTTATTTTAAATACGTTTTTCTTTTGGCCAAAGAGAAGAAATTGAAGGCCAAAAAACAAGTAGATAGTAAGAAGGGAATTACATTTGTTTCAATAAACATGTCCCAGTCACCTACTCTGTAGTTCTGAGGATTCTAAAATAAATAAGACAAAAGTAGGTGACATTTATGAATGCTGATTGTTTGCCAGGAGGTCTTCTAAGCCTTGTACATATATTATCCCATAGAAGCCTAACAACACACCGTGAGGTAAACTCTAGTACATACCCTATTTTACAGAGAACATTGGGCTGTAGAGAGGTCAGCTAACTTGTTTAAAGTCACACAAGTAGAAAATGGTAGCACTGGGAATCAATCTCATGTAGGCTAACTTTAGAAAATATGCTTTAATCATCTCTCTCAAAATATTAACATTTCGGGGTAGGACACAGATATGCAAACTAATAGCACAGTATAATACATGAACAATAATTAAAGTATAATTGAGATATAAAATAACACTGAAGGGGTGGAGGGTAGAGGAAAAGAGTTGGGGATGCTTCAAAGAAGGAATGATATTTAGGTAGGGATAGAAAGGTAGAAAAGTAGTTCACCACATAGAACAGCTTGAGGAGGGGGATAAGATGGGGAAACTCTTTCAACGAGAGCAGAACAGTGCACAAAATACATGGAATCATGAAATAGTAGTGTGATGTTATGGACACCACAAACGATGTTGCATAGCTCAAACATAAGGCATCAATGTGGAGTGAGGTGGCAGGAAGTGAGTCTAGAAATGTAAGCAAATGCCAATTCACAGGGGACCACATGTGACATGATAAAGGGACTATATTTTATCCTATACATTAATGTTTCTCAAGGGTACCCTTTAATGTACCGCACAGAGAGAGAAGTAAACTCTGAGGTTGTGGCACCATAGCCCATAGAGTCCAAAGTCCTCATGTGCAAAAGTTTTTTGAAGCCCATGGTTTTGTTTAAAATGTATGCAAGTTTGTTTTCAATTATATAATACAATCATGCTTATTTTTACATGAAAATTGTTTTAAATTATTTCTCACTCAAGAAAATGAGTGTTTTGGAATGATTTGCATGCTTCATCTGTGACAAAGTACCCTGTGTTTGAGAAGTTCAGCTGAAGATGGTGGGGCCAGAGGCAAAGCAATGATATAATTATATTTGCCTCTTTGAATGATAATTTTGGAGGGGCCGAGAGAGAAGAGGAAAATACTCCAAACCAAACTAGAATGGATGAGGACCACACCAAGGCAATGACAATGGTGAGGAGGAAGAGAGAAGTGATTTTAGAAATGTGTAAGGACAATTAACTAGTTATCAAATGACTGTAAGGGATCATAGAATGAGGCTGCCTATCAATTGATAGGACAATCTCATCAATTGGGATGAAGAATATAAAAAGAAGAAAGTCTTTCCAACAGTTTTCAAGAACTTCGTTGTAAGAGAGTCTCAAGCTAGAGACCCTAAATCCATGACAATTAAGGACATGAAACTAGCAACATTTTCATTTTCAACAAAATCTCACTATTATTCTTGATATTCTTTCATAATTTGTGAAGGTCTTTCCTCTTGGAATTTGAAAATAATACACGTGTATTTTAAAATATTCATAAAATTCAAGGATGTTATTTTTTAAAAAGATAAAGTAATTAATATTGGTAAGAATGTGGAGAAGCTGGAATTCTTGTGTACTTTTGGTGGGAATGTAAAACAGTATAGCCTGCATGGAAAACAGAATAGAGATGTCTCAAAATATTAAAAATAGAACTACCATATGATCCAGCAATTCCACTTCTGGGTATATACCCAAAAGAATTGAAAGCAGGAACTTGAACAGGTATTTGTATATCCATGTCCCAGCAGCATAATTTACAATAGTCAAAAGGTGGAAAAACCCCAAATGTTCGTCAACAGATAAATGGGTAGATAAAATGTGATACATGCATACGATGAAATATTATTCAGCCTTAAAAGGCTTAAGACTTAAAAAGCTCTAAAAAGGCTTATTTTAATAGTTTTAGAAAGTGACTGGCTTATTTCACTTTTTAAGTGTTCTATTTTAGAGGCTACGATAAAACAAAATAAAGGCCAATTTCCCTGAAATTATTTTTTAAATGATCGATTACTCCCCCATTAGTTGACGATGCTTCTTTATCATGAATCATTTTCATATTTATACAAGGGAGGATTACGGGACCATGTCTTCTGTCATATGATCCTATATGGATAGAAAAGCTCTGTAGAGCTATTTAGAGCTAAGAATATTTGCTTTGAGTGAAGTGACCTGTGTGGAGTCCAAGATCCACACTTTCTGCTTGTGTGGACTTGAGGAAAATATTTAAGCCTTGGTTTTTCTCTCTATAAAATAGAAATAACAATATTAGCCACCTCATGGGGTTGTTTCCAGGCCTGGAAATGGAAGCCTTGCAAAGTACCTTGCATATAATTAGTGCTTAATGTTAGCTATTATTATTGCACTGTACTTCGGTATAAATATTCACAAATTTGTCTTGACTCCATCGTAATATATTTGGTTCCTACAATTTTCCAGCACTTCATTATAGAGAAGTATCAAGGCTGAGACTATATGACTGTCTAGTTTGCAGAGCTTTTTTGCATATGTTACTGATTTCCTTTTGATCCACATAATAACTTTATGATAGAAGATATTTTTTCTCCCCTATGGAGATAAGGTAATTCTTATAGGTCACCAGAAGTTTTAAGGCAAAGACTTGGAACTTCACTAAAAGCATCTGACTTCCAAATTGACTGCTTTTTCTGATTTATCATGCTGCTTTTGGGAAAAGAATCTCTTATATAGCTATGCAAACTGTAAACATGGTCTTTTTATTTATGAAAGTGTTTATTTTAAGCATGGAAAAAAACAAAATCTGTCTGATGCTTCTAGGGCTGTCCATAATTGAAATATTTCTATCTCTTAAAGTATGAACAGGAGAGATTAAAGAGACCACTGGAATAATGTATATAATCATGCAGGTGCTTAATTTATCCCTCCATAAAATTTCAGGAGGATTAAGGAGTTTTACTGTGAAAGTGGTGTCAAAAATAATTATAACACCTGACTCAGGATAGACATTCTTCAGACTTCTATCTGGTGGGGACTTTCTTGGCAGCTTGCTCTCATCACAAAGAGGTGTTACAAGAGGAAGATTTTTCTTCTGAGAAGCCAAGTTGTACTGAATTCCCAGAGGGGGGAAAAGTGTATTTAAAGCTTTTCTAGGTTGTTGAGAAGTAACTTGAACCTTCTTGCTGAACGTAAATTGGCTCTTTGCACCTTTCCTGCCCTGGTTTATCATGTTAACCTAACTTTTTACTATAATTGAACATTTCAATTGAATCACACATGATGAATTATTTTATATGCTTTAATTCATTATTAATCATTTAGAATTGTAATTCCATAAAATGCCCTAATTTTGCTTTTATTATGCAGAATTAGCTATTTGTCCCATAATGTTTTCCATGTTTCCAACTTATTGAGGAAATTCAATTATCAACTTTAAAATATCATATTCAAACTAAAAGTTTAAGTCAAACTCTATGTAATCATAAATCCTCTTTGGAAGTTACAGCATGCCTCTCGGAAATAAGTTTCCATTTATTTTGCAGAATCCTAAAAACCTGAATGAATTTCAATTTAGCTCCCAAAGAAACCTAATCTACAGATAAAGATTAGCCAAATCATCATATAAATGAGATTTAAAGTATCTGTCGCTGGATTACACTGCAAAGTTGTGATTTCTTACCCTGCCACAGAATATGTGATTTACACAGCCATGTAATTTATTTGCTGTCGTGGACAGTTGTCTTTGTTTTGGCTTCCCAGCTTGCATTCATTCTTCTTTTGGTATAAGTAACTCTACGGGTTTCTGAAGAACCACCTCCTATACTCCATGTTGCTCTCCTCATGGGAACTCAATCTGTGGCTCCAGAGATGAACATGTTATTCAAGCCCAGTTAGCCACAGCCTCTTATTGTCCCTGGCCCGAGTGATTATTTCGAGAATGGGCATGTGGTGCAATGAGGATATTGATGGGATGGGATTCAGGGAGAGAAAGACGCTCTTTTTCACCAAGCTTGAGAGAATGTAGACCTTGAGCTGTTGGCGGCCATGTTTGCCACCAGGAACAGTCTGAGAGTAAAGCCAACATGCAAGAGAGAAGAGCTGAGCTCTGGAAAGTAGTTGGGTCCTGGGGACCTCATGTGAAGCCCTGGATACAGTTGGTATGCAAGCCAGCCCTACTCTTGGACATTAACTTTTTGACTTAATTGTGAAACACTCATTAAGAATTCTTTCAAAGATCTTATAGTATAAAAGATAGTACAAATTGACAAATATAATACAATGTGATAAATATTACATCAAAGCAAGGTGCTATAGGGGAAATCAGGAATGCCTTGGAAAGGTCAGATGGGAAATTCAGAAGGAGGTGATCCCCCTCTAGTTGATTCATCTATTTGAATCCTAAATGAAGAGTGAAAAGTGGCAATTATTTGGGAGGAGGAGGAAAGTGAATAGAGGAAAGGATGGCTGTATATGATCCTAATAGCTTGTACAAAATACTAGAGACCAGAGTAAAGATGTTCAAGTAACATCAAGCAATTCAGTATGCCAGGACCATAAATTTAAGAAGTGTGGAAAGAGTTTTAGAGTTATGAGAAATCAAACTGGGGGAATAAACAGGAGCAAGATGAAAGAGATCCTTATAGACATATTTTTAAAGAGATATTTTGTGTTTTAGAAATATGATTCACAGCATGTGGAGAAAAGGTTTGAGAGGCAGCAAAATTGAAGGTGATTGAACTTGGTAGGGGAGAGATGATGGCCACATGGTCTGATGTGATGACTTTGTCAATGGAGAGAATCAGAAGGATTTCAAAGAGATTTGGGGTGGATGAAAAACCAAATATTCTGATTCACTGGATGTGGAAGAAACCCATGATGTGTTAGAAGAAATAAAAATATGAGCTAGAAGTTTAGTATAATAGTCAAATTCTCCTCCAATAGTAAGGTTCTGTTCTCTGAAAGTACTGCTCCTTCTTTTGTGGCCATTCGCAGTAAATGATATCACCGGCCACCCAACTGTTCAAGTCTTACCCCATTAAGTTATTTATCTTTTTTTCCTTGTAGGTGCATGTAGTACTGTTTTCTGGCAGTCACTGTTAGAGAAATAAAACAATCATGACAACAAAATTCCCCCTGTACTAAGACTGAAAAGAGAAAGAGAAAACAATTTATTATTGGGAAACTATTAACAGATTCATTTGCAATAAGGTAGTACAAAAGCAACTACAAAGTCTAGACAGAATTTCCCACAAAATTTCCCAGTAAAGTAGAAGAACATGTATGTCTCTTATCACCTCAGGAGACGAATGATGCACCTATGGTATGATTGCTACCTGTTAAAATTTGACTCCTGTGTTCATTCTCAATATATGTGTTCACTGTTCCAAGGGTCTGAAGGCCTGTGACCTTACATTGTGAAATCAAATTGTCTTGGGCCTGTTATTGTTTTGAAGGAGACACCCTAAGAACAGGAGGGTGGAGAGGCACCCACTTCCTTTTTCTTTATTAAAAAATAAAATTCCATCACTATACTCTTGTATCACCCAGCTCTCTGTGACTATTACATTCCAGCTGATTCAGCCTGCCTCTGTTTTTTCCCTGAATTTAATACCTGAGATTAACTCTGATATTACATAACCCAGGATAAAGGATATATGAGATCCTAAATTCCTTACAAGTTCAGAGAATTCCGAAGCCCCACTCAAGTTACTGGCCGATTTAGTAAATGTCAGAAGTCCTATCATACTAATTAATTGGCTGCCTCCACGTGTTTCCAACCAAGGGACAACATTTAATTCACTCTGGAGGGGACAGGGCCACGTTCTGTGAACAAGAGTGATACCGGGCAATGGATGCTTGTTTCTCCCTCTCTTCTCTCCCCCTGTCTCCTAGTGTCTTAGTTTCTTAATAAACTGTTATAACGGGCATGTCCTGAGCAGAAAAAGTAGGGTGAAGCTGAGGAAGGTTTATTTTGTTGTCTTCTGGTTCATATTACAAGTAACTTTAGAGGATGTATATCAGAAAGAAAGGTTGAGAGGAGTGCATCCTGCTCAGGTACATAGATATTTTTCTTCAAGTCAACAAACTTTCTCACACTACAGTTATATAAGGCTGTGTTAATGACCTGTCACCTCCAGTGTAGATTGGTCTCTGGGTTCTACCTGATGCCTCCCCTACTGTGAATCCTGAGGGGGATTTTAGCTGTCCTCCAGAAGCTTCTCTGCACAATGGCTACGGCGAGAGGCTAAGCAGCAACTGCTGTCACTTGGGATGTTATGCTTGGCTGAATAACATTGGTTGGCTCTTGTGAGGGAAAAAATCCTGGCATTTGGGTATTGGCAGAAGTGGTCTGTAATAACACATAGTAGCACATTTATAAGTAAGGACTTCTATTGATGTCATAGGGAGACCACAGAAAGGATTTTGACATCACATAAAAGTCTTTCTAAAATATCTTTAAGCATTCTTGCTCTTTCTCCAAAGTCTTTTGCCCATATCACATTTGTCATATTTCTCATTTTTCTCCTTGCCTTTCCTTCCATTTCTTTCATCGTCTCTTTCTCAACTCCCTTTTGAAAACCCACTTCAGCCTTCTTTCCTTTACCTCCTGGTCCATCTATCCTTTTTCTTTTCAATTATATATATATATATATATATATATATATATATATATATAATTTGTCTTCTCCAAAATGTATCCTCAACAGTTACATAGCTTAGTAATGTGAAGGATCCACCTTTCTTAGAGGCCTGAAAAGAAAGAACTGTATAAACCGATAACTGAATACATAGCTTTTCCTGTCATTTGAAAAACCATCTATTTTTAAATCTTACTTTGAGAACCTTTATGAAACTGCTCCTGTCTCATATTATGGAATTGATGAGGACCCAGTAAAGACTCCAATACCGGTCATTGGCTTCTTTAGAGAGGACACTGACCATGAAATGATATGCTGACCATTTGCAACCTGCAACCTTCTCAAAGACTGGAAATACCCCACATTTTTCACAGTTCTCTCAAGTAACTATAAGTTGTTACTATTTCATCTTTCATTTACCAAATCCAAAGATAGTCTCTTTCATAGAAATCAGCTGGACGAAAGATGTAAATAACTTTATTGGTCATTTCAGTAACTTCCTGAAGGACCCATCGACTCAACAAAAAACATCAGTTGACAGTTTATACTATGAGACTAACTGATCTTCTTGCATCAAAATCCTTACCTTGCTGTGCCCACCAATTCTGAACTATTAGACTATTAAGCTTACCCAATCCTAAGGAAGCTCTTGCATTGAAAGACCAACCTCAAACTTACTTTAAAATCCCAATTAACGTCCCAATTTTGGCCTTTGAGGACTACAAAGGCTCAGTGAGGTAAGTTACATAGTAAACAATCAACTCAACTTTGTCTTTTCAGCAGGCTGTTTTGTTGACATTTTGAGGACTTAGCATTTGACACTTGCAAGTTTAAGCCAAGTGTATTGAAGCTACTCTATCACTTTGAGATTGTTAAAAATATGGATTCTTGGGGTAATGCCTGGGAATCTGAATTTGTAAACACTCAGGACTATTCCAATATAAGAGCTCCAAGCACTACACCTCAGAAACACTGGGTCTAGGCAGACAAAAATAAAAAACCGTCCACTCTTTCTTAAGTAAGATGTATGTATTTCAAAAATAATTATGAACTTAAAAACTTCTTACTATAGTCTAGAATATTCATTGTTGCACATTTCTATAATTTTTGCTTCTCTTTGGGAACTCAAAACACCAACTTAATTGCTCAGAGCTCAACATGTTATTAAAATTGAAAAACACCAGAATGTTAAAAAGTTATTTTTCTCTTAAATATTTCTGAATATATACAACCTATATACAGAGGGTGCCAAACAAATGTATACACATTTTAAGAAAGGAAAAATTGTATTAAAATTATGCCGATG
The DNA here is from genome assembly GCF_004115265.2 of Rhinolophus ferrumequinum. NCBI lineage: Eukaryota > Metazoa > Chordata > Mammalia > Chiroptera > Rhinolophidae > Rhinolophus > Rhinolophus ferrumequinum. Next base: position 48,404,817 of record NC_046297.1, on the reverse strand, counting down.
GCAACCACTTTGAGCACCTCTTGTAATTGCAGAAGTCAAATGTGACTTGTATTCATCTTTTGTTATTGGTATATGCATATATTGAGTATTACAATTTTAATACAGTTTTTTTTTCCTTTCTTAAAATGTGTATACATTTGTTTGGCACCCTTTGTATATACAAAATCTATCTATCTATCTATCTATCTATCTATCTATCTATCTATCTACCGTGTTTCCCCGAAAATAAGACCTAGCTGGACAATCAGCTCTAATGTGTCTTTTGGAGCAAAAATTAATATAAGAGCTCGTATTATATTATACTATACCCAGTCTTATAGTGAAATAAGGCCAGGAATTATATTATATTGTATTATATTATATTATATTATACCCAGTCTTATAGTAAAATAAGATGGGTCTTATATTAATTTTTGCTCCAAAAGACTCATTAGAGCTGATTATCTGGCTAGGTCTTATTTTCGGGGAAACACGGTATGTCTATGTATATATAATCATTTGGACTTTAGTCTTGATGAAGGATTCAATAATGGAAAATGAACTGTTTATTTTTTTGAACACCAATACTTGTTAATCTGGTAGTGTCCTTAAAAAAATAGTGAAACTTTATTTTATCAAGTTTTTTGTTATTCATCATACTAATCAGGAAGTGGAAGGTACCCATTGGTCACAGACTGCCCTAGGTTTGACTCTCAACTTGACTTTATGTTATCTTCCAGGCTCAGTTTTCTTATCTTTAAAGTGGGAGAAATAATCTCCATAGGACTGTTTACAGGACTGAAATTGTGATGTACAAATACATAGCAGACGTTCAGCAATGTTAATTTCATTTCTCCTTTTTACCTTGATTTCCCTTACTTGAAAGGGAAAAGTAGGCATTTGGTTTTCTTTTCCCCAAAACTGATATAAATATGATATTAAGGTAAACTTATTAGTTCTTGAAACATCTATGCTATCTAACTTCAGATGTTCAATTTTAGTTGTTGCTGTTGGAGGGTCGCTATTTTTCTTCATACTTTCTCCATGAAATCTGTTTGGTCTTTTTAACTTCAACAGTCCTGCCCAAAATAACACTATTTGTTGATCTTGTTAATCCAAATTTATTTTATAGCTGTTTACTTAAAGTAGATTTCATTTGTGAACTTTTAAAAAGTTAAAGGAATAAGGTAATTTTGGCAATGTTCTGGATTCTGATACGTTCCACTCTCTTTGAAAGTAAATATATCTGCTTCTTTCTTTTCCTTTTGACTACACCTGTAAGCTGAAAGCCTGTGATGATTATTTATCACTTCAATTTGGATTGAGGATTGTTTTGGTAATTAAAAACAGATGGCAGAAGCTGGAGAAAATTGTGTAGCAGCTGATTAGTAGAAATAAATGAATTTGGAGATATTTAACTTCAGATAATAGATGGGTCAAACACAGTTTATACTTCGCTGTGTGTACTTTTAGTGTAATTGCAAACATGATGTTTGATAATATATCGAGAAGTAGGTGTTTGTTCTTCATCTTCTTTTGCTCTCTGTCCCATGACAGAATGCTCACTTTCTTAGTAGAGCATGTGTGCCAACACATTAATTTCAGCTTGACTTGGTTACTTAGGTCACCAGTGGTTTCTTGATAAGGATTTGCTTTGCTTGGGGGATATCTTGAGGCTAAGCATTATGTATTGCTTGGATATTTCTTTATGGAGCTTGTTACTGGCCAACATTCAAAGCTAGTATTCAACCAAGTTCAGTCCCTGCAAAGTTCATTTGTTAGACTAACAATTTTCAGTCTGATGCTGAAACCAAAGTCTTCATTAGATAAAATTAAGTTGTTCAGCAAGTTAGACATGTTTTAAACATGTTTATAGGCTAACGTCCATTCCTTCGCAGATTAATGTTAATTAAGATTCTAATTTCCACTCCCTTGGAACTGTGACACCAATTTCAAAGATGTGGATTCCTCTCTAATTTCAATAAACCTCTGGTAGGTCATAAAGACTGAAGGATCTAGCCCTAAATGTCAACCCACCAAATCACTGAAAATTCATGTTCCATGAATGAAAGTCACCAAAAACAATGAAGTCTTTTCGTAGAGTTTTCAGTTATTCTCTGGGAAATGTCTGCTAGAGTAGAAAAAATGAGATAATCAAAAAAACCTATAATAGATTCTCCTTTTCAGGGCAATCATCCTTCAGTCAAGAATTTAATTAACTTGAGAATAAATCTATTTTTTCTTTGTATATTTGCCTTGATAGAGAAGGTGGTACATGATATCAATTCTATTATTTATTATTAAAGATTCCATATGAACCTATCTGTATGGGTTGAATTGTGCTTCTCTCATCTCTTCCCTCCAAAAAAGGTATGTTGAAGTCCTAACCTCCAATACCTCAGAAAGTGATGGTATCTGGAGCTCGGGTCTTTGCAGAATTAACAAAGTTAAGATGAAGTCATTAGGGTGGGCTCAAATCCAATTCAACTGGTAACCTGATAAAAGGAAAATCTGGACAAAGACACAGAGAGGGATGACGATACAAGACAAGGATTGCTGCTCACTGACAGAAGCTCGGAAGAGGCAATGAAGGATTCTACCAAGAGTCTCAGAGGGAGCACAGCCCTGATGACACCTGGCTTTGGGACTTACAGTCTCTAGAATCATCAGACAGTACACATCTGCTCTTTTAAGCCATCCGGTTTGTGGTGCTTTCTTACGGTAACTGTAGCAAAATAATTCATAATCCATTGCCCATCATGAGACTCTTTCCTTAAGAAACACATCTGGAAGAATATATTAATAACAGATAATATAGTGCTTTGCTTCTCATGAATAGATATTCTTTATATTTTTAAATGTTTTTAATGAGAGATTTTTATTATTATTACAAAAGCTACATATGTTCATTATGGAAATGCTAACCACAGAGAGCAGCAGTACGAATTGGTCCTTGCCCCATACAGCCTATTCTCCCCAGAGCAGCTGGAGTGAACTAGTTAAAATATTGATCCTGCCTTTTCTCATTAGAACCCTTCAATGGCTTTTCATCTCCCTCAGAGTAAAATCTATAGAAATACAGTGACCTATAATCCATATAAATCTTTATAGCTATGGTTTTCAATAAATTGGAGGCATTTGAAAACAGCTCTCGTCTGGGCTCCATCCTACATAAATTCGAACAGACTCTCTGAGGGTACAGACTGGACATGAGTGTTTTGAGAATCTCCCTAGGTGATTCTAACGTAGTCCAAGATGGAGGACTACTGCCTGTCACAGTTTCTCCTCCCCATTCATGAAACCCCTTAGTTTTGCCTCTGTTATCTCCCGACCTCATTTCCTACCACGTTCCACTGTTTTTGCTTCACCCTAACCACGCTGGCCTCCTTGCTGTCTCTTACAAGCTTCAAGCATGTTCTTACTTGCTTTGTTGTAGTTCTAACTTTCTCATCGGTAACCATTCACATGACTGTCTCCTTCATGTCTTTCAGGCCTGTGCTCAAAGGAAACCTTACCAGTGAAGTGTTTTTTGACCCCTTTAAAAAAGACTCCCCACGTGCCATCTCCTACTCCCGCTTTAGTGTCCCTTTTCCCCTTCTTTATTTTTCTTTATATTGTTTACCAACCTCTGACATATTGTGTGCTTGTTTACGTTTTAATTGTCTATCACACCCAACTTGAAAGTAAGCTTCTTAAGGGCAGGAACTTTGTGTGGTTCACCTCCATATCTCCGGTATAACATGTGACAAATAATAGGCACTCAGTATATGTTTGTTGAACCAATAAATGAATTGTGATAGGTTGGGGAATATGCCAAGACATGAAATGAAATAATTTCCTAATGGATTCATGTAAGTTTTCTTTCAACTCTGGAGTTAACTCTGCCTATCAGGACTGGGTTAATCATTTTATTATAAAACAATAAAATAAAACAACAAGAGATATTCATGAACATTCTGAACTATGTTTAGTATCTTCCTGAGATTTTTATTTTTACTCCCAGGCATTTCCTTTTCTTGATATTTTAATCCTCTGCTTTTCCTCCTGTTCTGAAAACAGTGGACCAGTATTTTTTCCTCTTCAGCCTTTACTCATACCTTGAAAATTGGTGTTGGCCCTGTTCTCATTATCGCTATCCCTGTATGTTCTTTTCTGTCCCCAATGGCTTCAGTGGTTCTCACATTGGCTGCCCTGTAGAATATCTGTACAGCTTTTAAAAACCAGTGGGTACCAATAACTAGTTTCCACCTTAGACCAATTGAATAGGAAAGTCTGAGTTGACTTTCCTATTCTAATGGGCAGCCAGAATTAAAAACCACCTATAGATATTGAAAAATTTTCGGATCACAGTTTGAACTTTTTCTGTATTCTGAGGAGTAAGATGTAAGTTAGAAAGATAGAGGATAGATTTTGGAAGTGAAAATCAACCAGGGAGAGAGTGAGAGAAGGAAAAGAGTGAGCTATTGCAATACTCTAGGCAAGTGATGAGAACCTGGATTTAGAACACTGGTGATGGGAGTGGAAAGATAATAGATTGTACAGACACCAGGGAAGATATATCAGTTATCTATTGTTGCATAACAAACCAACCCAAAATTTAGTGCTTAAAAAAGCACCTATGATTTATTTTCTTTATAAATTTGCAGTTTGTCTAGATCTCAGTGGGAATGGCCTGTCTGTTCCACATGGTATCAGTGGGCTCAAAGTGTTCTGAAAGAATTACTTTTAAGGCAGGTTACTCACATGTCTGTCAAGTTGGTGTTGGCTGTCACTTTGAAGCTTAGCAAGGGCTGAGGCTAAAAGCTCTTCTTTTTTCCTTCTTTTATTTTTTAGTTTCATAAATCTGATGGCAGCCAGGTGGGGCATGCATTTAGGAAGATGCCCCAAGCTTGGCTCTGGAGGTTCATCCCAGAGTAAGCCAGCTCTCAGCTGCCTGCTCCTGAGTCCCTAGGCTTGAAGAGGTGCTGGCATTCCAACTGTAGGCTATGGGGTCATCAACTCGGTGTAGGCTGTGTTACTGGGATAGCTAAGAGGAGACCGGGGTGGTCCCTGCAGCCTAGTCTGGGGACTGGTCCTGTTCTTGGGGCTCACTGCCAGCTGTGTCCTACTGTGCCTATCAGCTGGTGGCACTGGGTCTTGCTACGAGTGACACTCCAGGCTTCTTGGTGTAGTTCTGGGCCCATATATGATGTTTCCTCTTGACCTTTTTGCAGCCGTGTGCGTAGGTGACACCACGTGGGAGGAGATCAGCAGGGATACCAGGGATTTCCTGGGGAAGATGCTGGTTGGCTTCTCCATGGACGACGACTCCTAGGAGCTGTGCCACAGGGGCTCTGTCAGAGCAGCAGTGTCTGTGTGATTGGGGTGGTCGTACTGAGGCACATGTCTTTGCACGCACCAGCCAGTGCAGCTCGTGGGCCTCCTCCTCCTCCTTACTCCTCTCTGTTAGCATTGTCAACGAAAAAATATTCAGCCTAAGGGAAAGCTTATGGGAGTTTATTTGAGTCAAATTGACGACAACTGCCAGGAAGGGAAATATCATGGGATTGAGAAAATGCTCCGCAAAATCGTGGCTTGCAGCTTATTTCATATGTAGAATCAAAGGAGGAGGGTTACATGAAATCCTTTGGTGATAGATTATGGGGGTGGAAGAAAACAAAGCAGGGAAATCTCTGGCATTGGATGAAAGTAAATTGTTGAGACAGGGACAGGATAGTTAATAGTTCACTTTTTACAGCACACAGTTATGGTCATCAGGGAACAAGAATAATAATGAGGGATTCTGTAGTTTCTTGCTCTGGTCCCAAAAAAGGGATTGCTGACATTCCAAGAGTGTGTTATCCTAGATGAAAAATGACAATAGGCTCACTTAAGGTAGAGATTGACTTTTGTCAAGAAAGCCACACGCTCAATGTGACTTCCCGCTATGGCTCACGTTAGTTAGGAATTTTTATGTTCACGCCATCCTATGTGGCTATTTTCAGGCTCCTGAGCTAGTCACGTTTAATCTGTGGCCTCTTTTCTATCCAGAGAATCTTTAATATTCCTCGTAGCGCTCCTGCCTCTGCTTCTCCTGAGGTACTGCTCCAACTCCTCAGTGGCTGCTTTCTTCTGCTCTTCCTTCCGCTTGTGGAAGCCTCTGGACTATTCCCGCAGCTTCTTGTCCTTGAAGCCGAGAATGAGCCGCAGCCATCTTGCTGCTTCTCTCTGCAGCAGATGACCGGGTGGTGAGGCTCCCACTTGCCTCAGATGCTTCTTGGGGTGGAGGCTGAAAGCTTTCATTCCACTTAAAATGAGCCTCTGTACAGGCTGCCGGGCTTCCTCACAGTATGGCCAAGTTCCAGAACAAGCGTTCCAAGAGAAGGAAGTGGACTGCACTTTCCTGATCTAGCCTTGTAAGTCACGTAGCATCACTTGTACTATTAATACATTGATGGAGGCAGTCACAAAGAACACTTAGGTTAAAGGGAAGGAAGACAGATTCCATATCTTGATAGAAGGAGGGGCAAGGTTTTGGGAAAAGAAAATATGGGATAGGAGATACTGTTGTTTTAGGAAATGACAATCCATCACAATCTTGGGGACTAATTGGGAGGGGACAATAAAAAAAATAAAGAAGGAAGGGCAAACTGTCACGGCAAAAGCAAATTTTAAAAATATGTTTATTTGGATTCTTACTAAAAATGAAAGTAATATCATTAGCTAAGGCTTTGGGGAAATATGGTAATATGCGTTCCTAAAGCATAGAGAGTAATTGTTTCATTTGCCATTTTTAGTACCTAAATTGGACATGTATAATGTTTTTGGAAGGGTGGTGAATGTTTCCTAAAAGCTGTTGTAGACTTTTGATAGTAGGCTGCTTTCACACACGCATCCTATTATATGACTGAATGTACACATTGACTCGAACAACTGGTAAGGTTAGTAAAAAAAAATAAAAACGAAAACAAAACAAAATTTAAAACCAATTGCTGAAACTTGGATATCTTTGATTTTATAAAAAAAAGTTCATGTTTTTTGTTTGTTTGTTTGCTTGTTTGCATGTTCAGCTGTTGTTTTAGAAAATAGGAAGTCAATCCTTCCAATTCACTGTTATTGTTTTAAGGGATTATGCTGAGAATTTCCTGGTTTAACTCTAATCCATCTTCAATTTTATGCTTCCGTGTTTGATAATAAATAATGAGCCCCGTGGAATCACCTCTTTGTCTCACATAAATTTGTCATGTGTTAGGAAAAGAAATGGCAGAATCATTTTGAAAAATGAATTTCCTGTGGTAATAGTCTGAAGGTAAGCTGCAATACATGTTACCCTGTTTCCCCGAAAATAAGACCTAGCCGGACAATCGGATCTAATGTGTCTTTTGGGGCAAAAATGAATATAAGACCCAGTATTATGTTATGTTATGTTATATTATATTATATTATTATATTATACCCAGTATTATATTATTATATTATACCCAGTATTATTATATTATATTATATTTTATATTATATAAGACTTGGTCTTATAGTAAAATAAGACCAGGTCTTATTTTACTATAATATAAGACCGGGTATTACATTAATTTTTGCTCCAAAAGACAAGTTAGAGCTGATTGTCCGGTTAGGTCTTATTTTCAGGGAAACACGGTATGTGATGATGGTGACTGTGATGAGTGGTAGCTGAGAGAACATAGAACAATGTTCTGGGTTCCTTTTGGCTCTTTATCCCCATTGGCAAACACTCCAAAAGAGGGATTTACACCCAGCTCTGCCTTTTCCTTCTGAGTTCGTGGTTCACACAGTATCATTAAAGCGGAAAAATGAAGGAAAGCAGAATTGAGAAATCTTTTTACCGGTTTCATTGCAAAGCTAAGTTTATGACACACTTTGGTTGCAGTTTTTTTCATAGAATGAATTACTCAAACTGCTGCCTCATTTTGTTGTTGTTGCCAAAGTTCAAACTGTATGAATCATGTGAAAAGGATATAATTAAATTTGTTATACATTTTAATATTAGGAAAAGAGGTGAGTGGCAAAGCATGTTCATGCTTTTAGCAGGTATTTATTAAATATCTACTATGTACAAAACACAATGCTAAGTGAAATCAGAACCTTATGTTGATTTGGATCAAATTTGTATGCACAAGTTGATCTCATAGCCATCCTTTTTGTTAGTCCAGTATTTCACTTTCACTTGAATTTACAAAGCAGCACATGGTTTGTAATTTGATTCATCTTCATCGAGTGGCAGGTTTTTATTGCTGCTTTTTCTTTTCTCAACCTTTTTATTGACTGAATACACATCATAAAATCAGCACCATTGGCTTTGAAGACATTTATTAAAACAATGCATTTGTGAGAGGAAATTTTATGAGACCTGTGGCTTACAAACTCCTTGATCTATTTACTCCAGATGATTGGAGCCTAAACCTTGCAGGGTGGGTCAGGCCCTAATGGTTACAGGGTAGGATGAGAGCATTTCTAACTTACAAATCATGACTGGGTTTCACCGCTCCCTCTCAGTGACGGTGGTCCTTGCATTAATTACTTTTGCCTCAGGATCTAGCTCTACCCAGCATATAGTTAAAGGTGAATGGCCTACAACAACTATAACTCTAAAGGTATATTTTCTAAGTAGCTAAATTTGAGTGAAAGTGTGTGTGTGTGTGTGTGTGTGTGTGTGTGTGTGTGTGTGTGTACCGCCAGGATCTGTACATCTTGTACTATCTTGTACTGATAAAATGTATCAATCAGCATTTACCAAAGAAAAAGATGAAGAATGCATCTCTCAGAGCATGCAGAGATAGAAGCACAGGTAGAATTTTTGTTAGGAAGTATTTTTATGTTTGGAATAAGGGTAACATAGATTTTGGCCCAGGAACAAACCTTCTATATGCATGTCAGTCACTGGATAGTTATTGGAGAATGAAAGATGACCAAAATTTGGCTCACACCTTTAGGGAAATTGCAGTAAGGGTGAAGAACTTGATTCAGATGTAAAGAATGATAATGAACTAGCATACAGGCTACAATATTTGCCTGCAGAAAGGACTTGGGGAAGACACCCTAGAGTGGCTGATACATGAAGTGGCCATTGAAGCAGGACGAGGATTTTCCAAGCAGGAAGGGCTGGACATTGTGTTGCAGGCAAAGAATCACAGGGAAAAGACACCAAAGATGCATGTGCAACCGAAGTGCCAAACCCCAGGAACTGGTAAGAGAAAACTGCACAGGACAGATATGGGCAACCCAGAGAACTTGGATAGAAAGAGACTCAAGATAGAGGCTGGCAAGTCTTGAGGATTAAAAGCTCTTGAAAAATGAAAAGAGGGAGAATAATCAGTGGCTGTTCAACAACAACCACAGCATTTCCAAATCATCCCAGTTTGGGACAGCCTGAAATAAAATCAGTCTTTCCTCCTGACCTAAAAGTTCTTGCCTGGTGAGCCTTCATCTGCCTTTACTTCATCTCCTACCCGCCTCCTCCTTGTGCAGTGTGAACTTATTTTGCTTTTCACACGTATCAAGTCTGGTCCCACCTGAATAACTTTGCTCTATGTCACTGGTTCACAGGCAGGGCTGTCCCCCCCACCCCCTCGCCCCACTGGCCAGAAGATATTTAGCAAAGTCTAGAGACTTTTTGGCTACCTGGATTTGGGGAGTTCTACTTGCATCCAATGAGTAGAGACTAGTGATACTGCTAAACATCCCACAATGCACAGGATAATACTCCATAACAAAGACTATCAGTCCCAAGGTGTGAGTAGTGCCAAAGTTGAGAATTTTCTAGGTGTTCCTTTAGCCTAGGGGCTCCTCTCACACATTTAGTCACTCTGTCACCTCCCTGTTTTATTGTTTTTAAGCAGATTGTCACTATCCAGCCATTCTTGTTTATTTGTTTGAATAGTGTGGATCTTTTATCAGAATACAAGCTCTGTGAAGGCAGAGGCCAGACCGAATCCCTACTCCCAGAACAGTACCCGGCACACCGCAAGTACTCAATCAATATTTGTTAATCAAATAAATGAGTGGCTTGCAGTACTGGTTCCAGCTCTTACTAGCTCTGTGACTTTGACAAGTTACATACAAATTTTCTGAAGTCCCTCTTTCTCATATGCAAAGTGAATTTTTAAAATATTGACCCTTCAAAACTATGAGAACTAATGAGATAATATATACTTAAGTACCTGGCGTAGAGTAGGGGCTTAATAAATATTAATTCTCTACACTGTTTGACAGTGGACCAATTATGCAATGCTGTTACAATATAACAAATTATGATTAAATAGGCAGAAAAGTATTTGATTTGCTTATTTAAAAATCAAGTTTCATTTCCTGTCAAGAGAGAGAAGGTGAAGTGGTTGAAAGTATTGACTCTGGCTTCAGACTCCCTGGGTTTGAATCTTAACTCTCCCACTTACTGGCTGTGGGATCTTGGGCGTTTGCGCTAACAACCTTTCTGTGCTTCACTTTCTCCATCTGAAACCTAGGCTATTAATAGTGTAACTACATCACAGGGATCTTCGTACTTCCTCCAAAATACTGACTCTGAGAAAAAGGATATGTGTAGGTGGTTTACTTTGGGAAGCACTTCTAGGGATTCATTAGATCACTAGAATCTGGGAATGGAAGGAATAAAACAGGAAGGAAACCAGGCTGGTCCAGCGGGATCATGATTAAGCCCCATCCTGATATGGAAAATGATACGAGATTCTACTGGGCCCTCCCTGTGAAGGTGTAAAAGCTAGCTCGGAGTCATCTACCTAAGAATAGGGGGATATTTATCCATTGGTTCCCTGGCTTCCTTGGTCAGGGGTTGCCCCATCTTGTTAAATTTTAAGGACACTTTCAAGTTTGTGCAGGCACCAGAGTGGCTGAGGGAGAAGTCCCAGGCACTCTACACCATAGAGGCACAGAGGTCTAGTCAAAAGCAAGAGATAGGTAGTGTGGCTGAAGCAAAATCCAGAGGGCTCCACCAGCATAACATGGCCAGAGCCGGAATGTGGGCTTAGAAGATGAAAATAAGGAACATGAAAAGTAGCTAGGACATCAGGCTGTTGAGAGCATTAAAAGATAATTATATCACTTATAACAATATCTGGCATATCAGTAGTGCTTTATAAGTATTATATACATATTTTTATGATTATCATTTTATACTAAAGTTCCTATTGACCTCCTCTTTATAAGGATTTATGATGTTATTATTTGGTAAAAGAACACCTAGATTGAGAATTGGGAAACTTGGCTCCTAGCAGATTCACCTGATAAACCTGTTTGTGTTTTTTTCAAATATACTTTAGGTTCCTGCAAAATGCAAGATGCTGAACTTTTGCATTAGATTATACAAAATGATTAGACATACTGTATTTCCCCGAAAATAAGACCTAGTCAGACAATCATCTCTAATGTGTCTTTTGGAGCAAAAATTAATATAAGACTGGGTATTAAATTATATTATATTATATTAGACCCAATCTTATAGTAAAATAAGACCGGTATTGTATTATGTTATGTTATATTTTATATTATATTAGGTTATATTACATTATATTATATTATTATATTAGATTAAAGACCCGGCCTTATAGTAAAATAAGACTGGGTCTTATATTAATTTTTGCTCCAAAAGATGCATTAGAGCTGATTGTCCGGCTAGGTCTTATTTTCGGGGAAACACGGTAGTCAGCCCTTGAGGATTTGAAATCAATCTATTTGGTGGAGATAAAACAAGTTTGTATTTCGCTCAAACACAGGTCATAAAGTAATACCACATTTCATGTATTCTAAAATGTATATTCCCCTCCTGACCTTAAATTTAATATCTCTGAAATCAGTATTGTTTTAATAGATGACATCCTAGATTTGATAAAATAAGGTAAATTTCACCAGAGAGGTACCAACAAAATTCCATGGGAATCAAAAGGAGGAAATGATTATTTCTAGCTGGGGAGGTCAGCGGACTGAGGAAAGATGTGGAAAGTGACAAAAATAGTAGGCATATTAGTCAACATTAGAAAGTGTCCTTGGTTTTCTTCTCTCTGAAATGAGTGCCTTAGACTAGGCTAGGAGTTCCTCTATTGGTAGTTTGAAGTCTTGCATGGTGAGCGGGAAGCACTTTGCAGCTGCCACAGTGCCTGCCCACATGCTCCTTGTGCATTGGTTTATCTGGCCTCCCAATTAGAAGGAGAGTCATTTGGCTGTCGGACTCCTGTGGTGCTTCTAGGTGTTCCCAGGCGCTGTCAAATTCTCACTATAGTTATTATCAGTCTGTGGTCTACCTGCCAGTGTCTGTCATCTCCGTCAGACATGTAAATGCCATTGTGCAGGGATTGTGTCTGTTGGGTGTAGAGTTTCCCATTCATCGAGGACAATGCTTGGTACATTAGCACACCCTCACTGGCACTAGTTGAATGAATGTTGAAAGGTAATAAATCCCTTATCAGAACCTACTGACACCTTTCTTAAGCACATAGGAAAATGGGAAGATATTTTAGCAGAAATAGCTTGGGTTCTTCAAAACAAGATGCTGTAATACATTTTTTTTTCTGCTTTAAGAAACTGATTTTTGTTGCTGATTTTTCAATTGTGATTGAAAGGTTCCAACCTGACCTTTTTTTCTATAGAAGGCAAGACCCTGGTTAAGCTTTTTAGAGAAGCTGCACTATATGTTTAAACCAATTTGGCCAAACTTGAATGCTCAGCGAGGATAGAAATAGTACTAAACTCAATGCACTGCAAAGGACCAGTCATTTTGGTGAAAAAATAAGGAGAAATAATTTATGAAACTTAAGTGAAGATAATTAGTTTTACAATTTCCATTTTTGGAAAAAGCCTCAGGAATATCATTGGTTCAGAAACAATATAATGACAGTGTTAGAGGAGAAAGAAAATGTCACGTTTATCTTGTGAAAAATGTTCAGAGATAAACCAGAAATCTTCCCTGTTGGTAAAACAAACAAGCAAGAGCTGGTGAACTGGACCCAAGAAGCCCTGCCAAAGTCAAACTGCCTGTGGACACTTTGGCAAACTCATGTTCATTTCCATTTCATGGGTTTTCCCTATCTTTCCAGTACCTCCATCTTTAATCGAGCATAAAATTAAACTGGGAAGCAATGTTTTCTGGTTTTAGATTCTATTTTTCATCTTCATCAGAATCTAAAATTATACCTAAGCAAGTATTCATGCCTAGAAGACAGTGTTCTGAACTCTTCTAATCATGATGAGGATTGTATGTATTTTTTAGGAAAAATGTTTTAAATGAACCGATATTATTACTAATCTTTTTATAATATATTGTCACTTGAATGAAACAAATAGTTTTAAAATGTTTGAAGTACTTTTGAAGAGCTTTCGGTGGTAACTTTTATACAGAGATTATAAATGCAATTAGTTGCCCACAGTACAAATTCAGCATAAAAGTGTTTTGTATATCTAGCAAGCAAGAGTTAAAAAAAAAATGGTCAAAAATTGTAAACTCAGTAGATTTTTACATAAAAATTAAAATTTTTGTTCTCACTTGAAAATATTTGGAAGGTATGCTAAATCAGGACTCTTTCATCCTGCATTTGCTCATATACTCAACAAATACTTCCTGAGTGCCTACTGTGTGCCAGGCACTAACGGCAATCAGCTGGAACTCTGAAGCAGCCATTCCATTTAAGGGGTAGACTGATGGCTGTATATGTTCTCCAGTTGCCATAGTCCAAGCCACTTCTCTGAGGCTTCCTCTCAGTAGCTATTTATCATCACTCTTGCACAGTTGAATTTTATAACAAAGAAAAAATTTTTGTATCGATATATAGCAGAGATAGCTGTACAATTATTTATACTCTCTTTTTTTACAGTACAGTTGTAATTGAAAGTCTCTTTTTAACCAGGTACTGCATTTCACAACCCCCTTTTTATCCAGGTTATATGAAAAATTCTCACCAATGAAGTACGAGCAGAAGTAATGGGTTTCGTTCTTCAGAGGACTTTTAAGAAAAAAAGAAGTAGTCTCTTCATTTTCTTTTTGCTCTTCTGAAGACTGAATTGGAGTATCCTGGATCTTCTGAACCACAGGACTGAAGGAGCCTGGATGATAGAGTTCCATGTGGAAGAAAGGCACCCTCTGACCACAAACACAGGCAATGGACTGTTGGGATTTATTTGACACCAACTAACATTAACTTAGGTAAGATATCATGTTTCTTACCAAAATTGGGGGAAAATAAGATTATTCAAGAGGGTGATATGTTTCAAAAGTGGAAGAGCGAATTGTCTGCTCATGCCAGTAATTTACAATGCCTACTTGACCCGTACAGGCCTTTGAGTTTGAGACTTCTTCTTTAATGAAACCATCAGATCACTCGTTTCCCTCTAATTTTTTCCCTGGTCAACTTCTCTATTATAGAAGTGTATTTGGTCATAAAATTCAGAAAGTTGAAAACAAAGTCTTAAAGCTTCAGAGAAAAGAAAATGGCTTGAAAAATCATTTTGAACATTCCAAATATCAAGTATTCATTATTTTATCTGTGGAAGGCTATAGAGTATAATGAAATCAAGGAATCATCAAATTGAAAGAGGTCTAGAGCCATCTAACCTGACCCTCTATATCCATTGTGTGAATTCTCTCAACTGTTGCATTTGAGCCCTGCTTCTTTGTAAATAGTATTTGAAATGTTACGGAGCTCCTTACTGCACAAGACTGCTTTCCTGAGCCATCTTTGTGGTTATAACTTTCTTTATCATTTTGGATAAAAAATCTGTCACTGATACCTACCACCAACTATAACAAATTCTGTTCTCAAATGCTTATGAAGGCACATAGGATAAACCTGATTTCTCTTTTGTGTGCCTATGCAACAGTCCTTTAGTTATTGGAAGATAAATGTCTGATGTCATGTCCACTACTAAATCTTAATTTTTCCAGACTAAAGACCATTGGTTTTTTCAACTGTTACACGTATATTTATTGTGCCATCACAATACTGATTGGTTTTCTAGAAGTACTCCATGTACTTCTAGACATATTATTAATTATAGCCTATTTTATTATCATTTCACATTTGCTTTGGGCCATTCTCATCAGACAGTTGAAACATATTGAAACTTGTCAACCATATATCGTATATTTTTCTGTAAGTACAGCCTAATATTTGCTGTTTTTTTGTTCCAGCTTGTTAATCTTTCATCTGTTAGTTGAAGTATTTCTGAAGCTTTCCTACATCTCAGTATTTAAAAACTTAAGTTTTTGCAGTTTTGGTCTGGGGGGAAAATTGATTTGGTCTCCATGGGAATCTTAGATTTTTTAAGATAAACCAGAATTTATTTTACAACATAAACTGGAATTTGTTTTATAAGAGATTGAAGTGCAACCTCAGATTTAGCATTTTTTTCACAGCAATTTTTAAACAGATGGTTATTTTCCCATTTCCTCTTAAGATTTCTTAATGACCTTTAGTTTCCTACATTTCTAAACATCTGTGATCTCTTATGGAATTTTGAAGCTTTCTGTATTCTAACATTTTGCAATTTGAAGAAAAGACCATTTTATTTTTAGTATATATGATAGGATACTTCATGGTTGTGATAATTTATAAAAGTTAATGAAGCAAAAGTAAAACTCTCACTTTATAATTGTAAAAACTTTTCTGAAAGAGAAACCTCATGCCTTTTCTAGCTCAAACAACTTATTCTAGACCAGTGGACTGATACTGAAGTTTCTTCAAACAAATTTAGGTATTACTGTGCCATTGAAAACTCTACATATCAAGCTTTTGTTCCTTTCAAGGATTTTGCTATTCCTCTTCCTGGTTTTAATTTCTTAAGATGCTGGGAACCTGTAAGGTGTTGGTGAAAAGGAGTGGGAGAGGGTCTATGTATATTATTGCCCACTTGTCAGTACTGGGAGATAACCCAGAGTCCAGGGGAACTTCTATGCTGGCTCCAGCTGCCAGTGATCTCGGTGGGTTTGGTGACCAGTTGTTAACGCCCTAACAATCTTGGGTTGCCCAGCTGGGCCTCCATGATATTTCATGGTATGGGTAGTCCTTTGACCTTCACGTCAGAGTCTCTTCCACATAATTCATGTCAACGTCCCTCTTGGGGGCTGATGGATTGAGTAATATATCCAGCTAACATTTGTAGCCTCTTATAAACCCACAGAAATTGTAAGATTCTCTTACATATGAAATTTAATTTCAAAGGAAACTGTGGTTGGTCCATTCCCTTTTTAGTCTATCCATGCCTTTCCCCCTATCATTTATGAACTATCCCAGAAGAATCTGCAGGTATTGCTGTGAAGCAGCTCCAGCCAAGAAGTGATTGCTAGTCTTCCAAATTCTGTGTCCTTCCCCCAATTTCCTGGGAGGGTACCACCTCTTCCCCCAGTAATCACACAGGGCACAGCTAACGCAATACCAATTGCTTTATCAGTCCCTCTCCATTCTCTCCTCATCTACTTTTACAAGTAGAGAGAGAGACACCAGCTTTTTAGGTTTAAGCCATCCTCATTTATTGGTGGTTCATAGATAGAATAGAAGGAAGTACAAGAATATGGTCAATATATAGCTCAAACTGAACTATCACTCAGTTACATGCAGTTATCAGAGACAGGTTTAATTTTGAGGTTTTATTAGCCCTCTTTTCAAAGCATATTGACACTCTGGTTAATGGTCAGATGAATAAAATAAAGATTTGTATTTGATGAAATACTGCTCTGACAGAAATGTAAAATTGAGAAATCAACTCACACAATTGTGCATATTTGAAAGACGATTCTGGACACTGTGTTCCTCTTTTTCGTCTTTTGCAAAGCTGCTCTTGAACTTGACAGTTTCATAAGTCAGATAAGTGGAAAATTAAGCACATCTCTCAGTCCATCTGTCTATATTTAGTAAGCCACTAACTATAGGGGGTTATAAAAATAAGACCTGGTCCTTGCTTTGAGCCAAGAATGGTTTTCACATTTTTGAATGTTGTTTAAAAAAAAAAAAGACAAAGAACATGTGACAGAGACTCTTTGTGGTCTACAAATCTAAAATATTTACTGTCACATCCTTTACAGAATGTGCGCCTCTGCCTTAATAGAGCTCACTTACTTATAACAATATGGCTTGAGTATGACATTTTCACATTTATTTTTTATTATATTTTTATTCATTACTTTGTCATTTTTATTTTTTTTAAATATTGACATGGTTTAGTCTTTAACATTTTGAGAAATTTCATCTAATTGTCAGTCATTTTTCTGTGATTCCTATAATCTGTTAATTAGCTTTCGACCTCTCCTTCTTGCTATACAAATTTAGGCAGCTCTCCTATTCAATTTAACAGTCATTTTGGCAAGGTAAAAAAGTGTGTAAAAACTACATTAAAATCATCAAATTGATTTTGAACATTTGACTTAGGCATTTTTTTAGACTTTGCCTGACAGTCGCATTCAATAAACAATTTTACATTTTTCAAAAAATCTGTTTATTTAAATGGATTGTCATGCCATTTGACTTAAATTGATATCTCGATTCAGTCCAAACTATCAATGTTTATATACGTATATATAAGTATAGATGTAGATAGGTAGACATCTTCCTTCATCCAGGAATAATATAGTATATAAAAATGTTGGATTGTCCTCAAGTTGACTTACTATTATATTTCAACACCGTCACCATAAATTCAGTGCATTTCACTATACATTTTTGGAAAGAGTTGAGTCACATCTATCTAACCTAATATTTTCTCAGGATATTAAAGACAAATATTATTTTAAAAAATCAAGCGAGTTTTAAATACTTCTATTAAAACCACACTTATGTCTGAATTTCTGAATTTGAAGGGTCATGATGGATTATGCCCTTTCTAGTATGAAAGGAATTAGAATCTGGAGGTGTTTTGGTGTGTCAACTTTGTATACATAATAATTCAAACACTCCTAACCCTGGTCTGGTCTAGCAGAACCCATATGCTTTTCTTCACTACTTGTTATTAACTTGAATTATTCTAATCTCTGTCATTTGTCTATTGATTGTATTATTTTTTATGGCATTTAGGAAGAAATAACATAATTAAAACATGCTAAAATATTTCAAATGATTTCATGAAGAGCATTTCTGCTGAACGCAAAGAGTACTTAATACTATATTAGAATGCTCTCCATTCCACAAACATGCCAGACTCTTTCCTTCCACTGGGGCCTTTTCTACTTTTCTCTTGGGATCGTCTTTCACCAACAATCTGCTCTGCTGATTCTCTCATTTTGCACTGGAAATGTAGGATCAATCCAAAGCATCCATGATTACTAGGATGAGATTCACCACAGTTCAGATCTGGAGGTTTTAGAGTGCTAAAGTAGTAACCATTGGTGTAACCTTCTTTACTTTGTGGCACAAACATCGAGATTAGTTTGATGTAGAAATTTTTTTTTCAGGTTGTCCACTGTTTGTTTGCTCCTCAATATTGTTTTCTAAAATGAGTGGCATATTAAATATTCTTCCAGAAGATGAGACTAATTTGTTCAGTGGGAAAAGACTGAAAAATGAGAGTTGCTCTTTCACATGATCACTGCCAGGAAAAACTCTTCAAAATCACCAATCATAAACTTACATCATATGTTCCAGTCCATGGATTAGCATCCTTTTGTGATCCTACTAAGATTAGGGAAAGAAAAAGGCAGTGATATCTTTATAAATATTGACATAAGACTTTGGCATGGGATATTTAAAATATATCTATGACAAGATACTTGGTATACATGCCTAGAGTCTGAATATGAAATGTAAACATAGTTGTAATAAAACAGTATTTACAAATTTTACTCCATAACTTATAGCTAATAATTCATATAATAAATATGAATTTAGTTTTGGAATCAGTTTTTGGGGGCAGGCTGTAGCTCAACAATAAAAGACAAAGTCACGATTTTGAATATATGTTAATATATGGAATTGAGTATATATTAATTTCTTTTTCTCTTTGTTTGTAATGTATATTTAATATCCTTTAAATAATGATTTTTGAATTAATCTTTTGCGTGTATTTTTATGTCACCTCTCACTATTTAAAATTCCAATACACTTATCTAGAGTTATATAGACAATGTCGATAGTAGGGTAAACAAAGCCATTGCAAATTCCTGGTGATCTGCACATTTTACATTGAATTTTGAATATATAATATTACTTCAGTTATTCTACCCAAATCTAGTAATTAGAGATGAACAAGTCAATAGTCATTTTGTCAGTTTGCCCCCATTTAGAGTAATTGCTTATAGTATATTTTCTACGGATTCATCTTATTATAGTTACATGATTTAAAGGAGAGTGTTGCTATCATTTCCAAAAGAAAATGTTTTCTGATGCAAGGTATCAAGAAGAAAGCCATAGAATTTGAGTTGGAACTTCTGTTCTGGGTCCCAGTTCCAGCTCAACTACTTATTAACAGAGTAGTCATGTAATTATCTGTGAAAATGAGGGTGATAATAGTACTTCATAAGTTTGTAAAAGGAGCCAAATGAAATGTTGTATCAGAAAGTATTTGATAAAGTGCTAGCCATAAGTTGATTATTTAAATTATTTCTTTTCTACTTCTTATTAAGTAGAATTTTAAACAAGGGTAATATTGCTAGGGGGCAAAAATTGGTTCTTGGAGGCGGTGAAAAAAATCTTACTCTTTTTATATATAAAACACATATATAAATACAGCACATAAATAGATATACCGTATATCTGTGGTGTTAAAATTTTATGGGAAGGGTAATTTGGGGATAAAGAACTCTTAAGTAGGCTCCCTAGGGGGTGATCATACAAAAAATGTTGAGAAACACTTTATAATATTTTTTATATAGCTGGTGTAAGTCTAAGTCTACAGATTTAGTGTGCAAAATAATGTTTCTTGTTCTGTGTAAGCAAACTTGTTTTTTTTTGTTTCATGTTCACATTCTACCAGGAGGAATAAATGTATCTGAGAAATTCAGTCTTTTGTCGCCCTCCGTCCCTCCCTCCCCAGAATCACATCCCTGTACTGAAGAACTTACATAATAACAATGTTTGGGGACACTGACTCTCCCTTGAATTCCAAGATCTCTATGGAGTTGGTCCTCTCTCTCGGCTGCTTCTGCACCTCTCCAGTGCACAAGTCAAAGCTGGCTGCTTCTCTGCTACTCTAGAGCTGCAGAAAACCTGGTAGAGGCCTCTGGGGTAGAGGCTTGATCCCCCCTTCAGATAGTTCTGCTCTGTTCACCTTTTTGAACATCAGGAATTTAGAGATTTTTGTCCTTGCTTTGGGCTTTATCCAAATACAGGAGCCAAGGATTCCTGCATTTAGATTCCTCAAGACTTGACTGGTCTCTTTATGTTACCACTACCCCACCCCATGGTTCAGCCTAGGGGTGGAATGTGGGGTGGGGTATGCAGAGTACAAGTCTCTTTGGAGAGAACATTCTAAAAGCAATATCCCTTGCAGGTGTTTTAGAAATGTATTTTGAAGCTTAAAAGAAAAGAGCTTCTTTGAATTAATACTTTTGTTGTAATAACCCTATCCTGACAAAATGGCTGCCTCGTGATATAATTCAATGAGGAAGGGGCATGATTTGAAATAGGAGTATATGTGTAAATGAGTGATGGGTGTATGTAGGGAACACAAGATTATATTAAAAAAAAATGTAGGCTATTTTCCTCACTTTACTAATTCATTCTATAGCAAATTATTCTTTTATAAATGACTTTGTTGAAATATAATTTACATACATAAAATTCACCCATTGTAAGTATATAATTGAATAGATTTTAGTAAGTTTATAGAGTTGTGCAACCCCATCATCCAGTTTTAGAATATTTCCATCACTCTCCATAAATTCTCGAAAGCCTATTTCAAGTCATTGTGGTGAGAACAGTACCTCCTCCCATTTTACTGCTGAATAGTATTTCATTTTGTGGATATACCACTTTTGTTTATTCATTGACTTGTTGATAGATGTTTGAATTATTTCCAGCTTTTTGCTATGATCAATAAGACCCCTATGAACATTCACATAGAAGTCTTCGTCTGGATGTCAGTTTTCATTTTTTTCTTGGGTAGATACCTAGTAATGGATTTGCTATTCACATCATGAGTTTATGGTTAACTTTTGCAGAAAGTGCCAAACTGTTTTATAGAGAGGCAGTCTATTTTACATTCCCAGAATGTGTGAGGGTTCCAGTTTCTTCATAACTTTGTCAATACTTAGTATTGTATGTCTTTTAATTATAGTTATTTTGTATTGAAAACGTATGTGTTATCATATGTCATTGTGGTTTTAATTTGTATTTGCCTAACAATTAATGATGTTGAACATCTCCCATGTATTTGTTAGCTAGCTACTATTTTCTTTGGTGAACTATCTACTCAGATCTTTTGCTCATTTTTAAATTGGGTTGTTTGGGGGTTTTTTTGTGTGTTTTTTTTTGTTTGTTTTGTTTTGTTTTTAATTGTTGAGTTATATGATTTTCAAATATAATCTGGGTATAAGTCTTTTATAAGATATATAGTTTTCAAACACTTTCTACCAGTCTGTGGCTTGTACTTTCCATTTTTTAATAGTGTCTTTAGCAGGACAAAAGTTTTTAATTTTAATGAAGTCCAATTTGTTAGTGTTTCTTTAATGGCTTGTGCATCTGTTGTCATGTCTAAGAACAGTTTGCCAATCCAATGTCACAAAGATTTTCTCATATATTCTAAAAATTTTGTAGTTTTAGTTTTTATATTTCACTCTGTGATCCATTTTGATTTAATTTTTGTGTATGATATGATATAGGATTTAAATTTTATTTTAATTTGTCACTATTTGCAAATGTATTTCCAGTTGTCCCAGCACCTTTTTTTTTTTTTTTTTTTAAAGACTGTCCTGTCCCATTGAATTGACTGTGTGGCACCCTTGAAAATTTAATTGACCATAAATGTAAGAGGTTTATTTCTGGACTATCAATTTTATTCCATTGATCCATTCTATATGCCTATCATTACACCAATATCACAGTGTACTAATTATTATAGTTTACAGTTATGTTTGAAATCAGGTAATGTAAATCCTCCAAATGTATTCTTTTTTTCAAAATAGTTTTGGCTGTTCTAGATCCTTTGCATTTCCATATTAATTTTAAAATCAGTTTGTCAATTTCTACAGAAAAGATTTCTGGGATTTTGATAAGGATTATGATGAACCTATAGTCAATTTAGGGAGATTTGAAATCTTAAAAATATTAAGTCTTTCCATCCATGAATATTGAATTTTTAATTATTTTAAATTGCTTAATTTCTCTCAACAATGTTTTATATTTCTTAACTTACAAATCTTGAATTTCCTTTGTTAAATTTATTTCTATTTTATTCTTTTCTGCTAATGTTGTATACGTAATTGTTTTATTTTAATAGTGGTTATTGGCGATGTTAATTTTGATTATTCAAGTCTTCTATGTCTGTTTCATACCCTAAAATTCCCTTTTAAGTCTCTGGCTAATTCACAGATCTATTGTTTGCCTCAAATAGGACTGTAACCTCAGACTAGCAGAAGTGCTGTCCATCACTCTTTGCTTGCCACCAAGGTCACCACTTTAACTGTCAACACTTCATATCAAAAGAGCCCATTCTGGCGAAACCAGCAAAGCTAAATGATTGTTTTTGACAGTTTTGCCCAACTATATATTTGGTTTTCTGTCAGACTGAAAGTTGGAAACAACTTATTCTTATATTATTTTTTCCTCTAAATTAATTTCGATATTTAAAAGATTGGCCATTTTATACTTTGCAACTCTTTCTTACACTTTTGTTTTTGTTTAGAACTTTATGCAGAACTAGGTGGCTACACATTTTATAATTTTTACTAAATAAAACCACTACTAAATGTATTTTATTTCTTGTATGTATTCATGGATATTTTGTGTTAATAATATTTGAAGGACAAAAGTAACTGATGAAAAACCAAAAGTAACCACATGCTAAAGTCACTCACTATTTATTAGGTGAGGTCATTATTAATATAGCTTGTGTCGTGTGGTATTTTTCAATGGTTTATTTCTCTTTCCAGAGTTTCGAATTTGCTGTTTCACTTGAGTGTTTAAAAAATAGTCATAGTTTCAATATTTATTCTAAAAATGTGGATTTCCAGGTTTTTAGCTGTATAATTGATTCATTATATGACTGTGCTCCAAAATCCACATACATGGAATACAGATACTAAGCCAGAAGTATTTACACAAGTTTTATTTTACGTCAGTATTTTCATTCATCTACATTAATAAATATTGTATAATCTTTAGGAGAACGTTTTGAATTCTAGAGATGATAATAAATTTTAAAAATTCTGTTTTACTTTTGACTAAATTTTAAGCCCGTTGTATGTAGATATCACATTCTTTTAATAATAATACTGTATTAGTACTCTTCACAATACCTTATATAAGTAAATTCAACATACACATTCTCTACCTCACTCAGCCCCCATGTAGAAGTATCACATATCCCCTTATGAAAAACTAGAAACGAAAGATAAAGTTGAAAGCACCTAGATATTAAGGTAAATATATAAAAATCAATAGTTGTTCCCCCATCTAATCAACAGATATTTTTTCAATGCATACATAGTGCCACCCACTAAGCTAGATGCTGGGTGGTGGTAAACAATAATAAGCATTATTCTTGTTCTAAGGGATTGTTTCACAGGGAACAATTAGCAAATATTAGACAAATAAATAATTCAAATCATTTGACTACTATAAAAGGAATGAGCAAAATAAAAGAAAATAATGGGAAAATCTACTTCAAGAGGATAGTTCAGAGGAAAAGTTTTTGACTGCTCCCCCGCCCCCTGTACTGTTTCACTATTTTATATGTCTTTTTTATTATTTAAATTATTTATTTGGAATACTTCCAAACTTACAAAAAATGCAAAAATAAATAGAGAGAATACCTGTATACACTTTTTCAGATTTGCATAATGCTAATATTTTACACCATTCTTTTTTATCATTTGTTCTCTTAATTAATTTATCTATATCTATCTATCCATCTCTATGCAATCTAGCTACATAATTTGTTTTTCTTTTTTGAGTCATTTAAGTATTCATTTATCATAGTCCTTTAACTCTAAATAGTTTAGTGTGTATTTATTTCCCAAGAAGAAGAATATTCTCTTAGATTAGGTTGGTGCAAAAGTAATTGCGGATTTTGCAATTATTTTTAACCTTTTAAACCGCAATTACTTTTGTATTAACCTAACATAACTGCAGTACAGTTATCAACTTGGAGTAAAATTCACATTGATGAAATAGTTTAATCTAAACAAGCATTTCTATTCCTATTTTGTCAATTGTTCTACTACTGTCCAATAGAGGATTTTCCCTCCATTTTCCAGTATGGGATTCAGTCTAGGCTCAGATAGAGCATTTAGTTGTCATGGCTCTTGAGCCTCTTTTAACCTGGAACATTTCCACAGCTTTTCCTTATCTTTTATGACATTGACATTTTTGAAGAAAACAGTCCCATTCGCCCTACCCCATGTTTAAAGAACATTCCTTACTTTGAGTCTGTCTGATGTTTCCACATGATTAGATTCAGGTTATATATTCTCAGTCAAAATATTTCATAGGTGATGTGTCCTGTATAGGCTACACACCTATGATGTGTCCTGGAGGCATCCTGTGTATACCTGCTCCTCTTTGGTGATACTAATTTTGATCACTTGTGGAGATGATTTCTCTAATTTGTAATTACTGGATCCTCCTTTAAAACTAATAAGCAGTCCACAGGAAGACATTTTAAGACCATGCAACCGTCCTTCTCCTCAGCAAAATATTTCCCTGGATTTAGCATCCATTCACATTTCTTTCCTGGTTTAATCTTTACTCCTGGTTTAATCTTCATTAGTTGCAATACAATGATTTTCTACCTCTACTGCTCCATCTGTATTCTTTAGTTAGCATTTGTCATTCTCCTATCAGCAAAGCCCTTCTTCTCCATTTGTCTATTTATCTAATTATTACCGGTATGGATTCATAAATTTCTTTTTTCCCAATGGTTTATAATTCATTACTGAACTTTATTTTGGTGCTCCGATTGTCTAATTTTTGGCCAGTGGGAACCTCTTTCATCTAGTTCCTGTGTTTTTATGGCACACTATTTCTTTCTGTTTTTTTAAACCACTTCCTTACTTTCGGGTATTACAAGATGTTCCATGCTCATTTTGTTACTACCCTCTGTTGGTCCTGATGTCAGTCGTTTTTCCAGAAATCCTGCTCAATAGCTCTTATATAGTGAGAAACAAACAGTTCCAAGAAACATTGGCCACTTCATTCTAAAATCAGCATTTAAAATAAAAGTTACATGTAATCAAAATTACCCCCTGAAAATCTTTTAGGAAGGCCAACATATCCTCTAAATGCTAATAGAATATAGGAAAATAAAGCAAAAAGACAGATTTCATCTTACCAATTAAACATTTGTTAAAAATTTGAGATATTTATGGTACTAGACTCAACAGACATAATACAATAATAGGAAAGGCTAAAAGAGAGTAAACAGTAATTTTTTAAAAAGGATTGACAGTCACCTATTAATTTATAGATTATTCATCGAGTAATGCAATATTGGCCTTTTTTCCCTCACTGAGTAGAATTTATTTAAATAGATTAAAGAGTTAAGGTCAAAAATTAAATGTTAAAAGAAAAAGAGATATATACAAATATTTAATTGAACTCTGGATCACCAAGGACTTTTTAAGCATGAAAGCAAAAGAGAAACACTCAAATAATATTTGTTGAATCGTTATTCATTTCTACAAATATTTCATCTTTCTTTTAAAGTCATTTTCTACAAACCTTGGCATGAAAATGTCTAATAAAAAAGGAGGAAAGAATTTGTATATCTTACAAATGTCTCTATAGGGCCTGTACGTTCTATACCTTCTTAGCTTCATGTCCACTGTCTGTTTTGCTCATTTTATCCTTAGTGCCTAGCACAGAGCATGGCACATGGTAGGGCTTACATAAATATTTTTTGAGTGAATGAATCAACATGAGGGAGTTGGAATACATTATTTGTACGTACCCCTCCAGCTGCAGGATTAAAATGAAGACTTTCTGACTTCAGGCCCAGTATGTTTTCCATCATACAATGTCTGTCACCTGAAGGCTACTTCATTTAAATCGGTGCCCTGATATTAGCTGAGATGAGCATCCACAAGCACATATCATCGGTTTGAACCTTGTTTTGCTTGTCCTCGCATGAGTTTATATACATATCCCTAATGAACTGAATGCTGAAGTGGCCAGAGGAAATGTGATTTTAAAGGAAACGTGATTTTAAGCCTTTTTTCAGATTTCTGAATATCTTGTGCGCTCACACCCTTGGGGTGACTATATTTGGAGAAAGGATAAAGATTGGAAATTACTTTGGGTCCCTGGGAGCACGAATGTTACGGTTTCTGTTCTTTAGCAGCTGTGAGTAATGATAATAAAGGAAAAGAATAAGGCTGCCAGCTTGGGCCTGAGGAAATGCACTGGGGAGCTCCAGGCCACCAGTGGCTCCTACAAAGATGTTGATTTGGAGGCAGCTTTTTTAACTATCCACAATGAACATATTTCACAATTCTTTTTTGTGTTTGAATAGATGGATAATTATAATAATAGTTACATTGACTACTGCTTTTTAAAACACTATTTTGTCCGATTAGACTAAATGTGAGAGATTCTATCTAGTATTTTTTTTTATACCTTCCTTGCAACATCTAGCTTATATGATTCATGTCTAATGTCTGTATTTGAGAAGTAAGGTGCTATAGAACGTTTGCATAGATATATGGCACCTTCCCCATTATAACAGCCTAATGCCATGAATATCAAAATGCTACTATTAATATTATATTATTTAATTCTTAGAATAAAACTGCTCGGCACATTTGTTGTGCCCATTTGATAAATGAAGCACGTGGGTCACAACAAGCGCAGGCAGCTAGTCCAAGGAACATGCACCTGTGAAGTGCCCAAGCCAAAGTTTATATCCAGATTTGCTTATCTTTGCAGCATGGGCTGCCCTTGACTTAAACGTCCATAAACTGTTTGCCATGTGGTGATGAACTCAGGCTAAGAACCCAAACGTTTTTAATTAAACATAAGTAATTCTTTTAGATACAGAAGCCCTCATCCCTACATATTATCTGTATGCTTGTTATTGACCCTTTAAATTGCTCAGGCACACACACGTACACACACACTACCATACACACCCATACCCACTGACCCCTGACTAGGGAAGAGAGAAGAAAAGAGAAATACGGAATGTAAGATGTAAGATAACTAAGAAAGTGACATTTTTTTAAAACATGATTACCTGATGTTGCAAAAAATACAGAAACTCACGAATTACAAAATGTCCTTGAGTCTCAGTTAACTTGATGTTAACTCAGATGTTTTGGCTCCTGGCTTAAAACCTGAAATAGCATCTGTGGTAGGCAGAATAATGGCTCTCCAGTTATGTCCACATCCTCATTCCAGGATCCTGTGAATATGTTACCTTATATGGCAAAAGGGACTTTACAGATGCGATTTAATTAAGGACCTTGAAATGGGGAAAGTATCCTGGTGAGCCCAATATAATCACTTTTTTAAAGTGAAAGAGAGAGGTAGAAGAGTGTTGACATAAGGAACGTCCACACCACAGAGAATTTTATGAGTTTATTTGAGCCAAACTGACAATTGCCAGGAGACAAAATTTCAATGGATTGAGATTTTATTTTATATATTAGAATAAAAGAAGGAGAAGTAAAAGGGGTAACATGAAATCCACTGGTGGTAGATTAAAGGGGCAGGAGAAAGCAAAGCAGGGTAATCTCTGGGATTGGATAAAAAGGCAAAGTAGATACATACTTTGTTTAGGTTGGTGGGTACAGGATAGTTACTAATTAACATTTAGAGCACATAGAAGTGCTATGTGAACAAGATAATGAAGGGTTCTGTGGTCTTGTGCTCTGGTGCCTGCAGTTGTGCTTTGAGGGGTCTGGAAGAGAAGATTACTCTGACATTAGAAAGGTATGTTATCTTAGATGAAAAAAGACAATAAATAAACAGTCACACTTATAGTAAAGATTCAAGGAAGCTACAGGCCTAGGACCTGCCTACCTGCCATGACTCGCTTTTAGTTAGGAATTTTTATGTTCAGACTGTCCTACGTGGTTACATTGGGTCTCTGAGTTTGTAAGGCCCACCATGCTGGCCTCCCTTGAGCTTGTCAGGTTTAGTATATTGCCACTATCCACAAGAGTCAGAATGATGGAAATCTGATATTAGAGTGTGGAATTTCTGTAAGGGGCCCATGTACTAAGAAATGTGAATGTGGACAACCTTTAGAAGCTGGGAAAAAAAGGAAACAGATTCTTTCCTAGAACCTCCAGAAGTAATAGAGCACTGATAACCCATTTTGGACATCTGAATTCTAGAACTACGAGATAATAAATTTACGGTATTTTAAGCAGCTAAATTCATGGTAATTTGTTATAGCAGCAATGGGAGACACATGCAGCTTCCCACTGCAATTGGAATAAAATCCAAAAGCCTCAGCCTTGCTGATTCAAGGTTAGATCTTGCTCATATCTGCTGCCCCAAATCTGAACTCTATGCTTTATACTCAGCTCTGTACCAATACTCAATTGCTCAGAGTTGGCTTGTATAAACCCTTGCTTTCTCTATATTCTGGCCTTCCATTTCTCTGCCTCAGGCTGTACTTCCTCCCCACCTCTCACACATCATCTCTTACTTACCTCAACCCCAAGTCCACATAGCACAGCCAGGCTAATCAATACTCATCCACAACTCAGGTTTCATTCCTGTAGGAAGCCTTCCCAATACTTTTTTATCCCTACGTAAGTACTCTCTTCTTTGATATTGTGATTTATAAGAAATATATATTTGATCATTCAGATGACCAAAATATATTTCTCATATATTTTTGGTCTTTGTCCAGGGTTCCTGGCTCACAGCTCCTAAATCTTTGAAATTCCCATGATAAGGGGGAAACAAAAGTCTTGTTATGTTAATAAGGTGACTTTTGGAAAGGTAAACTAAGGAAGGGATCTGGTTACCAGGAGAACCAATAATATGATTAGAGGGTTGGAACTTTCAGTCCCCCCAAGCCTCCATTAAAACCCGAAAGGATAGGGTTTGTAGAGCTTCCAGATTGGTGTGGAGGTTTGAGGAGAGTGACATGCTCAGAGAGGGAATGCAAGCTCCTCCTCCTTTCCCCATACCTTGCCCTACGTATTTCTTCCATCTGGATATTCCTGGGTTACACCCTTTTATAATAAGCTGGTGATCTAGTAAGTAAACAGTTTCCTAAGTTCCATGAGCCACTCTAGCAAATTAATCAAACCCAAAGAGGGGGTCTTGGGAACCTCTGATTTATAGCCAGTTGGTCAGAAGTATAGGTAACAAACAGTTACTTATAGTTTGCAACTGGTATCTGAATTTTTTTGGGGGGGGGGCAGTCTTGTGGGACTAAACCCTTAAGCTGTGGAATCTGATGCTAGTGTCAGAATTAGGTTGAATTATAGGATATCCAGTGGGTGTCTGGAGAATTGCTTGGTGGTGGTGGTGGGAACCCCTCCCTGCCACGGATTGAAATTGAGATCTGGATATTTCTTATTCCCTTAATTCCACCTCCACCCGAATTGATCTTTATAATAGCATTTGTCATACTACATGAAACAATCTGTTTATACTTTCATGATGGTTTTGTCCCAGGACCCAACATGGTACTGCTGGTGCATAGCCAATGCATATGAAATGTTTTCTGAATTGATGTGCTCAAGAAATTCACAAACTAACAGTAACTGAGTTGTCTATAAAGGAGGAAACTCCTTCCTGAAACTACTCCTGAAACAAGCAGCCATAAGTAAATGAATAGCTTGATTAACAGCCTGTACAGTTATCTCTGTTCTAACACGTGCTCTAGACACTGGTAAGCTCAAGTACATCATACAAACTCATAAAATGATCTGCATTCTATACGTTTTTATAGCTGAAATATGAATGTACCCTAACTGATGAACCTACCATTTGCAATATGTAGAAGCAACTATCAGGCATTTCTCATATGCTGTTCTAAATTTCTTTTAATTTTTTTTTCTTTTTTTTTTTTGTTTCAGTAGTATAGATAAAACATGGATAGTTCCAGGGAGAAGTTACAGCCCTTGTCTCATCACAGTACTAGAGATGACTTCTTAAATAGGCTGAGAAGTTAAGGGACTCTTAAGAAATGTAGAATCAATGAGGAAGGGTTAGATTCTGCATGTAGGTGAAGACTTACCATCCTCACGCTTGCTACTACAGAAAAATCAGGAGTAAAAGAAACCACACAGGAATTTTAAAATTAGTTTACTGTTTGGACAATTTAAATTAAATTATACTAAACCTCTAGTTTCAGCTGGTGAGAATAATTATATTAAACAGATATACCCTGGATTCAGGAACAATTTGTTTATCAATCAGCTTGCTTATCTGAGTCTGAGTTAGGTCCTCCAATGTTTGAAAAGCTTTGATGCCTCAACATGATGTTTGCCAAAGTGGAGTCTATAATGAGCAGCCAAATTCTCTGTATTTCAGGCACTTTCTTTTAAACTGCCTTTGAATGAGACTGTCAAGTGTTGCATGCTGTATGTCAGTTAACACTCAAGGGGTGAAATGCACAAAGGGCACTTATTGTACCTTCACAACAAGGATATCTTTGCCAACACTTCAGAGCTATTTTAGGTTTTGGAGTTGTATGTATCTCACTCTTAGAGGTGATAGTAGCTGCCTCAGGACGCCTGGGTTTTAAGTGAGTTTGCACTTTCAAGACCTGCTGGCATACGTTGGGATTTCAACTGCATTATATGCTCAAGGAATTGTGCCTTTTACTTATGTGGTTTCCTTCATCCAAGAGGTTTAATATTTTATATTGGTTAACAAAATAACCAACGATAAACAATATTTATAGATTACTTATTAATTACCTGTGATTGTAAGCATTTATCTGTATGATCTCAATGAATGCACACTAGACCCTAGAGGTAGGTGTTATTATTGCTCACGTTTACAGATGAGAAAATTGAGTTCGCAAAGTTTCAGTAAAATACCTAAGGAAATAGAATGTAAGTGGTGAAATTTGCTCCCAGGATCACATGAGTTGAGATCCTGTACTTTATATTTCTTTATTCTTAGAAGACAAGGCTATCAAAGGAGGGAAAAAGGTATGTGTGGGTGGGAAGGTGGCATGGAACATATAGAAAATACTTAAGACACCAATTAAATCCTTTATTTATTATTATTCCTCTCTGGAGTATATTGTGTATATGTGTGCATTTGTGTATGTTTGTGTGTGCATGTATGTACTGTATATATATGTATATTTTTCCCATTTTCCAGTTTTCTGGTGTGCTCAAAAAGATTGTTGGGAGTACTGACAATCGGTGTTTTGTTCTGGTAATTTGAGATACTTATAGTTCTCTATCACTCTTGTAATCTATCCCATTGGTAATATTTGAGAAAGTCTCTGTGCCTGCAAACTGGAGCTGGGAATTTAACAGACAGCTCTTTATCCATCTTGTTGCAAGCTGATCACAGACTCACTTTGCACATTAGTGCTTTTGAGAATAAATGGAAAACTAAAGAAAAACCAAGAATAAAGGCGGGAGTCTAAAGACTGGGGAAATAAGCATCAAGCTCATTTTGGAGATAATTGTGGATTCGCCTAACTTTACAACGACTACATAATTTCCCTCTGCTTTTCATTCATCTTAGTCCTTAATTTCTCTCTTCATTTGCAAAACAGATGAGTAGCAGGGAAGATAATAGAAGTAAACTGGAACAAAGCAGTCCCTTTCTCCCAATTCCTCGGTGTTCCTTTCAGAATAAGGACATTTAATGATGGGAGGTCCCTTCCTATTATGGGGATCACGGGCATTTCTACCTCAGTTGTCATTGCTTTCAGCAAAAGAAAGAAACACTTGTAAAGGGGTACGATTAAGTTAATTGACCACTTCGAAGATAATTAATCTGCCAGAGGAAAAGGTGGACACTGCAAATTTAATCTCTCCTGTGCAGTACTGCATCATGAAGCACTGGCCAGGCATTGCCTTACCTTATTTGGAAGACACAAACTTTTGTGTCCTTAGAGCTTAATTTTCATCTAGAGATTCCTCGTATGTCCTCTTCCAGCATCCGACCTATCTCTTCCTTGACCTGCTTGTCTATGTTATTTCTTTGCAGAGCTGCCATGATGTCTACCTATTTCTCTCTTCTAGGCTTTATCATACTAGGTAACTACCCAATTATTAATAATTTTTCTGAAGTACAGGTCTGATTAGGATATTTTGCTGCACAAAAACCTTTAATGGCTTACCTTCATCTAAACAAAAAAAGTCTGACTTTCTGGCTTGGCCCTGTTGTACCTCCCCAAACATTTTCTACCTCTCCTCCTTAATATTTATTTATTTATTTATTCATTCATTCATTCATTCATTCATTTCATTTCATTTGCTTCTACCAAACTTTGCTTCCCTACAATAGAAAGTTCCCTAAGCATAGAACTTTTGTCTGTTTTGTTTATTGCTCTATCTCCAGCACCAACGACAGTGACTGGCTCCTGGTAGGCACAGACCAAATATATACTGAATTGCTTGAATGAATAAATGTCCCTTTTTCATACTTCCCTGACTCTGTAACTTCTCTTATCTCCTCTGTTCACCCCAATAAAGGTTCAGCCTTTGTTCAGAACCTGTTAATAAACCTACTCTCTCATTACGTAATATCAGATTAGCCAGAATAAATCTCCCCCCTCTGTGAGTTTCAATAATTCTTTATAGTCCAATAATTCTTTATCACATCATTTTATCACTTCTATCTTTTAATTGTAATTATTTATATGTATGTCTTAGTTATTTTACTAAACTTAAAGCTTAGTAGAATAAAGAGCTTATTGAACAATAAGAATATATGTCTAAATTATTTTTATCTCCCTGTCTCCTCCCCATAGCAGTTGTTCTAAGGTATTGCCTTGTAGGTAGACACTCAAAAAGCATTGGCTAAAATTTTTATATTATAGGTTCATTTATTATTCTGTTAAAATAGTGAAATCCTTGCAGTCCAAGATAGGTCTTTTTGTGTTCTTTTGTTATATCCCAGTCAATATACAATTTTAATGAAATAAGATTTGTTGATTTGTTTCATGATTAGTCACCAACTTATTAAATAGTATATTGGCAATGGACTATTCTTCAGCGTTTTTGGAAATAAAAATTTATGTACATCAAAACCTATAGAATGTATACCACCACAAGTGAACCCTAATGTTAACTATGTACCTTAGGTAGTAATGCTATATCCATGTAGGTTCACCAGCTGTAACAACGATACCACTCTGGTGGGGGGCATCAGTAATGGGGGAGGCTGGCATGTGTGGGGGCAGAGGGTGTGCGGTTACTCTGTAGCTCCCCCTTGATTTTGCTGCAAACTAAAACTGCTGTAAAACCTAAAGTGTATTCAAAAAACAAAAAGCAGAAAGCGTTTATGTACCTCTTTCTTTACACTCCGCTGCTGAATTACAAAACACACACATGCATTCATAGGAAATCAGTAAAATTTATCATAATAATAGCTAACATTTTTTTATGCTTATCCACATACCAATCATACACGTATAGTATGTAATAAGTAGGTCCTCATTTTAAGATAAAGTTTAGGAAAGCTAACTAGCTTGCTCACAGCCGCAGTTATTAATTGGCGGGTCTGAAACTCAAATTCTGGTGGTCTGACATAGGAGCCGAGCATCTTAAGCACCATTCTGCTTTCAGCAAGCCACAGAAGGAGTGGTCTGCGCCCTGCCTCTGCTTCAGCCTCTCACAACACAACCTTTCTTCCAACACAAAGCCAAGAGAAGGCTGTAATGGATGACGCCTTGGCAGTAAATGATGAGCAGGCTGTAAAATACATCTTTGCCTTTGGTTT
Source organism: Rhinolophus ferrumequinum (assembly GCF_004115265.2). Taxonomy (NCBI): domain Eukaryota; kingdom Metazoa; phylum Chordata; class Mammalia; order Chiroptera; family Rhinolophidae; genus Rhinolophus; species Rhinolophus ferrumequinum. The sequence goes on along the minus strand of NC_046297.1, from coordinate 48,370,864 downwards.
AAACTATCTATATGTTCCAGGCAATAGAACAAAACAACATTAACACTTATTTGGCTGAAGTTTAATCTCATATTCATGTATTTCCAGAGCATTTGCAAATAGATGTGACAGCACTACACCAATCTATACAATCTTTTTTTTTTCTGTGTTGCTGCTTCTCCAGTCTACATATTTAAATCTTTTTGATATATAGGTTATACTTAAAAAAAAAAAGAACAAAACCAATAATTAATGAAGTAGAGATCAGTTTCCAGCAGGCACTTTTATAGAATAAAATAGATGCCTTCTAAATTATAAACTCTGATTCCTAAGTTGGTTATTGCCCTCAAGGGTATCCTTCTTCAGGAAAGATGTTTTTCTGCAGGTTCCTCTCTATTTGTTCCTGCCACAGAAGGTAATATATGCAGAGGAATCTGGGCTTTGGCAAGACTCTTCAAGATTTATCAGTTGTAATCAATTGAAGGTTTCTGAAAACAAGATCCGCATGCATACTTTAATGAGTTGAAGTCTGGTTTCATGGTTTTGAAAGTAAATTATAGTGAGGGTTTCAGCACAAGATTGCCAAAAAAAAACCTGTAGAGTTGCTCGTGCCTACGTGGTTGCCCCTTTCCCTATATTCCTTAACTGTACTTCATGGGGGGTATAATTATGTTTATTTATGACATTTACATTTCATTATTCCGGAGTTTGAAGACTGATGTTCTTTCACAAAACTTACCTCCTGCAATAGCGACTATATGGATTGCCAGTAAGAGGGAAAGGGTTCAGCAGGACCCCAGGAGCTCAGAGACCCTTACGTACAGATACTTATTTTTCTGTGATGCTACCTATATCCTTGGTGAACAGGAATACTGCTTCTTAACACACCACAAATAGGTTTTGTTTAGATTTTCTTCTAGGAAAAGAAGTTAGAGATTAGATATACTGAGGTTGTTCCAGGTCTGGGAAATGTTTGTATGTGTGTGTGTTATCACTGTTTCCTTAAAATATGGCAATGTCTAAATTGAATTATTGTATTACCCATGTGTTATCTCGATTTCAAATCTAAATGTAAACAGATAGGGGTGACAAATAGATTCAGACATCTTATTATGAGTGCACAGATTGGCAAACAAATGGAGGAAAAAACTGAACCTATTGTTTAATTCTAAAACTTATCTAAATTGTTCATCTTTTAAATATTTAGTATTTTTAGTGGTTTCCATCCATTCCAGAAATTAAAAAACAAAAAGTAAAACACAGCTCTAGTGCTATTTATGGTTGTTTTCACTCATCAAAAGCCAGAAAAGACTAAAAGTATTGCTAAATTCTATTTCTTTAATACAATTCCTAGAAAATGATAAATATTTAGTTAAACACAGAAATGCTCATTTAGATGTTTCAAATATACTGATATTTTATTGACATAGAAACAAAATCTAGTTTTGGGTGGTCATGGTTTTACAAGTCAGCCGCACACCAATAAGCATTCATGTAAATTGAGTTTTGCTATTCCTATACTAATTTATTTATTCAATAAATATACAATGCCTTCTGTATGATGGACATCGAGCTTGCTGCTGAATACTGAATAGTGAACAAAATAGATGTGATTCCTGCCCTCTTGGAGCTAATAGGCTATTGAAGAAAACAGCCATAAAATACAAAAGAAAAAGGAAAGGTCATCACAGAAAGTAGAAAATAAATGAGCAAGATGAATATAAGCACCAGTCATCATATACAGTTAGATTTAGAAGGATTTCCCCCTCTTCCTTCTATAAAAACATAAATATTCATTATCTAGAGTGAACATTTTTTGTGCCCCCCCCCAGTGTTATAATTATACTCTACCATTTTTCTGTCACCCTCATTGTCTCCATTAGCCTTTATGAATGTTTTGGACATTGACATTCCCTACTTTCCCACAGGAAATTCTCACTCCACAATAAGAGGTGAAACAGTCAAATCAAAATGTTCTCTTGACCAGTCAAGGCTGATGTATCTTTGACTGGCTGCCCAATTTCCATGTTGAGTGTTTCATGCATCTCTGCAAATTATCCTCTTCTATTCACCTCTTTGTGGTCCACTTTGTCACCTGCCATCATCTGCTTACTTCCCAGCGATTTTGTTCCCACAGCTTTTCCTGCTAGTCAGTCCCCCCCACCCCCTGTTTCTAAACATATATCCCAATGTCTGGCATGATCTTCACACTTTTCCCAGTCACCTTCCTCAGTTAAACCTGTCTACTTGGCAGACAAGCACTTTGGAACTTCATATCTACTCTTTCTCCTGCCATTGACATTTTCTTTTTTTGGCATACAAATGTCAACAGGTAAGATGAAATGGAAAGAGGAATGAAAGGTTAATTCCCCAATATCAGCACCAACTATAGGAAATGTATTTGCAGAGGTACAGCTAAGTGGAGCTCATCGAATGAGCCATGGTCTGTGACAAGTATTAAATGAGAACATTTCTGTCACGATGCAAACAAAGTTAGAGTATTTCAATGTCATGAGTCACTGGGTAAAAGCAGAGACAGCTCTTCGTCCTTAACATAAGAGACCTTCAAACATGGGAGGCCAATGTCACAGACTGTAAAGGTTTAACCAAAGAGTGAGCAGCTCTTGTCTAAAGTCAAAGGACAACTTTTTACAAATACAATTATCAATCTTACGTCCCTATTCAGACATGGCCAATATCAGTCTGTCATTATGTATGAAAAAAATTATAAATGTATAAATGTGTAAAAGAAATACAATTATTCATCACATTATTTGAAAAATATTAATATATTCAATGACTTTGCTTCTAGAATGGAGACTATATAATGGATTTTGAATCAATGGATCTTTAAAAAAGTTACAAAGTGAAAATGTCATTTGTCTAAGTTGGAAATGAGAAAACTTTGAACTCATTCTTTTTTTTTTTCCCTTCAAAAGAGCTCTTTTCCAAAGTCCTTTCTTTGCAGGCCAAATTTTCAATGAGATTAATTTACAATGGGGAGAACGTCAATGAGCATGAAGATCTTAATAAAGTGTTTATAAGAATTTGTTTGTTTAATAACTGATTTATTTATACTTATCCTTACAAAATGTTTTTAAGTGGCTTATATAGAAGTCAAGAAGATATACGATAGATACATGAGCAAAAGAGTAAAAAGAAAACAAAAACAGAAGTAAAGTTGAATCAGGGATAAAGTTAGTGTGTGTGTTTCATAAATATAGATGGCATTGGAGTTTCCTAATAGTGAAGATTTCATGACAAAGCATAATCAGGGACACAATCGACAGACTTTAGTAACTCGAGAGAATAATTTATTTGTGTATGGACATATGAAAATATCTCTCTTGAACAACTTTAAAAAGAAGACATTGTGTGGTGAAATGGACATACTCGACAATATTAGTTCAGTACAAGAAGATTTTACATATTATTTTCTTTTAGCATGCTGTATTTGTTTCTTACTGTGCTATACCAAATTACCACAAATTTAGTAGCTTAAAGCAATATGAATTTATCATCTAACTATTCTGATGGTCAAAAGTCTGAAATGGGTCTGACAGTGCAGAGATTAAGGTGTCAGCAGGGCGGTGATTTTTTTCTGCATGGTCTGGGGAAAAATCTCTGCCTTGAGTCTGCCCACATTCCATGATTCCTGATCATATGACTCCCACCTCTGCTTCTGTCATTAAATCTTTTTCTCAGACTCTGACCCTCCTGCCTCTGTTTTATAAGGATCATTGTGATTACATTGGGCTCAACAGGACAATCCAGGATAATTTCCCTATCTCAAGATCTATAAATCCCTTTTGCTAGTAAGATAACTTATTTGGGAATTAGGTTGTGGTCATTTCTGGGAGGGATTATACAGACTACCACATATGCCTTAACCTGGGAGGATGTTTGAATGATAAAATGTCTGTATATGTAACACTCTGATACTCTTGTCTAATCTGAAAAATAGAAAAGAATGTCAAGAGAAAATGATGAATTGTAGGTGTCTAGGCAACTCTCAATATGATTCATTTCAATGAATATTTTATTAGTATTGGGGGGTAAAACAAGTTTTTAGCTTGCATTTTTTTTAAACCAATGTTTCAAAATAGCTACTAAAGCCATTAGAATCCTCAGAAAATCAATTTAATTGATGCAACAATTTAATTGAAGACCTTCCATGATAAAGTTTCCATAAAAACATGCCCCCTCAGTAAGGAAATGAACTCATTTAAAGCCTTTTTTTTTCCTTCAATCTATATTTGGGAATAGTTCTCCAAAATGATGGCATGGATCATTTTGCCTAGATATGAGGCATTCATGTGTACACTACTCAGATTAACTAGATTGAGAAAATAACTATCTACTTAGCAATTCTGATTTTAAGACAATAGAAACCCTTATCATCAGCACATAAGAAAATACTTTTCTGTCCTCTGAAGTAAAGTGGAAAGGAGGCCAATGAAAATAATCTCAAGTCTTCATTCAGTATGCAAAGAGAACAGAAGATAGTTTGAGAGTGTTTGTAGTTTACCATCTCTAAAAGAAAGTCTGTTCTGACAGCTCTGGTTTTCATTTTGATGTTAAGCTGTAGGTACTACTCTGCGCTTACATAGTTTATATTAAGGCCTAGCTCTGTTTTTGGAGGCACAGGCTAATAAAACATCAATAAAAAGCTGCAAATTAATTTCTCTTGACATGGTGATAATATAAAATGATCAAAAGTAGTAGCTATGCCTAACTGCTGGTCCACGTGGAGAACATTGGCCTAAGAAGTTCAGACTTGAAATTTATCAAAGTGGAAACTAGTTCTACTCTTTATAAAGAATTAGATAGAGAGTTTCAGAGAAAATATCTAATCATCTAAAATATTTGCTGTTGTTTTGGCAACTTAGCTTGTTTCTGTTGGCTAAGCAGATGTCCAGAGACCGAAACTCTATGGTCCCATTCTTAAGGCACCCCCTATCTTTAGAAGAAATTCTTTTGGGGTTTCAGATATTTGGAAGGGTAGCATCCATGTAGCAGTTCTGACAATTAAGTTCATAAACCTGCCACTGTGTGCTTACATTGGCAGCACTGTACAAACAGCTCGGTAAGGTTTCATAACCTTGGTATATCAGTGTCTCACAGCTGTGTTCATGTCGACATGTGGTGGTGTCTTGCTGAGTGGTGTTCATTATTGTTGTTGTGTGTTTCTGTGTGCTGTCATGAGAATGTCTGAGCTTGAATTGGAGCGACGAACAAACATGAAATTTCTTGTTAACCTTGGCAAGAGTGGAAGTGAAATCAGGGACATGTTGGTCCAAATTTATGGGGATAATGCCATGAAGAAAACGGCAGTGTACAAATGGGTTAAACGTTTTTCTGAGGGGAGAGAACACATTACTGATGGAGAGAGGTCAGGGCGGCCAGGAATAGAGTTGTGCGTCAAAATCGTTGGCTGTGAGAAGCATAGCAGACCAAGTAAACATCAATAGAGACACAGGAACATCTTAACTGAAAATCTTGGCATAAGAAAGGTGTGTGCAAAAATGGTCCCAAAGGAGCTCTTGCATCATGACAATGCACAAGCTCACACAGCACTCTCTGTGAGGGAGTTTTTAACCAGTAAACAAATAACTGTATTGGAACTCCCTCCCTACTCACATGATCTGGTCCCCAATGACTTCTTTCTTTACCCCCAAATAAAGGAAATACTGAAAGGAAGATAGTTTCATGACATTCAGGACATCAAGGGTAATACGATGACAGCTCTGAGGACAAATCCATAAAGAGTTCCAAAATTGCTTTGAAGAGTGGACTAGGTGCTGGCATCGGTGCATAGCTTCCCAAAGGGAGTACTTCCAAGGTGACCATAGTGATATTCAGCAATGAGGTACGTAGCAGTTTTTCTAGGATGAGTTCCTGAACTTAATTGTCAGACCTCATAAAGTGTATGGAGTATACAGCTACTCTTGGTGAACATGACATGCCCCTGAAAGTTTATATCCTCTTTCCTAGTCTCATTCTCAAGTTAACCTGGAAGTGTAACTAGGGAAGGGTTAAGCTTTCGCCAAAATTTCTGAACTGGAACCTCTCAGGAGGCCCTGCAGGTAAGTGGCTGGCTTTAATCATTGGAATATTTATAAACAAGAAAATGTGAAGTAGTTGTACATTTAGTCTCATTTGAGCCTTAGCCAAATTTGGGGGCAACAGCAAAAATTCCAACAGACATCTATCTATTACCATTGTGGATACATTAATCTTTATATCCATTAAGGTACCAAGTAAGTTGAGCATGGGTAATCACAGGAGGGGAAATATTTGGTAGCTGCTGAAGTAACTCCTGATTTTTTTTGTGAGTGTGTTTAGCACTTTTATTCTTCTACTCATAAAATAATACATCAAATCCCCTTCTCCCACCATTGACCACAGCCCTTCAGCGCAACTTGTCTTGGTCCAAAGAATAGATCAATTAAGATCCCAGGATTTTCCAAGCTGGAACTGGGTGGGGGAGAACATATTTTTACTCCATAATCCACATCTATAAAGGTATGAAATTCCCTTTTGGAGAAAGTACTCCATGAAATGAAGCCAAAATGAGAAAATAGTGGAAACAGAGAGAGGGATCAAGGATCCTACAGCTTTTAGCACTTGGGTCTATCATCTCTGAGGTGGATTACGTATGTATCTTGGTGAAATTTTATTACATTTTCCAATAAACTCCCCTTTTTGGCACACCCTAGCTCAACTTGTGTATCTGTCACTTATAACCAAAGTGTCCTAACCACTTTGGCTGACATGTGATTGAATGCCTCCTTCATCTTACCTGAACATGTGTATAACAGTTGTGTATATCCAGATAAATTACCCCAAAGAAACTAATGAATATTTTCAACATGCCCAAGACATACTACTGTTTATGCTTCCCATTTTTCAAAAATCTAGGCCATCGGGGCACACCTGATGTGTTTCAAATGCAGAGTGCTAGGCTCTATTTTCTGACTTGGTGGACTGAGTGACAGCAGGAGTTCTGTATGTCAAATACTAGCTTTATCTGGTACATAGCCATCCAGCATGCAAAACTCAGATGACGAGATAAATTCCTGGACTTGCTGCATCTCTGAAAGGCCTTGCTGACTTAAATATAAACACAATCATAGTTAGAGGCAGTATAGATCATAGGTTGTTATTGTTATTTTTACAACTATTAATTTTTTAAATAGAGGGAAATGTAATTTGCTTTTCTTTAAGGAGCATGACGATGATAATACCCTATGAATTTTAGAGTTCCACTTCTTTTGGTAAATAATTATCAGTGTTTTAAATTTTCTTCCTCTCTGTCTCCTACTATTCTTTAGATGTTTATGAATTCTACAGCATTTGGATAAGTAAGTGTAATATATGCCTACATGTAGACCTAGGTACATATACCTAAAATATGTATAAATGTGATTCATTTATTTACATCCAAAATTATTACCATCATTTTTGCAGTTGGTCCCTTATTACAGATCAGGGATCAGCAAATGTTCTGTGAAGGACCAGATAGTAAATAATTTAGATTTGCAGTCCAGATGATCTTTACAGGAATTACTCACCTCTGCTGTGTAGCACAAAAGCATCCATAGACAATGTGCAAACAAATGGGTATGGCTTCATTTATGAAAACAGGCAGTGATGGGCCAATATTTGGCCTTAATTTGTTGATCCCTGCTATAGAGCATCACTTTTATTGTGATATTTTAAGTCTGTACCTCTGATTCTATATCCCTTTTGACTGGAAGACGTATTCACCTAGATATTCCATTAGCTCAGTTTTAATTGGAAGAATGAATGGTTAGGTGGCTGGTTCAATGATTCAGGCAAGAGAAGATGGTGGCATGGATTAGGATAACAGTGGCTGTGGAGACAAGTGAGTACAGTTGTGTTTATAGTATAAACTCAACAGGACTTTGTGATTGACTAGATGTGGGGATGTGAGGAAGGAAGTCATCCCCTCGTCAAACAAACGATAATTATTCTCTTTTGGAAGCTTTCCCATGGAAGATTTGTTACAAATTCAAATCTTACTCATTCTTTAAGAGCAAACTCACGTCTTAATGATCCAAGATGCCTTTCTCAACTATTCAAGTCCCAATGATATCCTTTCTTTGAACTCCCAAAGCATCTATTGTCTGTTTTTCTCATTTTGGTATTTATATTAATAATACATTATTATTTAATGCATACGATGGATTGTAGGATATTATAGAATATGTGGACTATGTTGTGTATTTCTTTTGCTTCCTATTAAGTTTCTAGCATAGTTCCACGTACCTAGTAGATACACATGAAATGCTGTGCATAAATGGATCAATGAGCAATGAGTAGATCACATTCAGATTTAATAAAGAACACAGCAAGAAACTTTAGATGCAGATTATGTCTTTCCACAATCTGATGTTATCTTTCTTCTCAACTCTTATCAATTAATAACAATGCCCAGTCTTATTGGCACTCAGGCCTTTCATTCTTTCATTAGCACTTAGTCTTTATTACACTGTCTGCATTTTACTTTTTCAAATTATTCCATTTATTATCATTCCTTGACTATGTCTCTCATGTTTCATTGTAATATTTAAGTTCATATTCATTTTCAGGCTCTATTACTTAACATATGTAGCTATCTCTTTGACCTTCTATTCACCCAGTCTTTTCTTTAAATTCTGCCAAAGATCTACTCTGAATTGATGTCTTTTCCCCATGAGATTTGAGTTCTGGAATATATGTCCACAGACAAGATTCAATTCTATTATAGTTTCGCAGGATCTGGGCAGTCTAGGCCTGTTCCCATTGCCTCACTGAAAAAGGTCAGAGGTGAGAGTTGAAAGTTGGGAGCAGATGATAATGAGGTAATGCTTTGGGGTGTAAGAATTACTATAAAATAGAGCATATGTTAGGAGGAAAAATTATTTCTCCTTCTAGGGATTGTTTCTCATCTTTGTGTCACAGAATTTCAGTGTTTTAAGTCCTATCTTCTAACATAGTTGGAGGATTCTAATCACACTTTTTATAAGTATGCATGTGCTTTCCAGATTGAGTCATAAACATTTATTCAAAATGGGTCATTAAAGTCACAAATGAACTTTTTTGCTGCAGTTCAGTAATCAAATTATAATCACTGTGATGATTGGACTAGTGGATTAAGTAAGCATAGAACTAGAAATTCAATCTTATATGCAACTCTGCAAATATATGTGTGAATATATATTTTTACAAATGTATTATTTATTACATAACGTATATTAAGAAATCATATGAAACCAATATAGATGGAAAGAAAATGCACAGAGTCAAAACTAACTCTGTGTGGTGAACACACAATGTGATATATAACAGAATTGTACACTTGAAACCTATATAATTTACTAACCACTGTCACCCTAATAAATAAATTAAAAAGAAAATGCATTTAACAATTGACTCATTACTATCTCCCATCAATTTCTTAAATTATATCTGGATACTAAATTGTAAAAATTGTTTCTTAATTTATAAGGTGCAAAAGTTACAAAATCACTGGGTTGGGAAGAATCCTAACTCTTATTTCAACACTGTTTCTAGTACTGCAACCTAGGTTTGTTTGTAGCTTGTTTGTATCTAAAAATCAATAAAAGCTCATTTTTTGAGTAAAGAAGAGTGGGTTATAGACAGAAAGAGGAAGAGACACACACATAAAGATATACTCGCTAAATGTTTATTACAGTGCTGCCATCAAGTAAGACCTTCTCTGTTTGAAACTATTGCTATTATTTATTTGTTGGTAGGTTGGTTGGCTTTGCTACAAATTAAAGTCTTTGTATACATAATTTTTCGTTTCTAACTTGTTAACTATGGACAATTATTCAATCTTTTTATGTGCTTGTAGATATGTATTATATCATCAAGCACATTTTTCTCTCCCTCTCAGATTCTTGTTGATCATAAATTTAAGAAACATATATCTTTGGCCTGGTTAAAATGATTGATAAATATGTTGAACAAAATGGATCTATCAATAGAACTCAATGGACACAGACCTTTCATCAAACTGACATTAATTCATTAACCATGGTCCTTTTATAATGTTTTCATTATCATGGATAATCCTACTATTCTGGATATGGCATGTTTCATAATACATACCTATATGTGAGAAAAAATAGAACATTGAAGGAAATGTGTACATTATGATCTGGACCAACCCAGTGTCATGGATATCTATAGTTTTAGTTTTTAATTCTGCACACTTTTCTCCTTCTCCTTGTAGCCAATCCTTGTCTTATCTGAAATGCACTTCTTTCCTGAGTCCTATAGTTCTTACTGAGATTTGCTAACTAGTACTTAGCTTCTTTCCTCTTCTCTACATTTTTTGAACAGGAGCTTAAAGAACGGGCCCTGTTCTGGGGTTACATCCAGGCAAATAGAGCCTGGAAGTATCAGTATCTTTCTTTTCAGCCATTTAGAGAAACAGAAGCTGAAACAGAGAGGGGTCAATTTACAGGTGAGTGAAAGTTCAGGGGTACCATAATTTCTTTTTTCCAGTTTTCCTACCTTTCCTATTATTTGCTATACACAACACAATAGATTCCCTGAACGAAGCTAGTGTAAGTTAGGTTTCTGTCACTTGCAACCAAAAGAATCCTGACTAGAATTTTCGAGATCACTTCAGTGAATATCTGCATCTGAAGAAATACTTGTTGCGTATACATGTTCAGAGCTGAACTTGAAAATCAGCAGTGAACATGCCTGTTTAAATGGCAGGACACTTGCAGGGTTTTTTTGATTCCCAAATATACCATTCATCTGCCTCTAGTGAGCTTTAAGTTCTGACTGTCTGTACCAGTCAAGGTTCGATCAGAGAAACTGAACAACTAGGAGGTGTGCGTATGTCTGTATTTGAACCGTTTTATTTCAGGGATTTGATCTAATGGAATTGTGGGAGCTGGATAAGCAGTCTCTGTAAAGCTGCTGTTTTCACATTTGATGATGGAACTTGAAGTCTAAGGAAAGGCAATTGGGAAGGAAAAGTGGGTATAGAATACAGGAGAACAAGAACAAGCTGGAAACCCAAAACACAATGTGGGGGAGAACGAGAACAAGCACATGAGTGGGGACTGAAATCCTTGTCATTTCTTATTGCCTGTGTCCCGAATGGTGTGGGTCTCCTACACTAGTAACCCTTTATCATAGAGCTAAACACAAACTTCTGTCCCAGCAGTTATAAATGCTGAAGGATAACACGAAGGACAATGGGGAAGTCGCAGGCGTGACTACTGCCTCGTGTCCATGAGGTGAGGGAAGATAAGCAACAATGTGGGTGAGCAACACAATGATCTCTCCTTTCTTCCACCTTCAAAATATCCCACAAGAACCTCTCTTGTGGACTCTCTAATGATACATACAGGGAAAGGAATTCTAAGACATAATAGATCAACTTAGATCGGCTGACACATTACAAAGTCACTATAGCATCAAAGCCATTGAAATGGTTTCACATATTTTAAAAAAGCTAAAAATGTACTGTGTGTGTGTGGTGCGTGTGTGTTAGAAGGAAGCAGTGATGTGATTTAGGATGAGGAGAGTAGAAAGCAGGTGTTACTGAAAGAAAAGGGCATCTTAATGAAGCAGAGGGATGTTATCACTATTTCATGTTGGAATATCACAACGCAGAGTGACTGCTTATTGTGTGCATAAATTCCTCGGTATTTTGATGAAATTTTTTTCTTAAATGTTTGTAAATACACTGTATTTTTGGAAGAGAGTGTAGTAATTTCGGAATTTCCTGAAGAGGTGTATTTCACCTTCTAGTAATTGTTGGAGTTTCTTATGCTATTCTCTTCTGAGTAGTGTAAGTAGAATTTTATCATTATGGTGATTTGTTTAAATCAGGGATGGGTACTTTTGGCCACAGTTGAGTAGTTTTATATTTTAAAACTATTTCAGTTTGATCTAGGTTTGATAAAACATGTAGCCTGAAGGGGTTTTTCTTTAGCTTACAAGCCATGTGCTTTTGGAAGGAAACCCAATCCACATATTTCTGATTTGTTTATACTGAAATCATTAAAAAGTTGTAGTGTAAGAGTACTCACTCTTTAAAATACTCCCTTTCCTTTAAAAAAAGAAAGATTTGTTTTTCCAAGAGTAAATGAACTTGGAGACCAATAAGCTAAATCCTGTTTAAAAATTGAACTCCATGAAATTAGAGTAGGTTCTTTTCTCTATTCATATTTTTAATGTTAAAGCTGTCAACCTATTTGCTTATTTTTTTCATCTAATTTTACCGATGTCTTATTTTTAGGGTGGAGTGTCTCTATTCACCTACATTTAATTAAGGGTTATCATTACATTATTGTCCTATCAGAATCCTCTTGTTTCTGATCTTGTTAGATGTGCTACTTACTTCAATTGTTATGAAAATTTCTTTCACTTTTATTTGCTTTGTAATTCCAGAATACCACATCATTGCAGAAAGTGTATTTTAAATCTATTTTAAAATTTAAATTATGGTTTTAAATTATTAACTCTATTGATTAAATTAATTCTAGTTTTTCAAAATACTATCTGCATTCATAAATAAAGTTATATAGAGTTTTCTTATTGATAACTTTTTCAAGAAACTTTTTCACACCATTGTATTGCTATAATTTCAATGGAAAATGAAAAAGGATCAAATGATATTCTTTTTTTAAAAATTAAATTTATTGGGGTGAAAATGGTTAGTAAAATTATATCGGTTTCAAGTGTGTATTTCTGTCATACACCATCTACATATCACATTGTGCGTTCACCACCCGGAGTCAGTTCTCCTTCCATTATCATATCTTTGACACCCTTTACTTTCTTCTACCATCCCCACTTCCCCCTTACCTTCTAGTAACCACTAAACTGTTGTCTGTCTATAAATTTTTGTTTCTTTGTCTTGTTCCTTTGTTGCTTTCAGTTTTATATCCCACATATAAGGTAAGTCATATTGTTCTCAACTTTTTCTGACTTATTTCACTTAGCATAATAATCTCAAGATCCATCCATATTGCCTCAAATGACAGTATTCCATCATTTCTTATGGCAGAGTAGTAATCCATTGTGTATATATAACACATTTTCTTTATCCAATCATGTATTGAAGGACACTGGGTTGTTTCCATGTCTTGGTCACTGTAAATAATGCTGCAATGAACATCAGAGTACATATATCTTTACAGATAAATGTTTTCAGATTTTTTGGATATATACCCAGGAGAGGGATTGCAGGGTTATATGGTAATTCTATTCTTAATTTTTTGAGGAACTTCTGTACTATTGTCCCTAGCAGCTGTACCAATTTACATTCCCACCAACAGTGTATGAAGCTTCCTCTTCCTCCACAGCCTCTCTAACATGTGTTATTATTTGTCTTGTTGACAAATATTTGTCTTGTTAGCAAATAGGTTTGAGGTGTGAGGTGATATCTCTTTGTCGTTTGATTTGCATTTTCCTAATAGCTAGTGAAGTTGAGCATTTTTTCATTTATCTGTTGGCCATTTGTATGTCTTTTTGGGAGAAGTGTTTGTTCAGGTCCTCTGCCCGTTTTCTAATTGTATTGTTTGGTTTTTGATGTTGAGTTGCACGAGTTCTTTATATATTTTGGATATTAGCCCCTTCTCAGAGGCATTGTTTACAAAAATCTTCTCCCATTTTGTTGGTTGCCTCTTTGTTTTGTTGATGGTTTCTTTTGCTGTGCAGAAGCTTTTTAATTTGATATATTCTTATTCACTTATTTTAGCTTTTACTTTCCTTTCCTTTGAGGTCAAGTTTATAAAATTCTCTTTGAACCCAAGGTCCATAATTTTAATACCTATGTTTTCTTCTATGCAGTTTATGGTTTCAGGTCTTATGTTTAGGTGTTTGATTCATTTTGAGTTAATTTTGGTACACAGTGACAGATAGCAGTCTAGTTTCATTCTTTGCATGTGGCTTTCCAATTTTCCTGGCACCACTTATGGAAGGGGCTTTCTTTTCTCCATTGTTAAGTGTTTGGCTCCTTTGTCAAAAATTATCTGCCCATATTTATGTGGGTTTATTTCTGGGTTTTCAATTCTAGTCCATTGATCTGTATGTCTGTTTTTCTGCCAATACCATGCTGTTTTGATTATAGTCACTTTGTAGTACAAGCTGAAGTCAGGGAATGTGACACCTATATCCTTGTTCGTTTTTCTTAGGGTTGCTTTGGCTATTTGGGGTCTCAAATGCTATTCTTTCTGAAACTTTTTTCCTATTCAAACACTGAGTTTAAGATTATATTATTATGATGTACAATATTTTAAGGCAAAAACAATAATAACACACAAAAAAGAAAACTAGATATAGTATTACAAAACAACATATTTAATATATGTTTAAGCATTTTTATTCTTTGATGCACATATATTCTTATAGTCATGCATGGTTATGATGCAAAGGAGTAAATAAGATAAAACGTTGACTTTGATAACAACATATGTTGTCATCACAATTTTTAAATACCTATACACATGTTGCAAACATTATGAATAGTAAATATTATGTAGACACTTGCCAGTTGAATAAATGGCTTCTTTTTTAGTTGCTGTTTGGAAAATGCAGAATAATTTTAAGGTTACCTCAGGCAGAGTGCATTGCAATACTAAATTCCCTTTGTTACTTAATGTGATGTTTCATTCATTATAAATGCTATAAAGACTAGAAATTTTGAAAGCTATACATTCAATCACCTTAAAACAGATGTTCTCTCAAGAAATGTAGGAACCCTCTAAATATCTGTTGTTTAGTCTAGATTAGAAAAGAATTACATCATCAAGAATTATACATTTTATATTGTCAAGATATTTAAAATTAATAAAGTCAAGTAGTCTATTAACAGGAAAAAACAATTAGCACATAGGATTCTATTTACTTTATTAGTGTGAATGGCTTTTTTTAAAAAAAATAAGATTATTTATTTGAATTGCACTAGTCTGCTTTCTTCACGGAAGAGAACTTTTCCTTCTCAACTCATAACATTTATGATATTTTATTTCAAAAATTGTATCTAAGATTTTCATACACTTCATAGTGAATACAAATTATATTTTTGTATACTAACATTTGTATTACACAAAAATAATTTCGCAAAAGGTTCTTCAAAATGCATCTCATTAATTTGTTAGTTATTTTTTTCATATTATTATAATTTACTCCTGTTTTTAAATACTACATGTATGAATCCAAATGAAAATACCAAAGAACATATAAACATTTCAAAGCCATCAAAATGACTAGCTAAAAATTAGTTGCAAAGTAGGTCAAGGCTTGACAGGGAAAAGAAGGAGGAATATAATATTATGAACTAGACATAGAGTTTTCATTTTCTTATGCCTGAGGGTATAAAGCTGGTATTATGACAATGCTGATTTAAAATTTTCATGTTGCTGTTTAGAAATGTTTTGGGAATAAGTAGAAAGAAAAATTTTGATGCTATTCTGATACATTAAAGGAAATAAGGACATACAAATTTAATACAGCAAATGGAGAAATCAGATAATTTTTAGTTCTTTGTCATGCTTTCACATTTAATTTCTCTTTCATTAACAATAGGAGTTGCTTTTCAAAAAGCTAATCATTCAGTATTCAATTTCTCACTTTCTTCAAGAAGAGAGTAATTATTAGGGAAAACATGAGAGAAATAATATCATGTTTTATGCAGCAATAGAATAAAATGGGAAACTTACCAATAAATAAATCACTCAGATTATATTTGCGAATTTGATGGGAATATTGAAGCAGTTATTATTTTAAAGGAAGAGTAGAAAACACAGCTTCTCTAATTCAAGGCACATGGCAATAGGAAAATAACTACAAAAATCCTGAATATCTAAGTTAGTTTAAGCTTTGAGTGCTATATGCTAATTAATTAGCACAGAACTAAGGAAACCTCAGTTACTAGTAATTAGTAACTAAATATCATATGCCTTTTAAAACTTGATTGTCAATACAAAAACTATAATTTAATCACTAAAGAAGGTAAAACTTAAACATCACTGCATGTTACTTTTGCTTAGTTCTCTGAATTTTTACTGTAAATTTAGCATGTTTCTTTATAATTATTAAAATTGTTTATTTAGATTGTACTGCTATGGAGTATTTAAAGGGTCTGCATGTTTGTTTTCTTCTGTAGTGATCTAGAGTCATCTTTGAAAGTACAGTGGATGATATGAATTATCCTTTCAATAACTTCAAATGTTAAGTAAAAATATATATGTACTTGGGAACTGGTATTATAACTGTAAGAGAAGTTCTACTTTTTACTGTCTCTTTTAAAATCTCGTATTTAGTTTTGCATACCGTTTATCAAAAATGTCTTCTTCCAGAATTTAACTACCAAAAAGTTTCTTAAATAAAATTGAATAAAAATAGTATCCACAGCGCAACTAATTGCAACTGTCTTCAAAGACTAAGTCTTTAAATTTTCTCTAAGAGAACTAGAAATATCAGCAAGATGTGATAACAGTCTAAATTAAAGAAGCCTGGGTAATGACTATTACAGGAGAATGGAAGTTTTTCATGAAAATCTGGATTGAACGCTTACAAGCTAAATCGAAGCTGCTACAATATGTAGTACATGCTGAGTGTATTTATAAATTAATGCTGTGCTAAAATACTTTGCTATTCACTAAATAATTTGTGTGTTATTTTGATGTTCTGGCCTCGTAACAAAGGCATTGCAAAAGGCCTTTGAAATTATTTTAGACAGAGACAAAAGATGAAGACAGGAAGAGTTAGTGGATATAAATTTATAGTCACAATAAGATTATATTTGTTTACAGCTTTTCCATTATTGTATGTATGGCTAACAACCATGGTGTGACTATCAAATATAAGTTTTAGTCTCATGATTTCCATATGCTCTCCATATGATATAGGATTATAGAAGCTTAAAACATAATAAACCCCTTTCATTTTACAGAGGAGATTCAGGAACTATCAACAGCATTGTATTTATGTCTGTGGAAAAAAAGTGAAATTCAGGGAGTGAAAAAATGAGGAGAGGCAGGCATATTGTGGCAGGCATCCTGTGATAGGGAGCTTTGTTTGCTAAACCAATGATCTTTTTCCTTACTCTGTGACACTTCAAGCAGCATGCAAAGAATTCAGACTACAAGAGTAGAGCGCTGTGTGCTGTGTTCTTAGAATTTTCAGATAGGAGGAAATTTTGTTCAGAGAAGAGTTTGTTGTGGACGGAAGCAAGGATCCTATCAGTTGGACTCACTTAGTGTATATATGTATCTTTAAAAATATCTGAGAATATTTTTTAAATTCATACTTTATAAAGAAGAAAAAGGCTTAAAGTGACACGGATTGCTTCTTTTTGCACCTAATCCTGGAAATGTGAAGAGACAGTTTAGGCAGTTGGTAGATTTTTGAACAATACAGCACTTGAAATGAAACCTAGGTCCAAATGTAAAAACCAACACCATAATAAATGGAATTAACGGAAATGACAGAGAATTATAAGGTCTGATTTTTTTACAAATTGCCCTAGATATTTCATACATTTATTCTTTAATAAATTTTGGGAATCATCCACCAAATTTGCTCCAAAAATTCTGCTTGGATTTCAGTTGGAATTGCATTTAAATATATATATTTATTTGAAGAGATTTGACAACTTTGTAATGACAGGATGGACTGTACATGAAACATGGTATATCCTTCCATTTAATCAGGCATTCTTTTTTGTCCTTAAATAGACCTGGCAATTTCTGAGAGTCTATTTTGGGCTATTATAAATTACACCTGTATTTTCTATTACATTTTTAATTATTGTGGAAGTAGAGAAATATTATTAATATTTATATGTTGATCTTGTATCAGTCAATTGGTTGACCTCTTGTATTAATATTTTCAATAGTTTATCTATTGATTCTCCAATGTAAATGATAACATATGCAAATATAAACATTGTCTTTTCCTGAATTCTTTTTTTTTTTTTCCCCTTACTTGATTACTTTGATCACAACTCTTAGGGTTATGTTTCTCAGTAATGGTTAGACTAATCATACTTGATTTGTTTCCAAAGTTAAAAAGAATGCTTCTGAAATGTCCCTATTAAATACAATGTTTTGCTATAAGATTTGGCAACTGTCTTTTATTAGCTTAAGAAAATTGCCTTTCAAAATTTTTTTCTAGAGTGTTAACATACTTGCATGTTCAATTTCCCTTTAGTATTTTTGTTGAATCTATGTTACTTTTTACTTGTAGTTCATTAGTGCAATAAATGACCTCATTAATAAATATATACTGCTATTGAAGAACTCTGGCATTTGTAGTTTAACTCTTACCTGGGCATGATGTAGAAGCATTCAATTACCTGATATTTTATTTATTTAAAAAAATTTTAGTTATGCCTATAAGTGCTATTGGAATATGATTTTCATTTTTCTATTTTCTTCAACTGATTTCAATACAAGATTAAACTATTCTAATAACAAAAATCCTGGAAGACTTCCCTTCTTGTTCTTATTTTTTGAAGTATCTTATATGAGTTAAAAATTATCTATTCCTTAAGAGTTTGGTGAATTCAGCACTAAAACCATTTTAGTGGCCCTTGTGCTTAAACGCGGGGAAAAGGACAGGTTTTTGTTTACAACTCTCAATTCTTTAGTGATTATTGGTCTATTCAAGTTTTCTGTTTCTTCTTGTGCCAGTATTTTCCAAAACCATATTTATTTAACCCACATTTTAAAATTAATTATCATATAATTTTTACAGTAGAATTATCTTTTAAGTTTCGTATTTTAGTTATTTTCTCTTTTACATTTTATATTTTATTGTGACTCCCTGTTTTATTTTCAGCAATAATAACAGTTGTTTGTCTAACTTACCAACACTTTCAAATAAATACTTTATGTTTTAATTGATTATCTGTAAGTTGTTGCTTTTCTCTAGTTATTTTCTTACTTTCTTTATTTTCATTATTTTGTTCCTTCTAAATTATTTGGATGTACTCTGCGTTTTTCTAGCTTATTAATTTTAGTACTTGGTCTCTTTTTTTCAATAAATATGTGCAAAACTATTTACCTATAAATACTACTTTACTGTATTCTACATTTTTATTATATATCATTTTTCTTAAGCTATAGGGATTTAGATACACTTTTCTCACTAACCTATGGAATGTTTTGTAATATACTTTTGTGTTTTCCAGGCATATGGAATTTTATTTTCCTATCATTTTGTAATTGATTTCCAATTTGCAGGATGAGCCAAAGACAATCGATGTGGAATAGAATCTGTTGTGGCTTTCTTCATGCCTAATTTATTATCAGTTTTTCTTTATAAATGATGCAAGTCTGCTTAAAAATTTTTGTGTTCTGTATTTTTTGGGATAGAACATGTTCCCCCACCCCCACCCCCCAACCCCAAATGTAGATCAGTGATTATATTACTCAAAACTTCAATGTCCTTGGGTTTTTCTTTTATCTGCTCAATTTATAAGTTTTAAAGGGAGACATTACCATCTCCAACTAAAAGTATTGTCCATACATCTTAGCAATTTATAGTTACTGATTGATATATTTCAAGATCATATATTTCATGATGCATATTTGCATCATGTTGGTTATATCTTCTTGAGTTGTTATTCATTCTACTAGTTTATGACCTCCCACTTTGTCTCTTACTTACTATTTTTTGCCCTAAATATTTATTTTCCTAATGTTAAAATTGCTTCTAAGACTTCCTTTTGTTTTATGTTGACCTGGTATGTCTTTGTCATTACTGCATGCAACAAACATTGAATGTCTACTATAAGGCATTGTTCTAGGCCCTCGATATAAAGAAACAGGTGATAATTTTGTTTGTCAGGGGCTTATAATTTTAGTAGGAAAGCACATAATATTAGATTATGAAAAATTGGAAGTAAAAATATATTGTATGTCAGATGGTGATAAGTGCTATTGAAAAATAAAGTGGTGGAGGAGAAACAAGATTGCTAGGAGTAAGTTGAAATTTTAGTGTTGTTAAAGGACTCTGTTTTTTGGATACCTAGAATCTCCTGCTGGAGGCTGGAGACTTTCATCCATATCCCCACACCTTAAGTATTTATGGATAGTGGGAGGAATGACACATAGGCACTAATGTGATAAGAAACCGATAAGAAACTGATGTAGTAAGCGGGATTCCCAAAAAAGAAGATCTCAGATTCTGTTGGGAATGAAACAAGGAGGGGCATTGGTGGCTCTGGGTTTTTTGTAGTTAGTGGGTGGAAACAGGATTGGGGTTCAGGATCTCATCGATCACATTGTGGGTCAAAGGCATGAAGGAAAGCTGGGGACTTGAAAGCTGTCAATCAAATACCAAATGGAGTCTTTGCATTTATTACAGTCTCAGGGGGGAAAGGGGGAGTTTGACGAGACACATCCTGTTTGTCACATTACTGGATTGTTTTTTATTCGATCTGGACATCTATGTCTTGATCGATAAACATACCCCATTTCCTATTTTATTATTACTTGTATTGGATAGGACTTATTTCCATTTGCTTAATTTTTTTTGTTTTATATTTTCCCATACTTAATTTTATTCCTTTTTTCTCCTTTATTATTTTATATTGGATATAACTTTTTTCTATTTTATATCTTCTGGCAGTTATCTCTATCAAAATCTTTTATTAGGCTGTATTTACCTTTTCCGGAATTCTGTGTATTTTATTTATTCCTGCAAACAAAATGTACCCTGAAAGCACAATAAACCCAAACCTACCTCCCATGTTGGTGTCCATGGTATCTTATGAAATTTTAGTACAAGTTTATTAAGGACATAAAATTTTAGAGATCATTTCATTAGAAAAAGGCCCTTATGCAGTTTTGTATTTACTTTATTTCTCAAATATCTTCTTCCTGGATTAATCTTTCTTATTGATGTAGTAAATCCTTTAAGAATTATTTCAAACAACATTTATGTACATTAAAATTACCAGAGAGTATCTTTATTTTACTTTGTATGAGTACATAAAACTATAGATGCCATCATGTTTTTTCATTACATACAGTATGCAATAAATAAAAATTTGTTGACAGTTGAATAATGAGTATGAAAGTACACAAGAAAAATGCTTTCATACCAAGCCCGAGAAACCAATGTTTAAACCAATGAGAATCACACAATAAAGCAATATAGTCAATGCTCTTTTCTTAATTACATTAAAATCTTTATAAACAGGAAAACAATAATTTATTGTTCTTTATCCACCGCAAGTTTCACAGAAAATTAAAGTAGTATACTTATTTTCAGATAAGTGTGGTGTAAATAATCTTCAATAATCCAAAATTTTCATTTGTAAAGCCATGGCATTTAAAAAATTTACTTTCTCTTTAAATGGCAGGGAAGGAAGGAGTAGAAAGAGAAAGAACACATAATTGGCCTTTCCCTAAATAACTATTAGGATGCAATTAGAATATTTTAGGATTGTAAATCCCATTTACAATTAAACTAATTGTACGGTGCATTTTACTGCAGTCAGAGAACCTCTTTTCACATTGCCTTTTAATCTTTATATATATATATAGAAATATATATATATAGAAATATATATATATAACATATATATGTTATATATAATATATATTATATATATGTTATATATATATGAAATATATATATATATATATTTCTCCCTATTAGGCCACAGACTCTTTGAGGATGTGTCTCTCTCACCTACTTATTCAACAGTTATTGAGTTTTTTTCTCTGTGCTAAGCAGGCACTCTCTCACCTATACTCAGAGATCCCAGCCAGCTCTGACTTAAGTACTTATAAGAATATCAAATGAATTAATGAATCTTTTCTGCTCCTAGTTTAGAACATTTCATAGCACTTGTCATATATCTTTATTGTAATATTTATATACCCTTTGTTTAGGAAAAATTCTTCATATTTACATTAAAAATCCAAATGCCAGTTTCTTCCTTTATTTCTTGAAATAATATAAACAGAAATGTATTTTATTAGTATTTTCCTTAATACTTTTCAAAAAGATTCATATCCAAATTAGAGTTAATGCAATTCCAATGAAAAACCATACTGAAATTTTGCAAAAAAATTGATAAATTGATTCTAAATTTATGTGGGATACAAAGGATCCAGTATAGCCAAAATAAAATCAAAGAAAAAAAATAGAAGGATTCATGTTACTTTGATTTCAAAACTTATTATGAAATTACAGTAATCAAGGCAGCATAATGATAGAAAAATAGATCATTGGTACAGAAATAGACTTATACTGTCTATTGATAATTTGAGAAAATCTTCAAAGCAATTTAATGGGGAAAGAATGTTTTTTTCTACAAAATGAGCTGATGCAACTGTTGTCTATATGGAAAAAAAATAACCTTGATCCCTAATTCAGCTTAGAAACAAACAAAATTTGTAGATGCTAGAAGGAAACAAAGGAGAATATCACAACAACATTGGGTTAGGCAAAGACTTCTTCAAAAAAAGAAAATACTAGATTTAAAAGAATGTTAAGCTAGATTTCATCAATATGTTAAACTTCTGCTCATCAAAAGACACTCTTAAGATAACATATAAGCAACAGACGGAGAAAAATATTTACAATGCATATATCATATTTATATTCTGAATATACAGGACTTGCATTAAGAATATGTAAAGAACTCCTGTAACACAAAAGTAGAAATAAAAACAACCCAGAGGAAAAAAAATGGAAAAAATACTTCAACAGACATTTCATATAGAAAGGTATATAAGCAGCCAACCATCTAATTAAGAATTGCTCAACCTCATTAGACATTAGAAAAATAAAAATTAATATCATAATGAGATATCAGTTTGTACCCTCTAGAATTGCTAAAATCAACAAGATTAATACCAAATGATCTCAAAAGTGTGGAAGAGCCAAAGCTCTCCTACATTATCGTTGGAAATGTAAAATGGCACAAATACTTTGAAAAACTGTCAATTTCTAAGTCAAACATACGTTGAACCTCTGATCCAGCAATTGAACTTCTAAATTTCTCAAGGTAAAATAAAGTATATTTTCTCAAAAAGACTTGTAGAAGAATGTATATAGTAGCCTTATTCGTAAGTGGCAAAAACTGTAAACTACCAGGAAAATAAGTAAATGAATTGTGGTATTTCATATGAGGGAATATTAAGGAACAATGGGAAAGGAATAAGGGATGGAAATCAGGGAAATATGAATGGAATAAGAAGAAGCAATAAGAAAGGAACAAACTGCTGATACATACACTAACAGGGATGAATCTCAAAAATATTCTGAGCAAAAGAAGCCAGACGTGAAAAAGTACCTCTGTGCATCTACTATTTATATATGAAATTCTAGAACAAGCTAAGCCAATCTATCTTGGAAGAAATTAGGATGATAGTGGCCTCTGGGGTTGATGGTTGGGAGTCATTATATTGCAGGACTGAATAGGAAGAGGCATAAGGAAACATAACGAAAATGATCTACATTTGATATGGATATGAGTTATATGAGTATATGCATTTGTCAAAATTCATCCAATATGTAACAGCTGTGCATTTCATTATATGTAAATTATATTTCAAGTTTAAAAAATTTAAATAGACTTATATAGAATATCTTGATTTCCCTAAAAAACTTTTGAAAGAAGTATACAAAGTAAAAGATGTGTATTTTTTTGTTTTGTTATGTTAGATAGATGAGGTAACAAAGGCATCAGCATTTAAATGACTTGTCCAAGACTACGTGATCCCTATGAGACATTTTTATTCCTGTTGCTTATTGCCAGAGCCCTAGTTACAGATTTCTCCTTCAGGGCTTTTGAGCCCTGGTCTGGTTCTCCTCGGGAAATAGGAACTGTGAAGGGAGAGAAGAGGAATGAGTAGAAAGAGGTTTGTTGTTTTGTTCTATTTGAAGGGAAATAGTGGAAGTGTAGCTCTAACAAAAGGAAAAAAAGATTGAGCTCACGTCAGAATTATTTTGGAATAAAAAGAGCTATGTACAGCACATGCACCACCCTGGCCTCAACTATTCAATCAGCAAGCAGAACCTGGAAGGGAATTTTCAGGAAGTTCCTCCAAGGCCAACGTATTTTTCTAATGCTATATGTTTTTTACTTACATTTTGAGGTATATTGTTTCGGCAAGAAAGAAAATTAATATTGGGAGATAAAGACGAAGAAAAAGAGAGAAAGAAAACATTTCTATGTCTGCTCAGATTCAAAATGGCATTTCAGTGGTTATCATCTATCTGAATCGGAATGGACTTTATAGACACAAAGTTGTTACCTGCATTTGATTGAAGGAGAGCCAGAAAGCCTGTCTCTTCAGCGCCTGGCATTCCCATGTTGGAATAATTCTGTAGTGTTGAGAGAGTCAGATATTAAAGGCAGAGACAGTTTATGCATAATTTTTCAGCTCCTCTTTTACCCTAGAGCTTCACCTGATAGAACATTGTTTTTTTTTCTTTGTCCTGTCAATAATGGAATCTTCTTTGGTCTCCATTGTGGTAGGCAACGTCAAGTAAAAGGGCATCTAGCAGCAGAGGAAAGGAAAGGGACAGCCTTAAATAACATCAGACCTAGGAAATTGTTATTTTGTGGAGAAAGATAGTAACAGCTTGGTTAAGTTAGAAATACTGTCAGTATATAAAACGTTTATACAAGTATTCAGATTCTGTCCTCACACAGGCAGATGATTATTGACACACAGATCAAATACAATAATTGTTTAGAATTCAAGTAAGCATGTTAAATAGAAGCCTAACATAGATCTGAATCAAAAGATCTGAAAAATACCAAATGGGCTCTAAAACAATTAAACAAGCAGGATATATTTAGTGGTTACTCATTAAGATAAAAATTTAAAACTGAAATTGTGAAATTCCTAGATTGCTAAAATAAGAATACTTGTATAATGCTAATAGTTTTTATAGACCAATGACTCCTTTAATACTAATTTTGCATATTGGGGGGGAATTATGATGTTCCAATTAGGTTATGAAATCATACCCAGCAAAGGTCTAGATTTAAAGCCCCAATTTCAGCCACATTTTACTAATAATGAAACACATAAGTGATGGAGAATAGAGCCGTCTGCCTGGCTATGTGTGGCATTGTACTAAATTAACTGACCCAACTTTGAAGAAGACAGAAGTTTACTTTTCTGTGGAACTAGACATATAAAAACGTTTTTCTGAAGAAAAAATGTGCCAAAAAGACTAACCCTTTCATCCTGGGAATTCAAGTCAGTTTGTTAGTCTGAGATTCCCTGCAATGTGACTATATCTACCTAAGCAGGAAAAAAATGGTGGATTACAAATGCAGGTCTCTTCTGAGTACTGCCTGATGTTAAGAAATTGGTCTTTTTTTTTTTTTTTTTTAAGAAATTGGTCTTAATATTTGATTTCATCCTTTTCTCTTCTGGGCATTTGGACTGGGTTTTTCTTTCTTACAGATATTCTCAAATCAAAAGCAGTATTTCCAGCTGCCTCTTAATTAAATATGAAGTGCATGATTTCTAAACTAAGGATGGTTGTAACAGAAATAGTATAATAAAGTAAGTTCTCAGCTTCTTTTTTGGGATTATCTGGGTGTCTCTGCCACAGCCCAAAACAACTATCAGAGGCCAATACTATATAGTTTTATAGTCTTGACACCAGTATCTTCTTTGTGTGGATCTTTTTTATAGTTTTTGCAGGACCGATCTTGCTATTATTCAGAGTGGCTCCTGGTCACTTATCCCTTGGTTAGTACAGCCATATGACTCAACTGCTTGTCTTCTCAGTCAGTGAGGGGATAGGGAATTCAACTATTGGTTTAATGTCAGTTATCAGGCAAAGTCTTAGATGAGTTGTTTCCTTTCAACCTTAGTTGTCATAATAAACTAGCATGGGAGATAGTGCAGTTTAATCTCTGAGGTTCAGATTATACGATTTACCCAAGGAATAGGAGTTAGAAGAGAAAAAGATATCTTTGCTCTTTGTTGTCTGCTGAGATGCCTGACCATTATCTCTTAAGCTGGAAATCAGGGTCCTATCCCTGGAAAGCTAGGCCGATTACTGGGCCAAAGCACAGGCTAGACATGTCCATCTGTATATTCAGGATAACAAATGCCACGCTATGGCGTGTAAGTGATCTGTGTATGATAAGCATTGGAAGTGGCTTATAAATCTCTACAGAAATCACCACAGCCATAGTGAGAATGTACACTGTGGTCTGACCGTGAAGTTGAAGACCTCACTCTGTGCAGCCGGCTCCGGCAATGCCCCAACCTACGACCTGTATTTCCTGCTCTGCCTTGGCTGTGTGAAGGAAGGAGATTTAGCTTAAAAATCTGTTTATCTTTTTGGTCATCACAACAATCTTCTGTTCCCTGATCAGAAATATAAGTTTTACGGTTTCCCAAGGTTACTTATATATATAAATCAGGTGTGCATCTTTCATTTAAAATCAAAAATGACTTTGGGTGCGAAGTGCTTTAGCACAGTTTTGAAGAGTTGAGAGATCGGACCGCATTGTGTGAGGGCATCAGTGCCAGGATTTGCGTATTGAGGTAGAGTGTTGATGCCTAAGGGAGTACTTGTTCTGGGTAGATTGTTCATGGCGGCAGAATGTTCAGGAAGCCAGTCTTCCTCAGAACAAATCAGGACAACCTTGAGCAAGTTCAACTTTCCAAGTCTTAGTTTTCTTGTTGGATGAGAGGATTAAATAGGAAATATACATAAAGCATTTAGTATACAAAATCCATAGAACCTAGCATTGTTCAAGAGTAATGGGTAGTAGTGTCTCTCTTTATTTAAATGCTAATAACAATTGGATAATATGGATTGGATAAAATTTTAAGAAAAATGGTAAAAATAACCTCTATATCCTCCTCACCCCATCCCTAGTTAGTTTCTATCATCATCTTTATAGTATTTAGAAAAATAAGATGGTTATTTTTTAGACGTGAGTAATATATATACTCATGAGGTAATACACACACACACACACACACACACACACACACACACACACACACAGACATATGTATACTCAGTAATATATATACAGAGAAGGTGCCAAAAAAAGTATACACAGTTTAAGAGATGTTAACACTTTGGTCTACGTTGCTCAAGCAGTAGTTCTCTGTAATCAGAAGTGTCTAGACACTGATGGTAACCACTTTGAGCACCTCTTGAAATTGCAGAAGTCAAATGTGACTTGTATTCATCTTTTGTTATAGGTATATATTAATGCAGTTTTTTCCTTTCTTAAAATGTGCATACATTTTTTTTGGCACCTTCTGTGTGTGTGTGGGGGGGGTGTGTACATATATATACTCTAAAATGCTAAAATGTGAATGTAGTCTTTTGGTGAAAGCACAATTTATGTTGTTGAATACAATCAGTAAGAATTCAATTTTCATTTATATTGAGTGTATATCCAGATTAGAACATTCCATTATCTATACAGCCAGGAGTCCAAATATTGAACTTCCATTGTTCCTCTATTAAAACAACAACAAAAAAAGAATTCATTTGCTTTGTCTAATCCCAAGTCTTTGCATATTTTGAAACCATACATGAAGCAGAATTGAGAAATATTAGTTCCACCTCTGAACCAGAGTAAATGCTATAAATAGCATTATTCTTCCTTTTTTATCAGTAATGTTTGCAAACTTTGTGTTTTCTCCTTAGCATATTACAGAACTCAGTAAGGTGAGATGGAAAAAAAAATCTATTTAAATACAAATACTGAAGATTCATTCATTGATTCAAGAAATACTGGGAGATATGGCAATGAAGAAAACATAGTCCCTGCCTCCCTACCTTTTGGAGGGAATTTGACATAGATAGCTAAATTGATAATTATATTTTATAACTCTAAGTAGTGGCATTAGTAATAAGTACTGCGGTAAGAATAAGGCAGGATGAGAAAAGAATGATCAAGGGGGAGGAAATGCCTACTTTGTTTAGAGTGATTAGGAAAGACTTCTATTAAGAGGTGACTTTGAAATAGAAATTTAATTGAAAAGAGTCATGTGCAAAGAGCTTCCAGGAGATAAAATAAATTAGGCATAGGAAGTGAGAAAGAAATGAATTTTGATTGTCAAGGCCAGAATAGTTAGAACAGAGTGAGAAACAGAAAGTAAAGACACAAGGTAAGGGCGGCATGGAAAAGTACTTTAAAAAGACAAGAAAAACTAAATTCCAGAAAACTTAAATTTCTTCATCTAGTTCTCCATCTATTTAAAGTCTTCACCATTTTAGCATCCCAGCTTGATTTCTTATTTGCAATACTAGACTCCTTTTTTCTTGAGACTGACAATTGATTTATTTTGAAATGACCAGGAGTAGTGAAAACTGCTAAACTGATCAAAGGATTTTTCTGTATTAAGAATGACTTCTATGGATTATATACTAAGCATTAAATAAGCCTTTATTTAAAGGAACAGTTTTTAACTTCTCAGTTTTTGTTTTCTCTTATACAAAAACTTTATCCCTAAATATAAAGACTAAATAAAGTATCCTTAAATCAGAGTGTATTTCAATTTTATTATGGCTTTTTACAATCAAGATGCAAAGTGTGTAACAGACAATTTCTAAATAATTAAAGG
Source organism: Rhinolophus ferrumequinum (assembly GCF_004115265.2). Classification (NCBI taxonomy): domain Eukaryota; kingdom Metazoa; phylum Chordata; class Mammalia; order Chiroptera; family Rhinolophidae; genus Rhinolophus; species Rhinolophus ferrumequinum. Next base: position 48,342,290 of record NC_046297.1, on the reverse strand, counting down.
CAAATAATAATTTTGTTTTAAATATACAAACAATTTTCCAGTTAGGGAATAACAAAATTAGATAGCCAAGTGGGATTCTTAAATGATGCTTTGATAATATAAGTGTAAATGAACCATAAATTAGGATTAAATATCCACTGAAAGAATCTTGTGTTTAAAATCTATGGTGAAACATTCTTGGCAGAATGTATTTTGAGTTATATTAAAACCAAAGACACATGAAAATGGTTTGAGATATTTTGGTGAAACAAAAGCCAAGTCTCCATATATAACAAGCATGTAACCGAAGCAATTAGATGGAGGTTTGAAGTTACAAATGTATTTGTCAGAAATTTTCTGATCATTGCCATTCATTTATTTATACATTCAATGAATATTGTTGGAACCTCTACTATGCTGGGTCCTGAGTTTGCAAAGAACAAAAGAGTCTTGTCCTTCATCTCTTAGGGCTTGATTCCTGAGGAAAATTGGTGGATGATAATAATTGCCACTCCTCAGCTCTCTGTAGAGGAAAGGGAACTTCAACTCCACTCCAAAGATATAAACTGTATAAAAGATCATCAGATCATCTGATCTTCTTATATGGTTTCTCTCTCTCTTTTCTCTAAAATTCGAGGGACTCCTTCCTGATGGATTACATTTTCTCTGTTGAGAAAATAGATTAGGACTTGAGACGAAAGGAAGGAATAGTATATGGTTTCAAGAAAGAATGGTTTATATTTCCATGTGATTCAATTGCTTCTCTTATTATGAGGGAAAGGAAGAGAGAACTCCACTATTGGTTCAATGCCCTATTGTGTGATTTACTAAACAGCATTTTCCATCTAGTTGACTTTACCCAGAATTGAGATGTTTTCAAGGATAGTGTGAAGAAAGGAGAAATTTTGAAGTGATGGATCATAGATGAAGAGGAAAACTAAGGAAGCTGTGGCTAACTGTTGAAAAGGTAGAAAGACCTGTGAATTAGAGTCTAATGAGATTGAAGAGGTGTGGGAAAGAGAAAACTCAGATTAGAGAGAAGGCACTTCTAATTTCAGAAGTGGAGCATTTCCGGTGGATCCATGAGAAGGATAACAAATGGAATAAAGGAGAAGGTAACAAGTTCAAATATGAATATGTTCATGTTTGGATGAGTTGGCCAGGAGGGGATGACATTACTCAGGATAGCAGGAAATAAATAATTTGAACAGGTGCCAAAAATTGTACTGAATCAAGGAAAGTGACCGGGAGAATAATAGAAGATAATATCAGAAAATAAGTAAAGAATGTATAGCCAATTGCCAAGAGCTTTGAGGGAACATACTCATATATGTGTATTTATTTGTGTGTTTGTTTATTTATATGAAGCTGGAGGAATCATTAACTGAAAGTTGTTTGAAAAACCTGAAATATGTGGTATGTAGGAGGACGAGCTCCTACACTTGAGATGACAGGGAGAACTTATGGAAAGAGCCAGTGCCCAGTTAAGCCAATCTGAAAGAAATGATTAATAGAGAGGCAAGTGGTATAGGGGAATTTGTTTAACAATTGGGCAAAAAAATCCATACAGTGGATATGGGGTGTAGTAAGATCTTTGCGGTTTGGGCCTTGAAGGAGACTATTAAGTCTCAAATATACTTTTACTTTAATATCAGGGGAATAAAAGCAACAGAGCTCCATAGCCTGTAATACCCAACAAATTGCCTCAATTTACTTCATTACATAGGTACAGATCCTGTGTGAATTGCCTGTTCTCAGTATATCATCTGATTTTCAAATGTCTTGGGTTTAATAAAATCTTAAGTGCATTTTGCCAAGAAAATATCATCTGAGATTTTAGGCATGTTTACTTTAGGAGAAATATAATCCTCATGTTTATGATTCACTTATACTTAAATCAAAATACTGCTAGGTCCACAGTACATCCAAGATAGTTCTTGTCATTCACATATTATTTTAAAAGAAGTTCTCTTTAAGTTATGTAACTATGAAGATGAAACCATATCTTATTTTGAGTTAAGAGATATGATTTCTCAATTTAGGGAGTGACACAACCACATTGAATCATAGACCTACACAAATAGAAGAGACTTTGGGAATCAATTAATCCCCTCATTATAAAAGAAGAAACTGAGGGGCAATGGGGTCACCTGACATACCTGTGATCCCACTCCGGGACGAACCAAGTGAAATAAGTTAAGTGGTGTTTAATTAATGTTAGACTTTTGGGCAAGTGAACACTTAGCACAGGATCTTAAACATAATAGGTTCCAAATAAATGTTTGTTTAACGAATAGATCGATGTCATTGGGACTTCCCCTTTCAGATAAATGTGCTCCAGTTTGCCTTTTGGCATATTTATGATCGTCCTTGTATGAGGGGCCTAAAGATGGGATTTGTATTCATTGCCTTGTCAGACCATTATTGGCCTCTAGAAGCTACGGACTAAAAAATAACAAAGTGGCTGAAGTGCTCATATATTTAAGAGACTTATTAAATTAATATATAAAGACATAATTGTCATTTTGTGTGGCTGTTAGTATGAGAATATCTATGAATCAAAATGTTACATGGGAATAGATAAATGAAATACAGTACCTTTTTATTTCAAGTGCATGGAAAAATGTTTATGGAAGAGAAGAATTTGAGCAGCTGTTTAATTAGACAGTACTACTAGAGGAAACATTCTGTGGCATCATGGAGCAGTCGGAGAGAGGATCTAAGAGCAGGAGGGAGAATTCAAGTGGAATTGATAAGGAGGTTTGCTGCCCTGTAGGAAAGTGTGGTGAAGGACCCATAGGAGGGGCAGTGTGAAATGAGCTGATGGAAAGAAGAAATGTTTCAGGACTTCAGGAAAAGGGCTAAAACTTGAACAGAATGATTCTGATGTTATGGTACAGAGGTTTAGCTGTGTGACTTAATTATTTTAAATATCGGTTTCTTAAGATAATCTTAAAAATGCAGAAAATCACAGTATCTAGTTCATATGTCTTTCAGAAAGGTTAAATTCAATAATGTTTGCTCATCTAGATTAAGCTGGACTTGGAAATGAGATGTGTGGCAAGATACCGAATTCTTCTGGGTTCCATCCTTAGTTAAAAGGTGCTACTACAATTCCTTTTTAATCACAGATCTCAATCAGAATTTTCGTACCTGATTATTTTCCATATGCCTTCTTTTTTTGGGTGAGTAGGTTTTTTATATGGACCTCTTTTAGTCAGCCCACTGTGTAATGCTCTCAAGGCCAAAGTAAGCAAGAGTTATGCACGATGACCATATTAAAGTGAGAGAAATCCTGATCATTTCCTTGAAGTGCTAGATTAGGAGAATGTAGTTCAGGACGAGGCTCTCCAGATGTCCTGTTTGTGCATATGTGATGTCCTGGACAAAGCCCTAGCCATAGAGTTGGAAGGGAAACCTGCTTCTGCCACTTGCTAGCTGCATGACTTTGAATACGTTACCTGATATTACTGAGCCCCCATTTCTAGATCTTTAAAATAAAGATGACAATATAAACCACAGAAGGTTGTTGTGGAAATTAGATGACGTAATATATTACAAAGAACTTAGCTAGTGTCTGACATTCAACCAAATCTGGCTATATATTCTGTTCTCCCCCTTCCTGCTATGATTTAAGTCTCAAGATGTATTAAAGCAGTCTTATATTCTTCAGAGAAGAATAAAGCCAAAAAAAAAAGTGGGTGGGGGGAGGGCAGAAGGGAGGGAAACTTTGCTCTTATCCATCTGAGGGAACAGGAAAAGGAAGCTCATCAAAAAACAATTCACAAAGGACTATCAATTATTCTCATTGCATGTTTAAAAATTACAAACATCGTACAAACATTTTGTAAACTTTAGATATCTAAAGCTGTCAGATGATGTATCACTTTGGAATGATTCTCAAAATCACATCATAATTGGGAATGTTAACAGAGTCAAGTTAAATGGTGGAAAATCAGCTTTTCTTCCAGCCCTGTAATTCTATGAAATGATCAAGACAGAGAAATGGAGAGAAATGAAATTAATATGTGACATGGGCATGGTAACACAACACAGGGAGTAATCAAGTTTAACAATGTCACAGAACATTAGAAAGACATTACTGGAATCATTTAGATTTCTGTAGTGCCTCTTACCGCAGAGCTGAAAGTGTCCGTCCTGTTCTTTTCCTTCAAATGTTGGCTTTCTTCCAATTTGGGGTTGTTTGGAGAGCTAACCTTAAGAGTGCAATCCTTTCAGATGGCTTTGCCATCAATACCTTACTCACTATCTCATTTCCACTGGGTAGGGATGCACCTCTGCAAACAAGGCTGCAACAAAACACATTGCTCTTCTTATCGGTTGATTAAGTGATGGGCAGCAGGTGAGATTTGTTTTTCAGTAAATTAAACATTATATGGTTTCTTAGACATGTTTATGACAGGATCAAAAATTTTATTTCCAACATTTGGTAAGATATAATTTATGCGGTATCTGGATAATTTTAGAAGAATGGCTTTTGAAAAATTAGATTTTTTTTGGACAATTTCATTCTCGTGTCAAGTCTCTAAGGCAATGTGCAGTTTGAAGTTGTGAGCTTTCCTAAGCACTGTGTAAATCGCATCAATTTATTCTGGTGCTCACTGATATGATTATATCGAAAAGATAAAATTCAAAGAACATATACTATCTCATGTTCAAGTAAACATGCTTTTAAACTGAAACTAGCAAATGCTTAGAGAAAAAAGTACAAGTGCAGCATTGTGTATCTATCACGTAGTTACGAAAAAAAGCACCTGAAAATTTCCTACTGACTAGACTCAGCATTACTCATAGACACTGGATGATAAAGTCCTGGAGGAAAGAAAAACTTTGCATCCACTCTGAAAAGTGCAAAGATTTTTGTTCTAGCATCACAGTCTGTATCACCTGCAGTGAAAGTTGTTCTTAAGTAGTTTGTTAGTGAAATGTTTAGGGAGATCTTATTTAATCCCCTCTGATCAAACTCTAAACTGAAAGTAACATTTAAATGGGGTAGATATAATATTCTTTCATGGGCATTTGTAGTCTAGACTCTTTTCATTCACGTGCAAGTTTCACCTTTGTTCTCTGGACATATTCCCCATCAGAAGGAAAAGCTTTATATGTTTTGATAACGTGCAAGTCTCCATTCATTTATTTAGGTTACATTTTTTTTAAAGACATGCTACATGTTAGATACACTGCTAGAGATTTATTGACAGTTAATTGGTGAGCAACCTACACAAGGCTTTGGCCTTATAAAGCTTACACGTCTAAGGCCTACTAGAAACACAGCACACTTGGAATTGTCTGAAGAAAGTGGAAATAATAATAGGTGATACTTACCAAGGCTTCCTATGTACAAGGAACTGTTTCAGGTACTTAACTCTTAACAATATTGGTCCTGACAATAACCTTAAGTTAGTGTAATTCTCTTCATTTTGCCTATGAGGAAACTGAGGCACAGAAAAGTGAAGTCCCCAGCTAGGAAATGGTGGCTCTGGGATTTGAATCCAGGCAGCTTGGCTCCAGTGTGTGTCATTTTAACCACTCATGATACAGCCCCAGAAAGAACAAACTATTTCAGGCAGCTTATTTTTCTTGTAGCTAAGGTGAACAAGAAAAATAGTCAGGTTTATATATATAGTTTTGTGTTTTTGACGAGAGAAATAATAAGCTACGGCATTGATCCCCCCCCCGCCCCCAACCCCGGAACAAATCTCTAGTCTGAATTAATAGCATGTGGTTTGCATAAAATATATTATGTGACACACTGGACAATGGTTTTAACTTTAATATCACAGGAGATAATACAGAAATTCTGTTTAACCAGATAATTCTTATAGTAACACTTCAAACAAGCAGAGGGCATCATATCCAGGAACTTTGCCCCTTGAGCTTGCATAACAGAGGAAAACACGGGACAAAAGTGGATGAAGAGATAGCAAATGACATCCGTTCGAGTGTCTCTCTGAAACATCAGATGTCTTAGGATTTCACAGGTGCTGGATTTTATTGAATTTGCAAGCAAATTGTCTCATAAATGCCTTAATTACAGATATTCTATACTGCTGACAACCATGAGAACCAAGTAAGCGAGAGGCAAAAGGGTCCTTCTCTGGGGGAAGTTGAATAGCCAAACTATTACCTCCAGCACAGAAAAAAGGCTGACGCCCTTTGGTTTGGAAGTCAGCAGTATCCTTTCATAATGGCTGTTGATCATCCATTCACCTCTTCTTTCAACAAGCCTTCATAGGCCAGGCCTTACGCTACATGTTGGATGTACAGAAATAAATATGACATCATCGCAAAAAGCCTCCAATATTACTGAAAGCCAACAGTTATTTTTCCCAAAAAGTTTTACATAATTTTAACCTCTTACACTAGTTATCGGTTACAAACTGTGAGTTCTGCATCACAGCATGTGACTTTAACCCAGGATGTCTCCCTCTCGGCACTAATGACATTTTGCACTGGACACTTCTTTGTTGCAGGGGACTGTCCTGTGCGTTGGATGCACTGCCAATTACATGCCAGGACCACCACCACCCCCAGATGTGACAACCAAAAGTGTCTTCAGGCATCACCCTTGGTTGAAAACCAAAAATTTTGGAGCAAGTGTTAATATATTTATTTCAAAACAAAAATAAGAACAATAATAAAATCCTCACACCAAGTTTAGCCAAGCCTTATATTTTATGATTTGTAAGATATTGGGTCCCCTAAAATGACATTACAACATGAATGTCTAGAGAACTAAAACATATAATTTACTATTTAGGGTTATTTTAAATTGACCATTTAAAATATTAGCAAATGCCAAAGTCTTTCTTCAGGGTAAAATTTTCTCCTGGGAATATCATTCCTCTCTCACCAACCATGGTTACCATACAGGTCTGAAAATTTCTGAATCCCAACTATTAACACTCTGAATTATTCTTCAAGCCCCTTAATTCAGACAGATCCAAAGAGGTATAGAGCAAGTCTCACACACCCTGTATCTAATTAGACTCAGCTGCGATCACTCATTAACTACATGTTCCTATTTTCCATCAGAAAAAAACATATGTCCAAAGGCATAGTCAGATAGCATCCCTCTCGTAAGCTCTTTGTAACACATAGTGAATACTCAGTGAACAATCGTTAGATACTTATTTTTAGTGAAGCATTTACTGCTTACCTTTTTCTAAAAAAGATTGAAGGTAGGTTTCAAAAAGCATACAACATAAGCAGATAAAGAAATAAGTTACTCAAGAAAAAGGGAAAGTAGGGTTATGAAAAATGAGTTGAACTGTGGCATGAGGTCAGCACTCAAGTTTATGTTCTCTTAGTTGCCAAGGTTAGGCAACAAATTTGACTTTTAGCAGACATGGCAAGGAGGAAACCATAACTAGTTACACGATCCAAGGTCTCAAAATAAAGACAAATTAGTTGTCCAGAGAAGTTCAACTATTTCTGGTACTGAACCAGGAGAAATTGTACCAGCAGATGCTACTAAAGGAGATTCTACTAAAGGAGAGCGGTGTCATGAGCCACAGCTTCAACTTCCTTCACATAATAATAGATACAATAAGGAGCTTTAAAAGGTAGTGTTTTATCATGGCCATCAATGTGAGGTGATGGTGTAATGTCAAAGTTTAGTTTAGCAAATTATTATAACTAGGGCATTAAAACAATGAGGCATTAAACTCAGACAGCTTGGATGAATCCAAGGGCAAATAAGGAGTGGAGGACTGCAAGTACTGACTGCAAGCATCGTCTCAGAAATTCACTGCTACTAACACGTGTTTCAACTGATCTTTACTAAATTGTGAGTGGCTACGAAGGAAAAGTCATATTTCCTAGGAGATACCTGGGATGTGGGTCTTTCGTGCTGCCATTGTTTTCATAGTCATATGCTCAACAGTTGGGAGGATGAATATTCTCCTTCAGAACCTGAGCGGCCTCCCAAGGCAATGTGCCTGAACAGAAAGTCATCTCACATTTGCCTGACACATTTGGCTAAAGTAGGGCCCCTGGAATAGGAAAATAATTCTCCTTTAAAAAAAAAAAAAACCAAAGAAACCAAAACCCAGAATAAAACAACCCAAAAAGCAAATAAATCAGAGCTTTAGGCTTTCAAAGTTATATGCCGTAAAAATAAGTTACAATAATTTCAATCTGGACAATTTTAAAGATATAACTAGAAACAATCATTTTTTCCCCAAAAATAATATTGGTAAACATCAACAAAATATGTATCTTTGTGCTATGCATGTTTCTTATAGATTTTTTTTATATGTATCTTTTTTTTTCTTCCTGGTATATCTGAGCTTGTGAACTGTGTGAAATATTTAAAATGGCCACAAATTCCTTGCTCCTTCTCCCACTGAAATGTGGTCTCAAAGTCCCGTCCTCTTGTGTCAGGTCTGACCTCCATGTCTGGCTTGACTGGTAGAAGACTTCAGAAGTGACATTCTCAAACACCTAAGGTTGTTAGGTCATACGAAGCCTTGTAGCTTCCACTTGGGCTCCCTTGGGACACTCCCTTTGGGATCCCTGAGCTGCCATATTACAAGCCCGACTACTTTTAGACTCCTGCTTGAGAGGCCACGTGTAGGTACTCCAGCCCCAGCTGACCTCAGTTTCCCAGCCTTCTTTCCCAAGATGCCAGACTTGAGAGTGGAACTGTCTACGACTCCTTGGAGTAGCCTAATCTGTCAAACACATATAGACAGGAGAATTACTCAGCTGCACCCTAACTGAATTATGACCCACAAGTGTAAGATATAAAATGGTTGTAGTTAAGCCCCTGAGTTTTGAGGGAGTTAACAAGAGGTAACAGGAACAACTTGTAAACATATATACACACAGGATTTGACTGCCATTATGTATTCGTAAGCCGGATAAATTCAAAGAGGTGGCATATCTATTAAAATTGATAATTTAGGTTCTGAGACATTAGTGTCCGTTTTTTTTATTAGAGAGGACTAATGTTCCCCTTTGATGGTCTCTTTTTGTTCGTAGTCAGGGCGTTGATAAAAGTCCCTCCTTCCCTCCCTTCTTTTTCCTTCCTTCCTCCCTGCCTCCTTCCCTTCTTTCCTAATTAATAAAGAGTGGTTCTTTCCTTTCTTCCTTCCTTCCTTCCTTCCTTCCTTCCTTCCTTCCTTCCTTCCTTCCTTCCTTCCTTCCTTCCTTCCTTCCTTCCTTGTTTCCTTCCTTCCTTCCTTCCTTCCTTCCTTCCTTCCTTCCTTCCTTCCTTCCTTCCTTCCTTCCTATTCTGCTAGGCCATACTTGGAAAAAGTAAATTACTGCAAATCTGATTCTTACTATTTGTGGCTTTATAATGAATACTATGCATAAATATGATGGTCACTTTTACATAAGTAAACCTGAAAGTAGTCTTATTATAAACATTTTAAAGAATCCAAAAATATTCATTATTTTTCATACATTTTAAAAATTTGTGGTGGGATTATTTTCACCCCATACAAGCAGCAGACTGCACTTAGTTTCACAATAAATTCCATTTCAAAGTGATTGTGAAAATTAGACATAGCAGTTATCTGGCTGATATTTTTCTGCACATTAGTTTTATATGTGTAATTTATATGTAATTTTGTCTGATACACCAGCTTATTTTGATAAAAGACTTCTCCAAAAATAATAAAATTTCAAACTGTCTTCAGGTGAACATCTCAAATGAAAAAAATTAAATGTGATTCTCCTCATTTGTCTTGTACTGCTTATATCTTAAATTAAATTTATTTTTGATGGCTTTGGAGTCACTCCAAAATATTGTAAATGTGTTTTTAATGTTTTTTAATTTACTTAATTATTAAAACATGAAGATGGAATGCCAATTTTTGCTGCCCTTTGGATTGTACATACCTCTCAACTTTCTCTACAACCTTTTATATTTGAGAACTTAGACTGGAAATCTATTCTGTCCCTTTTTTTGGTCAGTCTGAATTTTTACTCTTTAAGCACACATACTACTTAAAGTGTTTAAATATAAACTTGCTATTTGAAATTTAATAATTTTAACATAGTAATTTTAACAGTTTTTATGTGGGTTACATTATAAGAATATAATCGGCATTATATAATGAGTATTATAAAGACTTTAGAATTATAACTTACTTTTTTTTACCATAGCTCATAAAATTGAATTATATCTGTATTGTGAAATAAGAAACATGAATTAAGTTAGAAATGATATTTTTGGTATATGAACAAGTACAATTAAAATACCTTTGTACGAGCTTGCTTAATTGTGCTAATGCCTACCTTTCTTTTTTCTTTCACTTCCCTTCTTTCCTTCCTTATTTCTTTCTTTCCTTCTTCCTTTCTTATTAATGACTCATTTTGAAAGGGAAAATTCAGGACTGCTTTAAATTGAAAAATATTAAAAACAATTCAGTTGATTTTTGATATGAAATTCAGTGATTCCCCTAATTATTTTTAAATCTCAAACTAAGCACATATATGCACAAATATTGGCTTAATGGAATTGCATTTAGAGTTTGCCCTAAATTTTCCTTGGAGAAATTCAGTTGTCTTTAAAGAGAGCCCTTTGTGAAGAGTGACTATAAATGGTTTACTCAGACTAAATATATCTATTAAAAAGTACGTCATCAATTGTTAGTAAAGTTACATAGATTTCAGGTGTACAATTCTGTAATACATCATCTATCTATCTATCAATCTATCTATCTATCTATATATATGTATCATATTGTGTGTTGACCACCCAGAGTCTTTAATATATATAGATATCTATAGATAATATAGATATCTATAGATATCTATAGATATATATATATATATATAGAATATATATAGATATATATATGTGTGTGTGTCATCAGAGCTTTAAAAAAATAGTTACTTGTATGACTATGTTTTTTCCTAAGGAAGAGCAGCTTCTCAAAACCATTTGCTTAGACACATTTCTGAATGTTTACAATTTAAAATTTTTGTTCTCATAAAAGTATATTCTTTTGAAATGTTTAAAGTTGTAGAAAATTATATTTTATTTTGGCACAACTCAAAAAAATCACTGGCTCCCATATGTGTCACACTGTTAATATATCTAACAAAGTGTTAAAGGGAACAGAAGAGAAAAAAATCCCAAAGCTATCATATCACAAATGGCATAGTCATAGTTAAGACTAAGCTTGGATTACATAATTTACTAGTATGTTCCTTGAATTAATTAACTGTATCAAAGTCTATTTATTCCAAATCCAATCTGCAATATTTACTAAGTGCCTGAAATGCACAGTAAACTATCCAGTATCCAGGATACAGCAAAGTGAATATAAACTCATTAATTAATTGATGCTTTCAACACACATTTTGTGAATATGTACTACTATATGCAAGGAACCATCCTCAGCAGTATAGGGGCATTAAAACTCCAGTAATACACAGATTTAAGACAGGAAGACTGAATGGAAGCCCTTGCCAGTGTCCATATTTACCAAGAGTCGTGGAATACCACAGTATACTAAAAGGACGGGAAAGGGACATACATTCTGATGTGACTGCCTAATTGACAGTTTGCAAATGTTTATCTGAACGTTAGCATTATAATCATCAGATTAATCATGATCTTGTAGGAATTTTTGGAATTCTAACCATTTAATTATTATCCTGAGTCAACTATGTTATCCATCTCAGTGGTTGAGGAAACTATATTTTAATTCAACAAAGGTATGTTTGGACTATAATAATTTCTTAAGTCCATCTAAATATTAGTTTTAGCAGAAAATAGTATGCCTTGAGTTGATCTCTTAAGCTGAATTACAAGTCCTTTTTTTTCTTTTTAGACATGGTATCTTTGTGATGAGTATTAGAAATAAGACAAGGGAATTTTTCCATCATTAGTTATAGAAACCCTCATGGTGAAATGGCACATTTTCATGACTAGAGGTACTTTGCCAGTGTAGCTTAGTGTAGCAGAGTGTAGCGACCCAGACACTGAGAACCTTCCAAAGGTTTAGAGACTATTGGAACCCTGAAATCTAAATTTGGTTCACTAGTACTATCCGGTGATATCAATTGATAATTATATTTTTGAAAAATATCAAAGCAAAACATGGAGACAATTATATATTTTTTTCTGATGGAGTTATGGTGTAATATTCTAAAAAGTCTCCTCTTCAATACAAATTACTTCATTACAATTATGAGCGTTAATTTTCACCAGTAAAATGATTTGAGCTTAATTAGCTGAGACTGCTCTCACACAATAAATTTCTTGTCTTGCTTAATTTGAGGAACTTTGGGGATTAGTTTTTAAAATCCAGCATGTCTAACTAAAAATACCATCCATGCCTTCTATGCTAATAGCTGAGTAAGACAGTAACTTTCCAGGAGTTTACACTGCTGCCAGTAAATCTTCCTCTGTAACCAGACACCATGATTGGACTCAAAAGGAAATTTACTTGTAACATGTGGGAATTCATGTTCAAATCTATCATCACTCCTCTTATTGGTACTACATTTGTGTTTTGTGTCCTCTGGTGAACTGAAATAGCTTCAATATTCCATGTGAAATGAGCAATGGGACATCTACTCTAAATCGTATCTTGTTTGTCAGAAGACAGATAAAGGGGGACAAAAGGATAAAACAAACCTCTTTATCCAACTTTATAATATCGGTTCCCCTCCTATTTCTACAAGCACTGCTTTTCTCTTTCTTTCATTTCCTCCTATTAGCTTCCAAAATGGTCTCTGCTTTTCTATAATAACTCTGAAGGTGTTTTCGACGTGAAAGGCTCCAACCGTGCCTCTCTCCAGGTAGGCTTCAGATGTCTATCGCTTATTCCATCCTTTCATCTCACTGCTTGTCCAGTGTCTGGGGTACACAATACATTTCTGTTTAGATCTCACCATTGCCTCAAACAAACCATCGAGAAATCTTGTAAATTTTTAGGAAACTGGCTTTTTAAAAATTTTTTCCCTGCTGCCCTGCCCAAGTTCTAAAACATTCATATAGCTCTCTTTTATCTCCTCCTTACCCCCAAGTGATATTATAAAATTCTGCCACATTTTCTTACAAAGTGTTTCTCTTTTCTAACCCTACTACCTCACCCAAAGTTTGACTCTTCAATGCTCTTGTAACTCTAACAACAAAGAATCCTAACTTTCACTCCAGTGTTCTTTCTATTATACCAATCTGTTTCTCCATAAAATAAATTCTCGCCCAAAATATAACATGAAACTGCTTTCTGAAAATGATTTCTCAGTTCTTCTCTGTCCTAAGCCTCTCTATGATTTCCAGTAGCCAAAGCAATCACCTTCATGGCAAATTGTTGCTGTTATTCCCAAGACGTCTTCTAATGTATCAGAATCTTTTCCAGAATTAACGTCAGGTCCAGTGCCCTCTGTTAAGAGTTGGTGCTATTTTAATCAAGAAAGTATAGAAAATCATTCGGTTAAGGGAAGGATATGATAGATAGGTAGATGGAGAAGAAAAGGGACAATAAAGGAAAGGCGTTTGTTATTAATTTACCCAAGTCTGCTCAAGTCCAAATCAGCCAAAGCAAATTATGTAAAGAAGAGAGTTTCTCAAATATAAGAAGAAATTTCTAATAAGCTTCTAATGCCCTTTTCCTCATTCCTCTCTCACCCTTCTTTCTTTATCACTGCTACAATCTCTCCTGCTGTCCACTCCCTAGCTCTTATTATCCCTGCAGTTCTACTTTCAGCTCACTGTTCTTTCCCCCATTTTTTTCTGGTCAATTTCATCAACTCTTTTGCTTTCAGCTACGATTGCTATGCTCAAGACTCAGATCTACATCTCTGGGCAGAGCTCAGCCCTGAACTTCAGATTAATTAAAAACTTCATCTTTTCCTCCTGGAACTACTCTTTCTCTTCCTGCATTCTTGCTCCCAGTTTATGGAACCATAACTAATGATTATCTAAATTGGAAATCAAGGAGTCATCTTTGACTTCTTCCTTCCCATCATGCCTGACTCTCAATCAATTCCCAAGACCTGCTGATTTTACTTGCTAAATATTTCTCAGATCAGTCACCATCTTTCCATCCTTTATTTTACGTGGTTCTAGTCCTTATTCTTTATTTCCTTGACCTACCCCTAGGAATGGTTTGGCAACTGGAGGGCAACTTTGGTGCTCGTTTGGTCAAAGTTATCTATTCATATAGTTTCCAGAATGGTCTATCTAAACCAAAATACCATCCACATTTCTGCCCTTCTTAAATGTTTCTGTAGTCTCCCATTGCCTAGAGGATAAAATCCAAATAATTAATATGACATACAAGCTGAACAGATCCTTCACAGCATAACCTCTGCTCAGATACCTTTACTTATTTCCCACCACTCAATGCTTCGCACTTCTGGTCTCGGTAATAGAGAAATGCATGCAATACAGTTATCAAACACCACTGCTTCCTGATTATATGTACTTTTAGTTATCCTGTCCCATTTGCCTAGAATGCTTTTCACTTCTTTATGTCACCTGTCTTATTCTTTAATATTTAGCTCAGGCTTCAGTCTCCTTCAATAGGTGTTACTTGCTGTATCAGTTATCTATTGCTGTGTAACAATACTACCACAAACTTAATGGCTTAAAATCATGCATTTCTATATATTATTATTATTATTATTATTATTATTATTATTATCACTAATAATAATTATTTATGGTTTCTGAGGGTCAAGAATCCAGGTATTGCATACTTGAATCTTCCTTCAGTGTCTCTCATGAGGCTGCTTCCAAGGTAGTTGTCAGAGCCCTGACTGAAGTGGTACTATGATAAAGCGTTTGAAATGTTTCTAGAGAGATTTGGTGATGTTTATGCAGGAGAGTGACTGGATCTGATTTGTTTTGTAGGAACTCTGGGGGCAGAAATATTCAGTTGAGAAGGCTTGTGAAAATGCCCACATGAGAGACATTGATGGTCTTATTTATGCAGTGGCAGTAGAGTTGCAAGATAGGACGTTCATATAAGAGATAGTGCTGAAATAGGAATAACGGGATTTGATGGCTAATTGGGGAGGCAATGGCAGAGGGCAGGACAGGTGATGGTGCTGGATGAAAAAAAGAGTAGTGGATACTTCAGACATTAGTATTTGAGGAGCTTGGGAAATTATTGCCATGGAATATGAGAGAATGAGCTGATTTGGAGTGATGGGTAGTGAATTAGTGATATTTGAAGTGCAATCAGTTTTTCTTTGGAGATAAATTTTTAAATTTTTTTTTATTAGTTTCAGGTGTACAAAACACTGTAATAGGTAGACATTTATCATTTATAACCCTCAAAAGTGATAATCCCCTCCCCCAATCTACTACCTCTCTGACGTCGCACACAGCCATTACATTTCCACTGTCTCTATTCCTAATACTGTACTCCACTTCTTGTGAATATCAATCACAGTTTTAAAACTGTATCAGTCAGGATTCAACTAAAGAACTAAAAACAGTAGGAATATATGTATTCATATATGTGTGATATATATATGTATATGTGTGATATCTATATGTATAGGTGTATATATATAGAGATAGATATGTGTGATATATATACATACATATATGTATACACAGAGAGAGTATATGTATATATGTGTATGTATATATACATACACATATATACATATATATACAGAGAGAGAGAGAGAGGAAGAGAGAGAGAGAGAGAGAGAGAGAGAGAGAGACAGAGAGAGAGAGAGAGAGAGAGACAGAGAGAGAGAGAGAGAGAGAGAGAGATTAATTACAGGAAATTGACTTGTAAGAGCTGGATAAATAGTCTTGTCTGTGTGTGGTGCTGGTCAGAAGTTCACAGGGCAGGCAGGCAGGAAGAGAACATCACCAGCAGGCTGGAACCCCACAAGGATGAACTGGACTGCAATTTGTGTTTGTTCTTGCTGCCTCTGATCAGGTGATGCGGGTGACCTGCAGAATCTGAGGCTGTCCCTCACAGAGCCAAACACACACACCTGACCCAGCTGCTTCATGTCAGGGAGGTCAGTTGGTAGACCAGCAAGTGTATGTGCTACAAAACGTCTGCTGCCTCTGTTCCCTCCTCCAGACTCTCCCCTACTAGCTTTGAAAGCCTGTTTGTCCAATCTGGGCATTGTGTACTACAATTTTATTAATCTTCACAAGCAACAGAATAGGCCCTTTGCCCTTCAATCACACTTACTTGGTCAAATTCTAATCCTGGGTAAGCCTCAGAAAGCTTAGCTGTGCTGGAGAAAGCAACATCATTGTCTCAGCAGATGTTCCTGAATATTTATGCTGTCCGAACTTCACTGGCTCCTCACTGTGCATGTCCCAATCTTTTACTATTCCGTAGTGATGATATGCTACGTCTTTTCAAAGCATTTCTCACACTTCTCAAGCCCTCAAATGCAGCCTCAACCTTCTTTCAGACTATAACCTTGTCTTTTCCACCTCACAGACTATAGGAAATAAAATCATGAGGAAATCTCTGAATTTCCTTTTCTTCCCTGTAGCCACATAAGGAAAGTTTCCTGGGTGGGTTATTTTCCTAGAACTGGTGATAGGACCTTGCTATATCAGTGATCTCTTCTTTGTGTTGAATCTTGAATCTCTTCCTCTCCACTAAACTTATAAACACGTTCACAACATCCATTTCCTTAAAAATGGATGTATCTTCAGCCCCACCCCCACCCCTTTTTGAACCAACTTCTACCACAAACTCTGTGAAAAGTCCTAAAAGCAAATAACCGCCTAATTAGCAAATCTAGCTGCCTCTTCTCTGTGGTCATCCTCCCTGGCCTTTCTGCACCATATGGCCAAGTTTACGTCTTGACATTGTCATTTTGGATCACTCCCCAATCTCCTTTGCTCTCTCCTCCTTCTTTACCCAGCTCCTAAATGTAGGCTTCTCTGAAGATTCTTTCCTTGGCCTACTTACTCTAAGCTGTTCCTTCCGTAGTCTCTTAAGAATTCAAAGAGATCCTTTTTGAGAAACTAAAATAGCCCTGTCCAATAGAGATACATGTAAGCCACATGTGCAATTTTAATTTTCCTACTAGCCACCTTATAAAAAGTAAAACAGATTAATTTTAATATACTTTAACTCAATACATTCACAATATTATCATTTTAACATGTAATCAATTAAAATTATTAATGAAATGTTTTTATTAAATTTATCGGAGTAACATTGGTTAACATTATATAATTTTCAGGCGTAAAATTATAATTTGACATCTGCGTACTCAATTGCATGCTCCCCACCCAAAGTCTGCTTTCTTTCCATTTCCACATATTTGGCTTCCTTTACCAATTCCGCCTTCCCTGTGCCCTCTTTTCCCTGAATTAAATATTTTTACATTCATTTTTTGTACCATGTCTTCAATATCCAGTGTGTAATTTACACTTACAGCACAAATCATTGGACTAGTCTCATTTCAAGCACTCAGTCATCTCAGGCTAGTAACCACTGTCTTTCTTAGACATCTGGAATCCACGAATCTATCCTGAATTCTGAGTTCAAGAGCTAGAATTCCAACTCCTACTAGGATTTCACATTCAACCTCTTACTTATACAATCTGTCACTCATAATGGTGGTAATTATCGGTAAAAACACAATGCAAAGATATTACCATATTTCCCATATGTCTTATGGCTCTCTACTACCTAATGAAAGGTAGCATGATGGCCATAAATCTTGGAGTCACAGAAAATTAGATTTCAATCCTAGCTTCACTGCTAACATGCATGTGATTTGAGACAAGTTACCGAACCTTCATGAAGTTCTGTTTTTTCATCTAAAGCAGGGAGCAATAATACTTACCTTTTGGGTTTGTTATAGGAGGATGTTGTCATTATTCCTCACACTGTGGATGACCCACAGTAAATGCAGAATAATTGATAACTAGGCCATTAACATGACATTCAAGGTTCTCCATGATCTAATCATAACATGCCTTTCTAGTCTTATGTTCTACTCTGAGTTCCAGCTACATACCTGTAGTCGCATGCATTTATGTCTTCATTACTCAAAAAACAAGCCTACTCTGAGCTAGGCCCCATGACTAAAACTTTCCTTAAGCAGTTCATTTATTCATTAATTTATTCATTCAAAAAAATGATTAAGCCTAGACTTTGTGCTAACTACTTTTTAGATGCTTGAGATAAATACCGAAGAAAACAGACAAAACATTTTCCTTGGGAAGACAGAAAATAAAGAGAAATATAATAAATTAGAAAATTATATAATGTGGTAGAAGTCTGTAAGTGTTGTGGGGAAAAAAAATAGAACAGAGTAAGTAAGATCAGGAGTGGAGAGAAAGTCTGATACCCCCTTAAGTCCCTGGACACAACAGTTTGTCTTATGCATTCTCAAATAGTGCATCACTAGTACTTCAAACATAAAATACACTATATACAATATAAATAAAAAGCAACTGAAATAATATACAGTCTAAATAAAGAGCAACTGAATTCAATGGGAATGTGTGGAGAAATTATATCTAATTTCACTGAACAGTTTACACATGAGCTTTATGAACACTTTTTATTTTAAATTGGAGCCACCTTGATTCATTAGCAGAGTTTTTGGGGCTGCATTCTAATGGGTACCTCTGTCTCCGCACAATTTTCATTCTTCAGATGGGGTGCAGTGACATCAGTATAGGAATGGGGTATGGATTAAATATTGTGCTAATATTTAATTGATCTGTGCTAATTGGAATTGGGCACTCATGTAACTGTGGATAGTTATAGCTCTATGTTACATTATATTAAGTATTATGCAAAAAGCGGGGCCCGTAGTCCAAAAATTGTGGAGTTTTTGGAGTAAGCAAAGTTGAACAGCCTTAAATATGTGAATATATCTTAGACTTTCCAAGAAGATTACTGAACATATAATATACAACACTTCCAAACTTAGTTAACCATGGAATTCCTGATATATGGAGGATTAGAGTTCAGGTAAATACACATTTGGAAATGATGTTCTAGAAAACAAATACTAATGCAGTCAGAAGAGCTTAGACTGTAAATAGAAAGGTTTATATAATTTATCATTGTAAGCAGACATTTTTGAGAATGAAATGGCACTGTTTATAATTATGCTAGAAAAACAGGCATTAACCAAGGTTGTTCCCAGTACATTGGAACATATGGTCACTCTATCTATAAGACATTCTAGCAATAGTTCATTGTGTATTCATATATTTCTCCACATACATTATCTTAGTTTTTCTAGCTCCCTTGGGAGATAGGTCCAAGGGGAAACCCTGCATAAAAGGAAGTAATAGCTACGCTCTCCTTTTGAGTGAAGATCTTTTGAAATTTTTCGTAACATAGTATAACATAAGAGGGAAAATTGAAAATGAAAACTTGGAAGAAATATGTGCTTAACCTTTTCCAGCAAAATAAGAAACTGTATCATCCCTGAAGCTACTAACTTACTGAGACTTTTCAACTTAAGGCATCGTTTAGGTTACCTTTCCAGAGATATTATGAGAGAGGTAATTTTAGATACATTGATAAATTTGTGACTATGTTTTATGCGGGGATCACTATGAAGCAAGGTTTTTAAAAAAATATTTTATGGGTTTGGACATTTTATAATAAAAAGTAAATAATAAGACTGTAAAGTCTGTGAAACTCGACAAAATAAATTGTGCTTTTTCATGAATATGTGAGCACTTACTTAGATATTTAAATGTTATGCATCTTACTATAAATATCTACACCAAACTAAAGAACAGATAAAACTCCAGTGTTATGCAACAAGTTTTATTTTTCTTCTTCATATAAACAAACCAAAACAACTAATAACTTGCCATTCCTAAAGTGGAACTCAGTATTCCTTATACTAATTATAGCCTTCTTTCAGCAAATAATTTTTAAACACAACATCTAAATTCATGATCATTAGCCATTAACAAAAAAGTAAAAAAAAAGAGATATGCTCCATAAGATAAAAGGGGTCATATTTTTATAGAGTTTTGAATAAATGTTTTATGAGTCTCGGAAGAGAAATGTTCCAATTTCATTACAGAACATTTTGTCTTCACATCTCCTTCTGAGTTTAATAAACAGAGAAATCCCCCAATGCAAAGCATGAAGTGCCTCTGTATTTACCAGATTCTAATTATTTTAAGAAAACAGTAACAGTAGTAATATTAAAATAAATACATTATTAAAGTGAAAATTTCTCTGAGTTGGGTTGCAGGATAATCACATCATAGTTTTTCTGAAGCAGCATGAGCATCATAATTTGCATTTTCGGTTTCCTTTGACCTGGTAGTCTGATTGTCTCCAAATGAAGCAACTGGCCTTGACATGTATAGACAGAGGACATGGTTACCCTGGCAACGGGCACCATGGACCATATGTGACCCCTCTCCAAAGAAAGTGTATGCCTTCTTTTTAAAACATAAAACAAAACAAACAAACAAATCTGTCTTCTACTTAAAATAAAATCCCTGCTTTTTAACACTAACAGAAAACAAATATTCCCAACCAATTTTAGATTCTTTATTTGGCAAGCTGTTTTACTGTGAATTTTGAAATGGATCATTGCAAGCAGGCATTGTTGGTGTTAATTTCATCACTATGACTAATCCAATTGATTAGGTAAGTGAAAGGTACTAAACCTCTTTCTGGCATTCACAGTCTGAAGATCCAGCAGAGGGAGCCCATACGTTATTGTTGTTTTTTAACTGTCAGTCTAAAATGATGATATAATTTTATTTTAAATGTTCTATTAAAAGAATTCTTGATATTTTTGGATTCTAGAGCTATCTACCCAGATAAAGTATAAATACTTTAACGATATTTTGTTGTTGATGTTTAAATCTAATAAAGTGCCAATATTTCTTAACTTATATATTTAAGTAAACAGTGTATCTATTTGTGCAACCAATTCAATTCCCAGTGGGGCTCATCTAATTTTTATTTCAGATTTCCCAAAGATTTTAGCCATCTCCACTCTTCCATCCACCCCCCCACACACACCAAAAAAAAAAAAATGTTTGGCAACAGACAACCAGGTCACACCCATGAAAAATGTCGTGGAACAGTTTTCTAACTGAGGACAAAAAAAAAAAGAGGAATCCCTAGCTGGTTCCATAAAAAGAACACAAGTGGTTCACAGGGCATTCTTTTCATGTCAAGAAAGATGTCTTTGAAAATGACATGCCTTCCATAGGAAGCTGTGGGATTCCAGGACCTGCCTTGCTCCCAGAAGACACAGAGATTCTGGGTGTTGTTCATCAACCAAGGAATAATCATTTACTCAATCATTCCTTCAGAAATATTCATTGATTTCCATGTTTGGAGAACATAGCATAATAAAAAATAGCTACCATTTATTGAGTTCCAATGACGGGATATAGATGCTCTGCTACATTCTCTCATCTAAGTCTTATAATAAGTCAATTTACAGATGAAAAACCACATCTCAAAGAACTGAAATAAATTGCCTGTGGTCCCAAAGGTGATAAGTGACAGAGCTTGAATTTGAATGCAAGTCTGTAAGATCCTAAAGTACACACTGGTAACCACTATGAAAGACTGCCTTCCTAAACTCAAGAGATTCAGTCTGTCGATTTCACTCTTGCTTCTACCGAAACAAGAATTTCTTGCCCTTAGTTCAAAGACTTCTAGAGAGGAAAAGAAAAAATAGGCAATATTTGAGTGTCTACCATGAACTAGTCACCATGCTGGATGTCTTAAATGTCTTGTTTAATCTTTATAGAATCCTAGAAAAAACATATTATCCCCGTTTTATAGCTGAAGAAATTGAGGCCTAAGAGATTGTATAATTTACCCAAGATGATACCATGAACTCAGGATTTGAATCCATATCTTTCTGTTTTAAAATCTTCATTGTCATCCTGCCTCTACTTATACAATTATTTCTTCAAGAAGAAAATAATAATAATAATAATAATAATAATTTCTCAAGTAGTTATTTGGATTATCTTACAGTAAGAAATATTTTTAATGAATCTTTCTAATCCTCAACTCAAATATTCATTCACAGTTAAGTTTCTTGAGGTATATACGTGCTTATATTAATTTTTAAGTAAAATCATAGTTTGTTTTCCATTTGTCAGATAATCTAAACATTATTAATTGAAACAAAGAATCATAGAATTTAAAAACTGGAACGGGCTTTGGTACTCATTTAGTCGGATTCTTGATTTACTAGTGGGAATACTGAGACCCAGAGAAATTGTGACTTGGTCGGTTTCCCATCACTAATTAGTGACAACACAGAACTACCACTCTAATCCAGGAAAACAGCATTTTCCTACCCTTTTTCAAAAATAATTAAAAATGAATTGTGTTAGAAGCAGATCTAATCCTCCAGTAATAACCTGGGTCATAACCGGATGTTGACTTTAGCAAGTTAAAGTCATTTCATGAGGCTAATGCTGGATTGTACTCACGGCATGAAAACTAAAATTAAGGTAAATTTTATCCAAATTTAAAATGAAAATTGATTTACAAAAAAAAAAAAAATTAATAAATTTA
Source organism: Rhinolophus ferrumequinum (assembly GCF_004115265.2). Lineage (NCBI taxonomy): Eukaryota > Metazoa > Chordata > Mammalia > Chiroptera > Rhinolophidae > Rhinolophus > Rhinolophus ferrumequinum. The sequence goes on along the minus strand of NC_046297.1, from coordinate 48,319,830 downwards.
GTTTAAAAATTATTTTGAGATCAAACTAATGAGCCAAAGACAAAATCTTTAGAGTTTTTATTTGGGTAACATAAGAAGTGGAACCATATAATGAGTACTAAAATATCAAGTTCAGAAGACAATGTGATTGTCATTGGTTTAATATGCTAAACCACTAATTTTAGCTATATATGTGCATTGTGCATTTTAATTACTAGTATAACAATTCTCTACATGCAATTTTTGTGTGTGTGTGGTTTCCTTCTGTCATTTGCAGATGGACTATTTCTACAGGTACTTTTCAAAACTCACACACGCACATACGTATGTGTGCACACATAGTTTTTAGAGCAATCCGTGACACTTTTGCCACCTACTTAGAGTCACAGCAGCAAAGTTAGTAAGAGAGGACAGGCCAGCGGCTAAATCCTGATGAGATTCTGACTCCTGATATCTTGACAGTACTGAAAAAGTCAAATCTCTATTAGGGTGAAGGCATCTCAGTGGGAAGACAGGTTAGTTTTCAGAGGTCCTGTTTTCATAAAGGTCCTCTAATTCTGTCAATCTCTTCAGATGTCCATGATATATGATCTCAGCAGTGACAGGACTCATATAAGAAAGTGTGACTGAGCCTTTGCTGTGTTAGTGGTTGAGTAGATACATGGTAAATTTTCAGAATAGGCCTATGGCAGAGAAATTTAGCCAACCACCAAGTAATCATTGTATACTAGAAACCATTCAAAAGAAATTGCAGCTATGGCATGCAGTTTTAGAGGAACTTACAAGCCACTGGAAGAAACAGGGCCAAAGGAAAAGTACCCAAGAAGACAAAAATTTAAAACACAAAAACGAAACTTAAAAACAGCATTGTAACCATGTTCTCATTCTGCTTTTTTGTTCTCCCCCCCCCCATAGTTTAGTTTCTGATAACTGTAGACTTTCCATAGTTGTTGGTTCAATGGATAAAACCTGGCAGCCAATATTTATTGAGTACTTTCTCTGTCAAACAGTATAATAAGAACTCTAACCACATTATCACATTCAAATCACGTAATAATTCTATGAAGTACAGTTGTGGAAACTAAGACTGCTGTTACATACTCAAGGTCACCCAGTGAGTGAGAGAGGCAGGATTTGAAACAAGATCTATGTTGTTCAGGGATGGTGCTTTTTAATCACTAGGACATGCTGCCTTAAAGCAGATTAAAGTTGGAGTGTTTCCATTACAAGCTGAATTGTTGGTGTTCTCTCTCGTTCTCTTCACACAAACTTTATTTTTATAAATGGCAATGATTATAGCATGATCATATTGTTGCTACAAGCTTTACCGGCTTACGTAAGGTATTTTATTTGGTTTGCTGTAAATGCCTCCTTAAGTAACCTAGGGACCCTGAACATAAATGTAATTTTAGTTCACTGGTTGACCCAGCTCCAAAATTCCTGTGCAAATGTTACTTCTCATGGGGAAAAAAATACATTTAGGACATAGGAATCGGTGCAGAACATTTCAGTTCTTGCCAGAAAGCCCAACGCTTCTGGGCATCAGGGGTCTTTGGACCATGTTATTTTATAGCTGCCTATCACCTTGGCACCTGGTTATCACCTTACTGACATTCAAATTCCAAGACAGCTAGAAAAATGACTGCTTTCCATTGAACAGTACTTTAAACAAAGCTTAAACCTAAAGTGGGATTTGGGGTTCACCTCTGAGCACATGGAAATGTGAATAAGGTCTGAGACCAGGTCAAAGTGGCCAAATAGCTTGGAATTCAGTCCAGTACTTTTTCCTTGTTAATTAAAAAGGGGATTATTTTCTCTTGCCAGTGAGTGGCCTTTGGGTTGGGAATATTGTATAACCCAAGAAACCATCTTAATAAATTAGTCAGGAAGTACACTGTTCAAACAATCTTTTTTTTGGCCTGTGGGGAGACTATATGACCAAGTGAGCCAGGAGGTGGGGTAAGGCAGGAAATTTACATGAGGAGCATTGAGGAATGATATTCTTTGTGCGTTTGGGATCCACCAGAATTTATTGCACTGATCAAATTCCTGTAAACAACTTCTAGCATATTGGATCTATAGAAGACATTTATCACTATTTTAGAACAGCCTACTTACTTAGCAAAGTCACTTGTTACACTTTTGGATAAATTAGCATTTCTTCCTGACTGTCCTTCCACGATGCTATACAACACGTTAGTTGTGTTTTTTATCTTGAGTCCCATTTTCTCACAGGATATAGTGGAGATAAAATAGGTGCCTAACTGGCCCCTCCTCTGCAGGAGACTTCTTCCATTTGGCATAAATAAGGACAAGTGTCTTGCTTTAGTCCGGTCCATTCCTTTGAAAATAGTCTGACTTAAATGCAATTTTCAAAAGACAGCCTGGAGACGGAATCGAGAAACAACTAGACTGAGCCACCTCTTTAATCACAGGATCTCCAGTTTGAAAGGTACCTCAAAGGTCACACAGTACAACCACATTAACTACAGTTTAACATTAACTATAATCAGTTAATATTCATCGAACACTTGCCAACACCATATGCTCCAAAGTTGTTAGATTAAAAAATAAACATTTTAATTTGATTTCCTGAGCCTTTGTCATTTTAAAAACCCCATGCCACGGTTCCTGCTCAGTGCTTTTTAAGATGCAGCGTGACAGTGGTCGGGCAAGGAACATGTCTGTGGAAAGTTGGATGGTCGAGTGGTATTGTGTGACCACTGACGGGCTGTTTTGCCTGGTAACTAAGCACAGGGGCTTCTCAGGAGACAGGCTGTCTGGATTCAAATGTGGCTCTGCTGTTTGCTGGCACTGTGATCTCTGTGCTGTACCAACGTCTCTGAGTCTCAGTGCCCTAATCCAAAGGGATAGCAGAACACTGACTTCACAAGCTTGTAATAAAGATTATATGAGATACTACACATATGCAACTTAGCATGGCACCGTACACGTATGTACTCAATGCATGCAGTTTTTATTTATAACATCATATTATTATTATTATTATTATTATTATTAATCATCGTCATCATCATCCCTCCACGGCTTTTGTGACAGCATAGGAGCTCAGCATATATTTATCAAATGAGAGAATGAATAAGTGAAGCGGATGTCGTCTATAATATGAAGTAGGTCAATGAGGATCAGTGAATATTCAGTTCAAATATTGATTATACATGACTCCTGTGGGCACAACCTGTACTTATAAATAAGTTGATAAGGATGTCAAACTTGATCCATGGTCTCTGCTCACCCTTGAAAACCCAGATCTGGAATACAAGGGAGTTACCGTTTAGGGGTAAATGTGGCATGAGGTAATTTTCCCCAGAAGGAAAGCTATCATCTTTTATGTACAGCTAAACATGGGAGGCTTGGCTCAGACCTGCTTCATGGGCCAAACAGGTTTGGTAGGTTTGAGGCAAATAAAATGAAGAACAGCTGTTGTTTAAATAAGGTCGAGCAAAGACATGGATTCAGTGTCCTTCCATTGATTTTAGGTCGTGTTCTATTTCAAGATCCAAAGCAGTGTTGCCAATTTCTACAGTAGAAAGCAGTGAATATTTTCAGCAGTTTCTTTTTCTTCCTCATTCTTGGTAAAGAAAAAAAAAAATCAAATATTTGACGTAAATGATTGCAACATGGAAATGCGAGTGAGAAGGAAAAGTTCATTATACAAATCACTAACAATATTAAGAAATGGAATGACATTAATTAAAGAAATAAGTTACATACTATAAACTGCTTTTCTAAAAAGAAAAGGGTTTTAAATATATTTTTGAAATATTGAGGACTATAGTGTTCTATACAGTCTTAAAAACTTTACTATATTATCGTCTGTTATCTTCATCGTGGGCTGGTGTATTTCAGTTCAACAGCTATCTCTTGAGTCTTCCTGTATACTACTGATTTGGCCCATGAGGAGATTGCACAAATGGGGAAATAAAGCTAGTTTTAGTTAAAAAATGGTGAGTGCTATGATGAGTAGGAAGACATTATGTGAGAAACCAAAGGTAGGTCAGAAAGGTCAGTAAAAGTTTCTACAGATGAAACTTGCTACCTGTTTTGAAAGATGAGTAGGAGTTAATCGGGAAGTGGAAGTGGGCAGCGGGTGTAGAATAGGGTATTCCAGGTAACAGAAGCAACATGCCAGAGACCTGGGAAAGAACATGCTGCTCCTGAAGAACTGCAAGTCACACAGGATTCTTCCCAACATGTTAACTGTGGGGTGGAGAGGAAATGAAATAAGACAGAGTCAAGCCTTTGACTTCACTTCCTTAGCATGACCACATCACAATATGCTAGCATTTTCACAGTGTGTTCCACGGCTTGTTAATAGCTGTTAGTGGAAAAGAAGAGATTGTGAGTCAAATGCCTGTGGAGAATGCTGGCTTAGATAATGTTATGTATCTCTTTATTTCAAGTCTCTTCAGGATCTGTATTATGTTAATGGCCTTTGTGATTTTGCAAGAGGACATAGTATGCAGCATTTTCTAAACGTATGTGAAGACACTTTATCTTGCAGTGTTGGTGTTTCATCTTGCAGGATTTGCGGCATTTTCTAAACTTTTCTGAACCCAGACCATCTTACAGGATTTGTAGTTCATGGAGCACTCTTGTGGGAATCACTGCTATAGACAACAGGGAGTTTGAAAATGATTTTAAAATGTGAGTGTAGTTCATTCTAGTAGCAAAGTAAAGGAGTGTGAAAGGGGAACAATTAGATGGAGGCAGATTAATTATGATCTCATTGTAATAGTCCTGGAGTGGCCTAGAGAGAGATGGGCAGACCCAACCTCCATCAGTAGGCAACAGTGATGAAGAGAAAGCGACTGATGGAGAAGCACTTAGGAATCTATGGGAAACCAGATCTGACAATTTCATTCTCCTATTTAATTAGGAGGTTAAAATCAGCAGGAGGAGGCAATTAATTACATATGGGCAGGGTAAGGTGAGGATGAATGAATCTATAATGACTTCGGTTCCTGACTTGGGAAAGTAGGTAGCAAGTGGTGCTTTTTGCTGAAATCTGAAATACTGGAGGAACAATTTGGAACTAAGGGAACCGAGAAGGGCAATTTTAGACATACAGATTGTAACACATCAAAGGAAAATACAAGTTGAATAGTTAAGGGATATGGATGTGGGAGACATGAGTATACAGTGGCATTTCAACCCCTGTGAGTAGATAAATAAGGTCACTCATCCAGGGAGGAACATGGACCATTTTACCAAAAAGCAATTTGCAAAAAGCCATCCCTTTCAAGGACTTGCTTTCAGTGAATTAGTCACTTAGGAAATTGCCTTTTGGCTAATTGGAAATTGGCAAATTGTCTATAGGCAACTGACCTGGAGCCACCAGGGAAACTGTATAACATGAGAGGCATTCTGGACAAAGATGAACCTGAATTAAGAGAGAGCAGAAAAAGGAGTTTACAAAAAAGAAATGAAGGCCTAGAGAACACAACCATATTTTTACTAGTATGATCATTTATATTGCCAAACATGTATTTACATAAAAATGACTGCCTGGAGAGAAGAATTAATACCAAACTATTTAAGTTGCAAGCTAGCTGGGAAGATGTGTTTGTTCCATAATGTGCTTAAATGGTCTAAGGTCAGGATTAACTGAACTTCTTTATTTCTATCAGCAGCCCACTGTTACTCATATTGCTCATTGCAATCATGTATTTTTAACATAGCTCCACCTAAACCTAGACTGGACTGCCTACAATAGTGATGGCCGTACACAGCTGGACACATTACACACAGTGAATGAATAGCAGCCAACATGTTTAAACACGGAGATAATACAACTTTTATTTTTGAGATCTCTTGCTTAAATAAGAAATGACTGTGGTTCTTGGATTCTAATGTTGGACTCTTCAATAAACTCATGAATTTTTCCAGCAGTGATCAGTTATCTTCGTAATTAACTCTCTCTCGGATAGCCTCTGCTGGGCCAAGACCAGTGCCTAGAATTTCGGATCATCATGGAAGAATGGGTGCGTGTGGCCTTACGTGTGTATGGGGCTGTGTGGCCAGTAGGACAAGCAAAGATGGGGTTCCTAGCTTCAGGTTTGTTTACTTAATGGCCTTTATTTCAATTTTTTAATGTCATTTTATTGTTGAAAGAACACATAACAAATTTGTAAGTATACAATAGAGTGTTATTAATTATAGGGATGATATACAGCAAATTTCTAGAAGTTATCCACCTTGCATAATTGTGTCTTCATGCCTGCTATTTAGAAACACACCATTTCCCGCTCCATGCTGCCCCTGGCAACCACCACTCTAGTCTCTGATTTTATGAGTCAGGCTATTTTAGATACTTCATATAAGTGGAATCATGCTGTACTTGTCCTTCCATGACCAGCTTATTTTACTAAGCAATAATGTTCTCATTATTGGTTCAGCCATGTTGGCACATACAAGCAAACATTATATTGGTTTTAGTGAAAAGGGGGGAAAGGAGTGTATATTGAGTAGTGTTGCAAGTGGCCATAAAGCAGGAAGAACGAAGAGATCAGAGACCAAACGAGAACGAAATCAGAGGACAAGCTATGCATGAGTAGTAGCTATTCCTTTGCCCAACTCCCTAAAGTGTGAGTTTCAGTTGTCCTGGTGAACGGTAAGGATCCATTCCTGGGATGAAGATCCTGCATGACTGACTACAAAGATAAGACAAATACTTGGAAACCACGGTTGAATGACATTAATATCTGTGAACTAAAGAAATACTGTAAATCTAATATTTTATCTATCTAAATTCAGGCAACCAGACATTTGTGTCCTAAACATTCTTTTAGAGAGGGTGAGAATATTTCCCCCACATTTAATACGCTATGCTGTTCCAATGCTGGTATTTTAGGTCCTGCTGTGTCCCTATGTCCACAGCTGGAATTCTCTCTTCCTCGTATCTGCCCAAACTCTATCCGTCCATCATGGTTCAACTGAAAATGTCTTTTCTCCATGAAGATTTTCCTGAGATCTCATTGCTCTATATCCTTAGTTCATTCAAAAAATACTGAGTGTCAACTACGTGTCAGACTCAATTCTTTAACCAGGGCTTTGGCAGTGAATAAAACCAGGCACTCTTTCTCATGGAGCTTACCATTCTACAAGGAGAAATTGACTAGAAAAGTAGTCTTTTTCTAGATAGATACATTGATAGATAGATAGATAGATAGATAGATAGATAGATAGATAGATAGATGGACTCACACACAGACGGATGGAAAGATAGAGTAGATAGATACATAGTTGATAAAGGCTTTAAAGAAAAATAATAGGAGATAAATTAATTATAGGAGATAAATAAAATAATAGGAGAGTGATCAGTATATGTGCAGTGGGCTGATATTTTAGCCAGGATGTTATTAGTGTCTGCTGCCATATTGCAAGCTCCTTAAAGGGAAGGGTCCTTTTGCTTTACTTCTGTTATCCTCTCATCAGTGCCTGAGCACTGGGCTGGACTTGAGTAACAGGCTTAACAGATATTTGTTTATTGACACATTTTTTTCACTTTTCATCCAGATATTTTGGCATCAAAGAGGCACAGCTTTAGTTTCCAGTGAAATGTCAAATTGGTCTAAACAGGCTGGCTTAGAGATTTGTTTAGTTTCATATTTATATTCAGAGCAATATGTTGTAAATAAATCCAAAGGGACTCAATAGCAATTTTTGGCAGCAGTTTCTCCTTCGTGATTCTATTTTTTTTCTTGGTTTTTCCCCATTGTCCTTGCATTACTGGGAGATTTCCTAGTGCAATTAGTGTGGCTCTGCCCAGTGACCTTTCACTCTTGCCCTGAACAGATGAACAAACTGAACCAGAAAGGAAAGGAGGGTCATGACAGAGGTTATTGAAGGGCACTCTTTGGGATCAGGAGGAGTGGGAGTGTGTGTGGGTTATGTTCTCTCCTCAGCCCCTTCAGTTCTCACTAAACCCATTGCAGGAGGGCACACAGTGGTAAAAAGAAAAACTGGATACTTGCTCAGGGAGTTATCATGGATAGTGCCAAAAAGAAGGAAAACAGAGAGAGAAAAGGGAAGAGGGACAGGAGAAAAAAAATAAATCTCAGGGGGTCAAAAGTGAACCAGGCCAAAAAATGTTTCGCCAGTCTCTTGTATCACACATGGCATCTCCATATAGAGTTTCTCAAATCCAGTGAACTTTCAAATGGCATTAGGAAGAATTCCACTCGGAATTTGGTGGAATTCATAGTATTCTTGGAAAGGGTTTTTAAACATCACTGGTCTGCAAAGAAATAAAACCAACAATCTGATTTGTTCTGTATTGTTTGCATTTTCCTTCCTATTTATTAATGCAGTCTTACTTTATAAAAACAAATGGAAAATACACTAATTGGTCCTCCGTGAATACCAAGTGTTCTGCTTGTGCTATCTCATTTCAACCTCACCACGATCCCTGGGAGGGCGACATGGTTACTTCTCTGTCACCAAGGAAGAAACACAAGTCTGAAGCAATTAAGAGCCTTCCCCATAGCACACAGCCGCTAAGTGTCAAAGCAGGGATTTGAAACCAGGTCTCTGGGACCACAGGCAGAGTTCATGAATTCTTTATGTCCTTTAACAGGCATCAAATCGCTCAGGTGAGAAATTACAAACAGTACTGGTGGCTGAAAATAGAGTCACCCTCTTCTGCATCACAGACTACACCCCCGCCACCCCCATCCCCCAGATATAGAGGGCCATGAATAGAATAACAGGTCATGCTGTCGGTCTCCCTTGCCTAGCACCATACCAATCTTGTGCCTAATTTCTTTTTACTGGTCTGATTCCTTTTAGGTCATGAACAAGTAAACTATGGCCTTGATTATTTATAGTCATGTTTTATTTGGTTTGCCATGTAAGAATTTATCCTGAAGATCTCCAACTCCCTTCCATGTGTCAAATGCCCCTGCCATAGGATTGGAAGGTGCTTTTTATGAAAATCAGGTAAGAATGTGAAGAAAGGTGAGAAAAGTTTCTACTGAGCAGACTTGAAAGGTAAAGATTAAAAGTGATAAATTAACTTTGCTTTTGGTGCTTGGATACCGAAATTTGGAGCTTGTCTTTCAGGATACAAATTTCAGGATACAAATTTGGAGCTTGTCTTTCAGGATACAAATTATGAAAGTACGGTGAAAACATAATGACAATGTGTCAACCAGCTTCTAGTTGAAAGCCACTGTAACCTGGGGCAAATCTTTAAGTTATGGTGTTCTTACCTGCAAAATAATAGAGTTCATTTAAATCAGTCAGCGTCCAAATTTTAGGATTCTTTAGACATTTCCTTGTTTAAAAAACTGAAAGCGGGCCGGCCCGGTGGCTCAGGCGGTTGGAGCTCCATGCTCCTAACTCCGAAGGCTGCCGCTTCGATTCCCACATGGGCCCGTAACCACAAGGTTGCCAGTTCAACTCCTCGAGTTCCGCAAAGGATGGTGGGCTCTGCCCCCTGCAACTAAGATTGAACAGGGCACCTTGAGCTGAGCTGCCCTTGAGCTCCCGGATGGCTCAGCTGGTTGGAGCGCATCCTCTCAACCACAAGGTTGCTGGTTCGACTCCCGCAAGGGATGGTGGGCTGTGCCTCCTGCAACTACCAATGGCAACTGGACCTGGAGCTGAGCTGCGCCCTCCACAACTAAGACTGAAAGGACAACAACTTGACTTGGGGAAAAAAAAAAAAAAGTCCTGGAAGTACACACTGTTCCCCAATAAAGTCCTATTTAAAATAAAAAACCAAAAAACCAAAACTGAAAGCACCAAATGAATCCGACAAAGAAACAAAAACTAATACACACAGACAACAGTTTAGTGGGTACCAGAGTGTAAGGGGTGGAGGGGAAATAGAACAGGGAAAAGGGGATCAAATGTATGGTGATGGAAAGAGAACTGACTGCATGGTAAACACACAATGTGATACATAGATGATGTATTATAGAATGGTACACTTGAAACCCACTAACCAATGTCACCCCAATGAATTTAATAAAAAATAAATAAACTTTAGGATATTAAAATCTTAAATATCTCAATTTAAATCTCCGTGTTGTATAGCTTCCACTGAATTTACTGAAGTGTTTGGTTTGATATTAATTTAAATCTTGTCAGTTTTGGAAGCGTAGCATGAAAACAGGGAAGCACTAAGTATTTACTGAAGGCAACGATGATGATAAAATTTCCCTTTACATTCATTAAAAAAATAAAATTAATCATGTGTTTTTTGAGCCTCCAAAATTACTACAATAAGTACATACTATTCTAAATACTATTTCAGAATATTATTTTTTTATTTAACAACTATCTGAATCTTAGACTAATTGTACAAGGGGCCCTAACCTGTATTTTGTGTTTCTAATTTGCCTGCAATTGCATGAATTTAATTGTCCTCACTGTGTCATGGTTATTTGTGGAAAGTGGACCCATTTAAGGGTCGTAAGCATGAAGTTTGGAGGTTAGGGCAGTAATACGTATTTGCTCTCTTGCAGAGGAGATGTCAGTAACATTATGCAGCCCATCTATGTAAAACAAGCCTCCCTCAGGACCTTTTACCTAGTAACACTGACAGATCAACCTGTCAGGAGGCCAGCAGCCAGCAGCAGTGGGCATACAGTTAGCAGGAGGAGCTTTTGGTGAGGAAATGTAACAGCCCCAGCCAAAATCATCAGAACAGCTGTCATGCTGAGGTCACAGCACAAGGTTACAGGACATGGCATCCAGGAAGCACACAGATAGGTAACACTTCAGCAGTGGCTAAAGATCAGAAAGAAAAGAGATCTTTTCAGCTGAGTGGAAGACACAGGCATAAGGAAGTGTTTATAACAAACAATTTCCAGTGTAATCTAGAAAAGTTCTGTGGAAGCCATTGAAACTTTGTAGTGAAACCACAGTAATTCTATGGCCTCAGTTCTTAGTGGGGACTTTGGGTATGCATGAGAAACAGACAACATTTCTACCAAATTGAGCTCCAGATGAGCAAAAATTAATTCAGCAGATGGCTGTGCATGTCTGAATTCTCGAGAATTACTGAACATGGTACCCTTATACAGCACATTCCGTTGGTATTAGAGATGCATGCTTTATCTTTCCATAGCCTGTGCAGTCCAGTAGGTTACACATATGTGTGTGTGTGTGCGTGTGTGTGTGTGTTTCCTCTTTTTCATATAGGACTCACCAAAATAGTGTACATATTTCTTTAAATTCTGTTTAGAAATGTGTTTATTTTATGGTTTTTATCATCTTTCCCTTTAGAGATTGACTCAAATAATTTTGAAGTTAAAAACTTTTTCTTGGTTTGATTTTTTAAAAATTTTACGACCAGTTTTGCTCCCTTCTGATTGACTCCATAACTGGGCGGGTTGCAGAATAGCATATGTGCTGGGATTTGAGGGGCATTGCCACTTCACTTACAGTCAGTCTCAGAGTGTCATATAACAATCATACTTAACATGAATTAACTTTTAAAAATATTTTTAGAGGGAATTTTGGTAAATTTGGGGATGTTGTCTTTTGAGAAATCTGACACTCATCAACCAAGGCTTGGAATTACTATTCTGGAATTGTATTCTGGAATTTGCTCAGCAGTGACCTCAGGAAAGGTCCTCAGTGTTTGTAACTGCTCCAGAATCATTCTTTTAAAGTGAAGAACTGGCCAGAATTGAGAGGTGGGTTTGTAGAGAAAACCCCATTGGTTGGAGAAACTTGGAGGAGGAGAACAGGGGAGGCATGAGTCTTCTGGGAAATCTGACTGCCCACAAGTGGAAGGATAAAGAGAGAGTGGGGTTGGGGAGGATGATGAGATGGGATGCCAAGCCCCTTCACTGCTAACCAAAGATAGGGGAGGGAGGAATGACAGAACTTGCTTCCTTATGGCAAGTGCAGTTCCCTTATGGAAACAAGTGCAGGAGACCTGAAGAAAAAAATCACACTATTCAGGCTATGGCAACACTTAATCATAGGGGTACCTGGGTCCTACCACTAGCTTCTTAGGAGCAGTTCCTGCTCTACACAAGAGGGACCAGTGGAAGCATGAGAAGCTGCAGTGTGTGGGAGGCAAATCCAAGGAGCTGTTTTCATGACTCATTCTTGGCCTCTGTACCTAACTGCCTTCCCTAGAGATGGAGCTCAGAAGTAGCAGATTTGGTGAAGGAGGGGCCAGCGGAGATGGCAAAAGTTGTAGTCAGAAATAAGAATGGTGCTACAGTGGGTGGCAGTGGATTCTCTAGGTAACAGCACAACAGGAAGCCAGAAGTATCCCCATGCCACCTGGCCGCCAGGAGAAGGGTGGCAGCTGAGGGACACCCCAGAGGGAAGAATTTGGAGGGGCTGTCATTCCAATGATACAGCTCTTTTGTCCCCCATACTCTGTTCTCTAATTATAATCAGGCCTGGAGAAAAGCTTCTATGAGTAAAAACAGAATTTGAGAAGAGTGAATGAAGAATTAATGAGGAATGAGAAGACTGAATGAAGAACTTACACTGAATATTAGAAGTTTCTCTGTTCATATACTTACTTGATTAGATTTTTGCCTTACTTTGTACGTTTGCCAACAAGTCATTTTAAGAAAACTAAAAATAAAAGGTATCTCTTCCTTTTATGCCATCTCATGGTTCCAAAGCACTTTTACTTATTATAAAGAAAAATTATGAGATAAGCATGGTTTGTTTTTTTCAATTTCATAGACTAAGAAACCTAGCTCAGGATGGTTAAGTTACTGTTTAAGGTTACATAGTCTATACGTGAATCAGGATTTGACTCCAGTTCTTCTTTGTTTTTTATTTTATAAAATTTCTTTTTGATTTGGATGGTTTTTACAGTCACAGGATTCAAAAATCCAACTGCAAGAACGTTAAGAACTCCCTTGCCAACCCCTGTCCCTGTTTACTCTAGTCATCCCCTTTTATAAGCAAGCTCTATCATACTATATATCCTATTTTATTACTTAAAAAAAAACACCTCAGTAATATAACCTGGAGCTCTTTTTCTGTCCATACTCAGCTTAGTCCTTGCTTTTTAGAGCTGTATAGTACTCTCTCGGGTGTATATTCCACAGTATATATTACAAGTTTGAGTTCGATGACACTTTTTTTTTTTGCTATTACAAGCAAGGTGTTAGTAAATAGTTGAACATAAATCATTTCATGCTTATGTTTCTGAAGGATATTTCTCTAAGTAAAATCCTGGCTCAAAGGATAAATACATTTATAATTAAATAAAAATGACCAAATTTCTCTTCATAGGAGTTATACTATTTTCCATCTGTAATGTATAAGACTGTCAGTTTCCCCATAAACTTGCCAGCAAATTGGTATTGTTTAATTTCTGAATTTTTGCCAATATGGTTGTTTAGACCAGGGGTGTCCAAACTGCGGCCCGCGGGCCAACTGCGGCCCACAATCCATTTTTTATTGGCCCGCAGCAAATTCCAAAAATATATTTAGTTTACTTAAATAAATCAGGTAAGGCAATATGTACTTCACCTTGAGTGAGTGGCCCAGCTGTTTGCGTATTTTACCTCATATGGCCCTTGGTGAAAAACATTGAAAAAAGTTTGGACACCCCTGGTTTAGACTGATTGCTTGGTGCAATTTTAATTTGCATTTTTCTTTTATGCTATGAATTCCAATTAAATTTTTCTCTGTCATTTGTTTTTTTGGTTTTGCTCATTATGTTTCTTTTTAATTGGGTATTCTGACTTTTTGTATATTTAGTAGTCAAAATTAAAAAAAAAATTTTAAATGGATTTCAAATTTTAAGTTAGAAAGACCTTATATGTTTTCATCTAGTAATTTATCTTTTTAATGTAAAGCTTAAATTGATATGGAGTTTATCTTTGTGCACAATGTGAAATATGAAGCCAACTTTATCTTTTTCCAGATGGACACCCAGTTGTTTTAACACCATTTATTTAAAACAATCTTTTGTACACTGATTTGAGATGTCACTTTGGTGATATACTAAATTTGTCTAGGTATTTAGAAATATCTTTTTAAAACCAGATTTTCTAAAATGCCAAGTCCAATTATGTTTTCTTTTTATCATGCTTCTCCAGGTAAAAAATCTTTGACTTACTCATCAATAGCTTTTTATGCCACATTTGAATGAAAAAATTGGGAAGATGTGGTTATCTCCCATATAAAGGGAATAATTTTAGGGAAAACCACGTATAAGCTCAGAAGAAAAATAATTCTCCAGATGTTATTGCTAGAAAATCTGAAAACAACGGATTTTCCTTTTATTTCTACAGTTGTTGTCAAATCATTTCATACCACTCATGACGTCTTCTCCTACAGATGGTCAAAGGCAGGAGTGGGGGGAAGCCCACAATACTTAAGGGGATATAAAATGAATTGAAGAACATATATACCTTTCTAAGCATAAATCTGCAGCAAGTCACTGCCCCCTTTAATAGGAAACTATAAGGTTTTTTTCCCGTAAAAAAGAAAAGTAATTCACTTCAAAAATCTTATCAAGTCAAGTAATATTGCAATTGTATATCTGTAGTTAGACTTTTTTTGTGGCAATGATACTTCTTATAGTGAAGCTTGCTTATTTGTGTAAGAGATTTCAGGATAGTTTATAGACAAGTTCAAAGATGGTGTTTCAGTAACTCTAATGGCATAACAAGGTATAAAAGTAAGACTAAAGCTAATACCTATAAGGTCAATATTTCCAAGTCAGCATATTTTACACTGGGACTGGGGGTTTAAATCTTGTGTCCTCATTTTCCCATAATGTTAGCAGAAAATGCAGTGCAAAACATTTTCATATGCTTTTATGGATGCCTCCTTCTCTGAGACTGATGTTGCTATTTACAGCAAATCTTGCGAAGGTCATCATTATTTGCTGATGCCAGTTTGTAACCTTCTAGTCTTTTGTAAACCAACTCTGATCAGCATTAGCAGGCCATATCCTTACACTATTTTATGAGACTGTTCTTTTCAAAGCATCTAGCACCTCCACATAGTCTGAACCATTCATTAATTCTCAGTCCTCATTTTACTTTTTTTTTTTTTATTTTCAATTATGGTTGATTGTAAATATATTAGTTTCAGGTATACAGCCTAGTGATTACACATTTATATACCTTATGAGATGATCACCCCAATAAGTCTAATACCCATCTAGGACAACCACCATACATAGTTATTATAATATTGTTGACAATATTCCCTATGCTGTAATTTACATCCCTGTGACTATTTTGTAACTGCTAATTTGTACTTCTTAATCCCTGCACCTTTTTCAGCCAAACCTCCAATCCCACTCCCATGTGGTAAACATCAAAATGTTTTCTGTATCTATGAGTTTGTTTGTTCCTTTATTTTTAAAAAAAATTTTTTGGATTACACATATAAGTGAAATCATATATTACTTGTCTTTCTCTGTCTGACTTAGTTCACTTAACATATCCTCTATGTCCATCCATGTTTTCACAAATGGTAAGATTTCATTCTTTTTATGGCCAAGTAATATTCCATTGTATATATATACCACAACTTCTTTAGCCATTCATACTTAGATTGGAGCATTTAATCCATTTTCATTGAAAGTAATTATTGATATGTTCATTGCCATTTTATTAATCGCTTTCTGATTGCCTTTGTAGTTCTCTGTTCCTTTCTTAATCCCTTGCTCTCTCACATGTTGATAATTTTCATGTTGTATTTGGATTTTTTGCTTTTTGTTTTTTGTATATCTCTTGTAGATTTTTGGTTTGTGGTTACCATGTGCTTCATATATACCAATCTATGTTTATAGTAGTCTATTTTAAGTTGATAGTCACTTAAGTTCAAAGACATTCTAAAATCATTACCATTTTTACTCACCCCCTCCATATTTATATTTTTGTCATTAATTTTTTTACTTCTTTTGTGTATGTGTGTGTGTGTGTATGTTTGTGTTTATCCCTTAATTTACTGTTGTTATTACACATGATCTTCTTACTTTTGCCTTTTATCCTTTGTACTAACTTTAGTGTTGGTTGATTCACTGCTTTTATTATATGTTTGCCTTTGTCAGTGAGAATCTTTTCTTTGAGATGTTTTCTTGTTCATATTTTTATTTTTTTACTTTTCCTTAAAGAAGTCCCTTTAACGTTTCTTGTAATACTGTTTTGATTGTGATGAACTCCAGCTTTTTTTTATCTGTGAAGCTCTTTATCTGTCCTTTGATTCTAAACAGTAGCCTTGTTGGGTAGAGTAATCTTGATTGTAGGTCCTTGCATTCCATCACTTGAATATTTTGTGCTATACTCTTCTGGAGTTTTGTTCTGTTCTTTCATTTGGGATTTTCTTTTTTTGTTTTTTTTTGTCTCCCCATTTTGGCTGCCTCCCTATGTTTGTTTCTATGTATTAGGTAGATCTGCTACATCTCTCAGTCTTGGCAGAGTGGCCTTATGCAATAGGTGCCCTGTGGGGCCCTGTCACAGACTCTCCGTTCACCTAAGCCAGGTGCTCCAGGGGTGTCCCTTGTGTGGGTTGTGTGTGCCCTCCTGTTGTAGTTGAGCTTTGATTGCTGTTGGCTCATCAGTGGGTGGGATTGACCCTCAAGCCGACTGTGAGGACCGGACATGATGACAGCGGACAAGCTGTTGTGTGGTGGCTGACCCCACAGAATGGGGTTTGCTTTAGTGGGGGTCTGATGCCTGCTGAGTCCACCCTTTGTGTATGTCATTTGTGGTGCTATTTGAGTAGTGTTCTGGTGTAGTCTGGTGAAGCCAGCCACCAGGTGTGTTGGTTCTGGGCCTTTGGGAAGAGGCTCTGGTGTAGGCCCAGGTCAAGCACTGCCTGTGTCCAGCCTGGAGCCACATTGTAGGAGCTACACATTGGTAGCTGCCTGTGCTGGGCTTAGAGGTACCTGTGAGTGGTTATGCTGTGAACTGAGGCCAGCTGTGACTAGTGCCGGACTTTGGGCTGCTTAGCAAGAGGTACAGGGAGCACTGAGTCCAGCTGCTGTTTGTTTGTAGTTTGTGGACCTTTGAGAGGTTTTAAGAAAGTCCATAGTATGGACCCGGGCCTGCCACTTTTATGGATTAGCCTCTAAAAGAGGTTCAGGCTGGGCATGTGAATTGAGTGTGGTGGGGTCTCAAAGAATCACCAAAGTGGGGTGAGAGCAGTGTTAGCCAGGTTGATGGAGACTCAGACTTGGTGGCCCCCCTACATCTGGGAAGAGGGCTCAACAAGGGAATAATGGTACCTGCCAGCCCTTTAGTTCCAGAGAGAGCTGCCCCTTCAGCCCTTGCCCTGAATCCAGATAATTCAGTCCCTGCTCGTATGTCCCTGGGGCTTTTGGAGTTTCTGCCCCTTCTCTGGACTTAGGGTGAGTGTTTGTGAGAGATTATGTCTGTGCTTGGGCCCTTAAAGAGGTCTACAGCACAGAGCCACAGTCTACAGCAGCACACTGTCTCATCTGGACTAAGTCCCTGTTGATTTTGACAGCCAGCTATTGTGGGAACTTCTCTTCCTGGTACTGGTGCTTTGAGCTGGGGATCCCAGTGTGGGACTGGGACCCCTCGCTCCAGAGTAGGGACCTCTGCAGCCAAGATATCCTTCCCATTCTTAACAGCCACATGTGGGTGTGGGACCAGCCCGTTTCACATCTCTTCCTTTCCTACTAGTTTTGACATGACTTTATGTGTGTGTATATATATATATATCCTTAGTTATACCATGTTTCCCCCAAAATAAGACCTAGCAGGACAATCAGCTCTAATGTGTCTTTTGGAGCAAAAATTAATATAAGACCTGGTATTATATTATATTATATTACATTATATTATTTTATATTATATTATATTACCTGGTCTTATATTATAATAAAATAAGACTAGGTCTTATATTAATTTTTGCTCCAAAAGACACATTAGAGCTGATTGTCCTGCTAGGTCTTATTTTTGGGGAAACATGGTAGGCTCTTCACCTAGTCTTCAGGTGGCTCTCAAGGGTGGTTGTTCTATAATTTACATGTAATTTTAACGTGGTTGTGGAAGGAGGCAAGCACAATATTTGCCTAGTCCACCATCTTGACTGGAAGCCCAGTCCTGATATTACCATGTTTCCCCGAAAATAAGACCTAACTAGAAAATAAGCCCTAGCATGATTTTTCAGGATGACATCCCCTGAACATAAGCCCCAATGTGTCTTTTGGAGCAAAAATTAACATTAGACCCAGTCTTATTTTCGGGGAAACACGGTACTTGATCTAAAAGCTACATTTGTCATAATTGATCACCCTTCTTCTTGAGACATATACTTCACATGTTTTCCAGGACACCTCCCTGTTTTGTTCCTTTCTTTCTAATTCTCTTCAGGTTCCTTTGCTGATTCTTTTTTTTTGTTCCTCTATAAAATGGTGGCAATAAAATTTCCTAGATATCGGGTTATTGTGATTGAACAGAACAGATAATGCAGGTACAGTGAATAGCATAGTCCTGAATGTATCATAGCTACTCAATAAATGTTAATGATTATTAAACTGAGTGTAATTGATTCCTAACTTTTGCTTTAAATATTAACTCTCCTTTCCCTTTTTTGAACTGATATGTTTTTATGGTTCTTTGAGTGATGTCAGAAAGGAATGTAAATTCTCCAAGGGGAATGCAACTCTTGAGAAGAAATTTGTTTACTATTTCCCTAACACTCTTCCAAATGTAAGACTAAAAAGGAGTGAAGATTTACTCTTCAGACACTAAATCACTTCACTAGTCTTTCCATTGCCAGAATCAAGAGAAGAGCTGTTGAAATTCCTGGTCAATCATTAGTTTCAATTTCAGACCTTCAGTTGGGCATTTCTATCAGTGGACAACATTACAAATAGGGCTGGCTGCTGCCAATCCCCCACCATGACTTCCCCAGTTGGGATGCAGGGAAATCCTTCAAGTGCTCTCTGGCAGCGAAAGCCTCTGATTCAAAAGCTTTTTTTTGTTTTCTTTTTTCTTTTTCTTTTGTTGTACTTCTGATTTGACTACAGAATGGAAACAATCCCCAAACACTCTGGACAAGATGCAAACTGATCTTGAGGGACTGCAGCTACAACAGTCTTTTCCACAGATATGCTGACAGGAGGTATTGTTTCATTCATTTTGTAAGATGGATGACTCTACTGTTGATAGCACTAAGTCATTTTCCCGAAGTGTGGTACATATTGCACTGGGGACGAGAAATATTTGGTGGGTTTTATGTGGACAAATATTACCGTGTTTCCCTGAAAATAAGAGCTAACCGGAAAATAAGCCCTAGCATGATTTTTTATGATGACATCCCCTGAACATAAGCCCTAATGTGTCTTTTGGAGCAAAAATTAATATAAGACCCGGTTTTATTTTCAGGGAAACACAGTATCTTGCTATTCTGTGTTTATTTTAATGTACTTCAGGAAAAAGCCCAAGTGCTTGGTTTCCCAGATGCTTTGGTTTAAGGTAAATCTGAGATATGTAGAAAGTTTAAAATTTGAGTTAAGGAAGCTATTAGGTAAATGGTAGTACAAGAAGCATGTATATAGTTTTGGTAAATACAGTGAAGGTGAACATGACACAAATTTGGGTAACGTTTGCAAAATATGCAGGCTTTTTGGTGCCTCTGGAGCTAAAAATGACCCATCTGTATATATCATAAGTAAAAGGAACATTTAACTATAGAGAATGAAATGGTTATGACAATATTTTCCAATTTTTTTAGTCATTATGGTTGTCTTCTATCCCAGCCTTTCTATACTTATCACTATTTTCCCCTTTAAAGATTTTTTTATTAATTACAAGACAAACATAAAGAGGAAAGAACCAAAATACATATTCAGTGGGGGGGAAAAAGTGTAAGCTTTTCAGACTTAATTTAAGATTAAGTACTTCATTTAAGATTAAAAGGACTGGTCTTTGCCTGTCAATTTATGAACTAAAAGCCTGGTTAAAGCCATTATATTTTCACGTTTTATATACCAGTAAAATTTATTTTCTAAGTTAATTGCCAAATTCCTAATCTGATTAGAGCCTGAGGGAAAACAAAATTAGTTTGGGAGAAAAATTAGACTAAATAAGGTTTCCTTTGCTTATGCACAATTCATGTCAAGTTGTATATTTCTTATAAGGTTAATAGTAGAGTGCTCCAATTCTTTTTTCATTTTATCAGAGGCAAACACTTGGTACTGTGTCTCCCCATCCCAGGAAACAGAAAGGGGTGATATATGCCACAAGTCTAGTCATAACAGAAGCTCTTAAAATTAGGGTCATCTAGTTGAATTGGCCGGAAATGAGTCAGATAACAAGTCATGGTGACAAAACATAAATGTCTTCCACATGGCTCCCATGGTTTCCAGGGAATAAAATTCTCATCACACTACCAAATGAGATTGGTTTATATGTCTGTCTGCCCTACTAAATGTCTCTGTGGAGTAGTATATTCTTACTAAATTGTTTCCTATTTGTATCATTCATTCAGTGTATCATTTATTGAGCATCTATTATGTGTCCAGCACTCACTGTTCTAGGTGCCAGGGATGCAGCAATGAGAACATGGTCACCCCTCCATATTAAAATGTGCTTCCTAAATATTATGCTTTTAAAGAAATTCAGAAGTGCTTTTGAACAATTAAGAGGAAAAATGATAAGGAATAGAGTTAGATAAACATAGTCACAAAAATTTAATTAACAACTTTAAAAGTAGAACCATTTTGAGTACAAGAAAGAGAACTCACATTTAGAAATAAGAACTGTCATTTAAAGCATTTGATATGATCTGGATGCTCTGCTCAGTACTTTATATCCATTATCTTCTTTAATCTTTACCTCCCCCTTATAAAAGTGGCACTGTATCATCATCCTTATTTTATGGATGAGGAAACTGAGTTAGAATAATTAAATGTTTTGTCCAGTGTAACCTAATCTTGTTTAATAGTATAAACAAGAAATGAAAACAAAAATAAAGCAATCTCTCTTCAACCTGAACCGCTATGAAACAGTTCATCCAATCTGGCAAGGAGAGAAAGTAATATTAGATTAACAGAGAGTATGAAAATGAGACTAAAAAAGAAAGAATGATAGAGTTTATAAAAATTCAGGGATCTTATTTCCATATTGTCATCTAAGTTTGCACTACTTATGAGTGATCTTTTTTTTTTCCATCTCTGATGAACAGAGGTTGTCACAATTCTTTAATCACAAACCCAAAATCACAGAAAGTCCTCTATCTTTGAGTCACTGCTTAATCAAGGGCACTTATCAACTTTAGCTGCAACGATTAGCCACCATCCAAGTGCCACTGGGTACTTGATTCATCAACTGGTGACTCCAGCCATTCCTTTCAAATACGTGTTCTTTCTGAAGTAGGAAAAGTTGAGACTGAGACTTTTGCATTTTTCTCTCATCTAGGAATTAAGACTTCTGTAGGTAAAAAGAGAAGAAAGGAGGAGACAGTAAATACAAAGTGGTTTATATGCTTTTTCCCGTAATAAAATCTTGTCACTGGGCTTCCAGTGGAAACCTTTCTGCATTCTGGTATGAGGGGAATGTTGGCATCTGTATTTCTACTTGGTACAGTCTCCAGCTATTTGTTTTCTTTTCTGACTTGGGTACTTGAAAGAAGTTATGTATGTTGTAGAATTAACAAGTAACCTCACATTGGAAGGTATTTCTGCGATGTTTCTTGAATGGTTGTTCACCATGGCAATGAGCATGGATGGCTGGGAGTGTTAGATACCATACCACTGCCACTCCTAGGATTTGCTTTGTAATCTACGAACTCTTAGTCTCTTGTGTGACTCTAGAATGTTTGGGGGTCCAGGCAGTGTCAGCACACAAAAATCTCCCAGGAACGGGGGTGATGTTTTGACATCTTCAGATCTCATCATCAAGAATGAAAGGGAATGAATCAGTCAGCTGGATCACAAATATTATTTCTCAATTGCTTCCTGTGTACCAGGAAAAGAGATACAGCGATCAATAAGACATACACAGTCCCAGTCCTAGAGAGGCTCTAATCTAGTATGAAAGACCAACATGAAATCAATGACTTTAATTGCAGTCATATTAGCAGTCTATGTAACCCATGTTTGGAGCTAGGACCAACAATTCTTCTCATTCACCCTAAAGAAGTCACTTGCCGCAAAGCATATATTTTATTTAAAAAAAAAAAAAAAAAGGGAGGGGGGATTTTATCTCACAGGAAACACCATTTCATTCCTGACCTCCATACTTGATGTATCTTCCCAAGTTTCTCATAGCCCCACAGCCACAGTTTCCTGTCTCTTGTCTCTTCTCTAAATATCTGTAGCTCCAGTTCTCCATTTCCAGACAGATCTTTTTTTGAGTCCCTCTGCTTCTTTCTTAGGTTGAACAAGTTAATTCTGTCTCATCTCTTTCCCATTTGCATAGCTATAATTAAAAACTGACTTAGCAAGCAAGATACCCACCAAATTACCAGGAATTTCTCTCATCAGAAGGTGGAGAAATGTTTATATAATATTTATTTTCCTCAACTACCTAGATGTCTCCAAACACTGCAATGTCTTGCTCATCCCAACCTGCTGCAGCATCTCCAGCTCTTTGAAAGTCTCCCCAATTGATTTGGGAGTTCCCAGTGGATATTTCCCATGTACTGATGAAATGCTGTCAGTCACCAGTGATAGCCTCCATCTTCCCGTTTTTTTCTTTTAGCCCTCTGTGGTATTTCCATCTGTTGTGGATACCTTTACTGCCTACATGGTTGAGTGAAGTGGTCTTGACTCTGCCTCCAGCGATTACAGCCAAGTGCCCTCCTTTTATACATAGCTGCCATGACCATAGCCCTGCTGATATTCATGATCCCTAAAAGTTCCAGAGCAGAGTCATAGAATATGGTGTCCTTAGAATATAGGACATATTCTAAGAACCTATTCATAAAATATGAATGGCATTGTGTTCAGTATTCAAGGGACGAGAATGCTTTCCCACCTGTTTTGCCAGCATACGGTATCATACAAATACCAGGGGAGTGCCCGATGGTGTTTTTGAGAAGTAAATTCTATTTTATTTTATATTGTCTAATTTTATTTTAGATCATGTGTCATAATCAAGATATATAAGGTGATATGGCACAGGACTAACAATTCAGAATGGACCCAAAATATAACCAAACAATCAGATTGGATGTTGATTTGCAGATGGGACAACCATACTGGTGCATTCTAGCTTGATATTAGCTCTGTTTTGGAAGGTCATACATGAATCCCTGAAGGCCATGGTAGGAGGAGGAGACCAGTCTTATTCATGTCATGTTGTGCCTATCCTCTAAATTTAAGAAATGTTTTCTTCCTGTTTCCCAATACTGAGATATTGTTGGAGGCATTATAGCGCAGTGGGGTATGAATATGAGCCCCAGAATTAAATGGATTGAGGGTCAAATTCTTACTGTGCCACATAAGAGATCACAGATACTGGGCAATTAACTTCTATGTGCTTCAATTTTCTCATCTGCAAAATGGGATTAATAATACATAATTATGGGGGTGCTATAAATATTAAATGAGGAAATTAATTTGTTAAGTATTTTTAAATGTTTTGCATTATTACTATACTATGTTCTTGTGTCTGACTCATTCTTCAGAATAAGTTTGGCTTCATCCCAATTCTAGGCAAACTCACCCCAATATTGCAGCACATGTGGTCAGTCATGTCGTAGTCAGATAGCACAGTAAGAAGTTAGCTCATTCACTCATTCATTCTTTCATTCCTTCAACCAAAGTGCATAGTAAGTGCTGGGGAACTGAAGATTAAAGAGAGATCACCTGATGAACTCACAGCTAAAGGGAAAGACCAAAAAATAATTAGAAAGCAGTGTGAGAAATGCCACTATGGAGATATGAAAGGAAGGTTATTGAAATGCACCAGAGAGAGACACTTATTGGGCCTGGATAAAGCTTCATAAAAGTACAGCATAGGTAATATGGTCAATGGTATTGTAATAACTATGTACGGTGTCAGACGGAGAGTAGACTTGGGGGTTATCACTTTGTAAGGGGTGTAAATGTCTAGTCATTATGTTGTTTTATACATCTGAATCTAAAGAAGAGGAGGAAGAAGGAGGAGGAGGAGGAGGAGAAGAGGAAGAAATGAAAAAGAACTAACAAAGACTGGGTCTTAGGAAGATTTAGAGCCATTAAGTTCCCCTAGAAATGCTGTTCCCTGTCCTACTGGGAATTTCTGGATGAACTTAATGTTTATAGGGCTATTGTAAATATGAGATGAGAATCTTAAAGTATACACCTCCTTATTCCAGAGCTCTGATAATGCAGGCAAAATACAAAGATTCAAAGCTTTCAAGATCAAGCTCCCTCAGTATACAATTCATAGAATTATCTTTAGAACATTGTTTTTTGGAAGTGTAGTAGAGGATTTTTTTTTTTTTTTAATATGGCCTCTACTTCATCCCACTTCCTAAATTTTAAAGTCTCCTAAAACAGCACCATTTCTGAATACTCACCACCACCACCACCAGTATTGCTATTGGTTAGGTTCAGGTCCCTGAAAGCATATGGTCTTGAGCAATGTCATTAGGATCCTCAAACGTACCCAGTGTCACCTCAGCTGGAGTCCCAAAACACATGAGTTGTAGGGACAGAGTCCCAGAGAGCAGTTTCCAGGCTCTCGGCCTCAGGTGGAAAGGTGCTGGCTCGGTTATTAGATGGCCATCAGCTGTAATCAGATGACCATTCGCTGTGGCTGGGTGGCCATCCGCTGTTACCGGTTAGCCATTAGCCACTAATATAACTGCTGTGGCTACACTGGGGGGTTGGTTGGTTGGTTGGTTGGCAGAGAAGCATGGATGGCAGATTGCGGATCATGTGGATCCTGCTTCCTGTGTCTCCAATCCAGCCGCCAGCGAGAATATAGTGGTATGAGTCCCCTATCAATGGCTCTGTTGGTGTTCCTTTTTGGCCTCACCATACCCTGCGTTCTTGTGCCAGCAGCAGGACTAGAGTCCCTGCATTACAAAAAGTATACATGAAAAAGCATACATACACACACACACACACACACACACACACACACACGGATAGATTTTTAACAACCTTGGCTGTTAAAAATCATAGGAGCATTTTAATAGAGCCCTCCCTCACTACTCATCCATGTGTCTTCTGTTGATTTTCGGCTCTATTTAGTTTTTAATGAAGCACTCACAGGTGTTGGGTTTGGAATTTCTTCTTTCCAGGAATAATTTTCAAAGCAAGCAATATTGGAAAGTGTTCTTAGACAACCTGTGCTATGCCTGTCCACTTCATCCCAGTGGGCTCTTAAAAACTCAATTTGTGTGGGTTACCTGTCACTTTCTTTTGTTTGGCTTTTGGGTACAGGGAAAGGATGAAATCACTTTGGCAGTGTAAACAGGCTTTTAATCAGTTCTATTTCTTCTAAGCACCATCAGTTAACCTGTGTTAGGACTGTGAATCAGTACAGCTGGAGCCCTTTTGGAAGTCTTGGCTGGCTTGGCAGTTGGAAGCTTAGACTAGGAATCAGTTGGCCAGCATTTACATACTGGCACCATCACTCACCACCTATGAGAGTTGTGACCAATTAGCCCTGCTGTGACTCAGTTTTCCCAACGATAAAATGGGATTAAACGTAATATCCATGTCTTAGGTTTGTTGGGATAATTAAAAGAGATTGTGTGTAAGGAGTACTTGGCACAGGCCTAGACAATAGTAAGATCTTAATAAATGTCATTATTATTACACACGAGTGACCTAGCCAACAGGGAGACATGCAATGTCAGGAGGAGACTGCAAATGTGGGTCAAAAAGTTTATTGCTATGTTTGATATTACTTGTTTCCGTATATGTCAAATCAGGAATTTGTTTTTGGGTGTGGAAAGGACTCATAAATCTTAGCTCAATTTATTTTCCCGAAGTATATCATATTCTTTCAGGACTTTGTTTTGCCCTCTCCTCTAACTTTTCCCTACATGTCAGTTTCTAACCTCTATTGCCTTTCACCCACTGCCCTGCACCTCCCACCCCCCATTCCGACATGAGAGTCAACATCTGTGGCTTCTGTTTTCACACTCTTCCTGCAGTTGAGAAGCTCCATTCCCTAAAATCCCTCCCAGTTCTTGATGAAAGCCCCTGCTCATAATTCATGTTTTCTGCACACACTTAGTAAAGATCTCAGTGCTGTAAACTTCATTCTCTAATTATCACCTGTTTTTTTTTTACGTTTTACAGATCCCTTTGTTCAAATGTTTACACCCCAGATTTGGAAAATCACCTTCTGATAATTTTTGTTTCTTACGTATTAGAAATCAGAGATTTCTTCCATACAGCCCTTTCTATCCCACTGGCACACCTGACACATGTTATTTTCTCAGATAGTTTTTCTATGCAGCCACAGGAGAATTTATGTGGAACTTCAATACCAGTAAAGATAGTCATAGCAACACCAAAGAGGTCCTTGTGAAATATATGATTAGGATATACCACAGGAATTAATAATTCTCAGACCACTGTCTTAAATTGTAACCACACTGTTTTTGTAAGGAAGTTGCTCAATTTATATACACAGGACACACAGGGCTGCATTCTAATCAGGAACTGGTTCCATTCAAATTCCATATTTCAGAAAGTACTCAGATTATTCTACGTAATTATGCACATGCTCTAGTCCTTTAAGTGACAAGTTATGAAATATTTTTGCTAACTTGACACACTCTGACAATTTTCTCCACCTCCTAAACATCTAAGGGAGTACAATGAAAGAATACCATCTCTAAAAATGCTTTTTAGTATCTTTTCCCCCAGAGTCAAAAGTAAATTTTTTTAAAAACTAATAATTATATAGATTCGTGATTCACTCTCAAAAACAATTTCACTGGACGCTATGCCAGTTTTCTTCTTAGGGTTCCCCAATTAAATAGAAACTTTAAAAACATACTGCTAGTTTGCTAGGTTTTAGTAGGTCAGCATGCACACTAAGAGTGTATTAAGGTGGACTGCTCTATTTATTGATTGGCCGTGAATCTGCTAAAGGCTCCAGACAATTGTCTGCGGAAGGGTCTGGAGGGCCATACATGATCGAGGTCATGCGCATCTAGCCAATTTGTAAGACGATCCCGCTGCTCCAAGCCATCAGCAATCCTTAGCATAGGGGCACCCTCATGCATTCCTGTCAAGTCATCTTGTGAAAGGCTGCCTGCTTCCAGCTTGGCTTGGATGTGCAACCTTAATAAAACTCACTGAGGTCTGGGAGAAAATAGCAGATCTGCAGCAGATAGGGTAGAGGAAAGGGTCTAGAATATGTACACGCAGCTGACTCAGGCAGGCTCCACGCTGAACAGTTACACAGAGAGGAAACAATAAATCTCAGCTACTATGCAATAAATATCTCAAGTTTTAACTAAGGAAGCTATCATTACAGTGAAATAAAAAAAATACATTTTAGAACAAAGCTAACAAATGGCTAGTTTTCTGTGATTATTCTTCAAAAGCTTTCTTTGAACGAGAGAAAGTCAAAGAAACAAGCAGTTTTACCTGAAATAAAGAACTAGTTTAAAGGTCAGAAGAAAGGAGCAAGTTTTGCGAGAGGCACGGAGAGAAAGTGCTGGCAGTACAATGACAGTTTTCCTTTCCTTAGCTTTCCTCGCTGCCATTCTGACTCACGTAGGGTGCAGCAACCAGCGCCGAAGTCCAGAAAACAGTGGGAGAAGATATAACCGGATTCAGTATGGGCAGTGTGCCTACACTTTCATTCTTCCAGAACACGACGGGAACTGTCGTGAGAGTACGACAGACCAGTACAACACAAACGCTCTGCAGAGAGATGCTCCACACGTGGAACCGGATTTCTCTTCCCAGAAACTTCAACATCTGGAGCATGTGCTGGAAAATTATACTCAGTGGCTGCAAAAAGTAAGTGATTGCTTTCGGTTTCTAATTGCACGGAGCCTTTTTGTTCTTGCACTGTAGCTAGAGATCCTTAGGGAAGCTTTTGTGTGTTTACCTTTTGCTCCAGGGGGTCAGTGTTTGCAAATGCGAGAGGGCTCTCACCCCTGAGTTCACCACTGAGGCGAGGTTTTTAGGTTTGTGCTAGCTTACAGGAAAGTATGGTGGCACCCTATTTGTGTGCCGAGCAATGGCACATTTTTATGACATTTTTGGTTTCCCCTTATTTACAATTTTGCTTGAGCCTTCTGACTGTCAAAACCCAACTAAAAAAAAAAAAAAGCAAGTACATCTTGAGCAAGTTGGAAAAAAAAAAGAAGAAAGAAAATAATGACAATACTAATTTAGGATCAAATAGATTCTACACCAGGAAATTTTGTGCAGCCAGAATGGGGAATCACCACCAAATACTTATTTTTCAACCTCTAGTAAAGTTAGCACAAAATAAGAGTAAATGTAAAGTGTGATATTTGGTAGGAGAAATTGTATAAGTTTGTAAAGGAAACTAAATTTTAGCAAGTAGCAGAATAGTACAGAACTAATTTCTGCCACATTTTCTTCTGTCCTTGAGAAAAAAAAAAAATCAGGAAGATAAATTTGAATGTGAACTCATCAGGAAGAGGTGGTCTGTCCACTATGGAGAGGAGAAATCGAGCTGGTGGGGGCCATTCCCTAAGATGTGCACCTGCAAATTGGGGCAGAGTACAGCGTGTATGCTTCCCCCATTCCTCCTGCGCCCTCTTCTCAGGGCACTGCAGTTACGGTCAGTGCCATGTGGGAGTCTAGGCACCCAGATGAATGTTCATGTTGAGTATGCATTTAATCCCACTTTCTAGAAACGAAATTGAACATTTCATTCAGTTATTTCTCTATAAACCATTTAAGTTTTTGTTGAAAATACGAATATAAAAATATGAAATGTTTCCGCAGTTCATTTTTTCTTTGCTCTCTGTATAACTGGCTAACAGGTAAGCAACAGATAACAAGTGTATTCAACTATGTCACCAGAGGTGGGGCACATGTCCCAATTTGTGAAAAGCCTGTCCCTCCACTCCCATCAACCCTGGGGGTCTTTGCTGAAAAATCCACTTGGTGCATACAGGTAGGAATGCAACCAGTCCAGTCTCCCTTAAGTTAGGCAGTTAACAGAGCAAACCTTTTAAGAAGATAAAAGATAGATAGGGAAAAGACAGATTCTCTTTTTGTTCCTGTGTGGTCATGCTATCTTAAGATCACCGCCTGCTGAATCATGCCGAGTAGTAGTTATTCTACTCTTGTCCACTAGGGACTGAACTAAGATCACTGTTATTTTATTGGACGAGTTAACTGAAACTCAGTAGTTTCAGAGTTTCCAAATCTGGAATTGTAGTTAATCTTTCTGTTGTGGACTACAGGTGAAAACAATCGATAGATCGGCACAAAAATAGAAAGCAAACAGAATTCCGCAGTCTTTTGGTAATTGTAACTTAAATTTCAGACACAGATTACAGCAGCCTTTTATAATAAATAGTCTATCTGGGGTTTCTTTGGCAAAACTTATTTCCATAGTAAACAAATGAATTTGGTTGAATTGCTTATTACTGTTCTCAATACACTGTCCATATAGTTTTTAATGAGACTTCAGTCATTTTAAATTAGTCTGGATTCTTTGAGGAGGATGGGGAAGGAAATTTTGTCCCAAATTGTCTTGAATGAGCTATTCTACCAAAGGATGTAATATTTTGTTTGCTTAAAATATATAGTTAAAATGGTAATTAAAACACGGTAATACATATTTTTTGTTATGCATTTATGCATCAGTGACAGGGTAAATACATGATTCTACTGGGCTTAAGTCAATCACTGTTTCATATATTAGTTTATTGTGGAAATAAATTTGATTTTTGTTTACATTGTTCTTGGTCAGTGATTACGGTATAGTCTTCAGATTATAGCCAAACATAACTGTTACACTGACCCTTGCTGGCATGAATCAAGCTGAATATATGCTGAAAATGTCCCTGTTGGTATGAGTCAGAGCAATTTGGCTTGACTATTGTCTGTTTAAATTTGCATATCTTTTGTCATTGTTAATGCAGTTGGTCTGCGGATCCAGACACCAAATAATTGCATTCAGCAAAGAACTTGCTAAAGGCTCTCCTAAGTTTCCCTTAATTAGAGGCTTTCTTCACTTCAGGTTCTAAATTTCATGTATTTATTTTGATAATTGAAATGGAAATCTTTTTACTGTAACCATTTGGTATGTTTAATACTGGAATTTGTGCTCCTTCTATTTTGAGTCCAAGTAGTTGTGTTAGCATAAGAAGCAATGCACTGCAGAAACTGAGGCTATCAGTGTAAATTAATGCAACCATTTATTCAACAAAATAATTAATCAAAGCACAGTGATTATCATGCAGCTCACGGAACCACTATCAGGAAAGTTTTGGCAGAATGTGTGTTATCAGTGCTAGAGGCAGCTAGATGATAACTTATGTTAATCTACTACCTTCCTTGAAGTTTGATAGACTGGATTCTTTTAAATATTCTCCACAAGACACTGGCTGTCACAAAGTCACCTTACAATACACTCTCAAATCTCATCCCTCAATTTTTGTGGTCTTGTAACTGAACAAGATGAGAAGCAAGGTATGCAAGGGGGCAAAAGATGTTTTGGTCACCGTAAGTACTGCACCTGTTATGGCACTGGTCTCTTGATGTCATGGATTTAATTCAAGGAAATCAACTCTCCATGATAACTTGTTGATTATAGGTTGATAGCATTATCCTCACTTGTCAGATGAAGAAGGACAATAAAAATAATACGTTCAAAAATCACAGTTTTATTGGATGAAACACCTGGGCTGTATGTACGTCTAGGATTGACTCTCTTCTATCGTATAGCTCTTTTCAGAATTATTAGAAATCATATCCAATACCTTAGAGTGACCAGACTTCAATAAGTATAAATGTCCTTTGTGTTTTTGCCACTTTCTTGTGATTCCTTTCAATCTTTCATTGACAGAGAAATGTCTAATGTTTAATATCTATTCCACATTTTGTACTTTGTGAACTATTATTTTCTCTCTCCCATATCTCAAAAGTTCACAAATATGTATATTTAAAATATTCAGATTTAAAATACATGTTCTAGAATTTGGGGGAATGCTTAGAAAGTCTGTTTTGCCTTTGCCAAAGGATATCTTTTTTTTTTTTTTTGGTTGAAAGTATAAATGAATTGACTCAAAAAATGACTTGTAACAGAACAAGAGTCTATTTACTACAAATATTTCATACTCCCTAAAATTGATGAATTGAGATTATTTGTAGAAAATGTAGTTATGAATTGCTATCCAGAATATTTTAATAAATAAAAAGCTTTAACTGCAATGTTTGATTGAATTTTTCTATTTGACAGCATTTTTTTGACTTGACATTTTATACCTGTATCTTTTGCTTCAGAGAATTAGGATTTAGCATGCTATTGCTTGAAACATATTAATGATCGTGATGATCATTAAACCTTTTAAAACCATATATAAGATCTGACAATTAAGTTAACAAATTCATCTTAGAAAAAGTGCTACATACCTCATTGCTGAATATCACTATGGTCACCTTCGAAGTACTTCCCTTGGGAGGCTATGCACCGATGCCAGCCAGCATCTAGTCCACCCTTCAAAGCAATTTTGGAACTCTTTTTCTGGAATGGCCATCAGAGCTGTCATTGTATTACCCTTGATGTCCTGAATGTCATCAAAATGTCTTCCTTTCAATATTTCCTTTATCTTCGGATAAAGAAGTCATTGGGGGCCAGATTAGGTGAGTAGGGAGGATGTTCCAATACAGTAATTTGTTTATTGGCTAAAAACTCCCTCACAGATAGTGCGGAGTGATCTGGTACATTATCGTAATGCAAGAGCCATGAGTTGTTGGCAAAAAATGCAGGTTGTTTTTGTCTAACTTTTTCATGCAGCCTTTTCAGCACTTTCAAATAGTAAACTTGGTTAACCATTTGTGCAGTTGGTACAAATTCATAATGAATAATCCCTCTGATATCAAAAAAGTTTAGTAATATCATTTCAACTCTTGATTTGGACTGACGGAACGTTTTTGGTTGTGGAGAATTGGCTGACTTTCATTGTGCACTTTGACACTTTATTTCAGGGTTGTATTGGTGCACCCATGTTTCACCCAGTGATAACATGGCCCAAAACATTGTCTTGCCTCTCCAAAAGGTCTTGGCAAACTTTGACTCTCCATTGCTTTTGTTCATTGGTGAGCTCCTTCGGAACCATTTTTGGGCACACCTTTCTCATGCTAAGATTTTCAGTTAAGATTTTTCTAACTGTTTTTCTATTAACGTTTACTTAGTCTGCTATGCTTCTCACAGTCAGCTGATGATTTTGACGCACAATTTGATGAATTTTTGCAATGTTTTCATCAGTTCTGATAGTTACTGTCCAGTGACCTCTCTTCATCAGTGACGCGTTCTCCCCCCTCAGAAAAACATTTAATCCATTTGTATACTGCCGTTTTCTTCATGGCATTATCACCATAAATTTGGACTACCATGTCCCTGATTTCACTTTCACTCTTGCCAAGTTTAACAAGAAATTCAATGTTTGTTCGTTCCCCAAATCAAGCTCAGACATTCTTATGACAGCACACAAAAACACACAACGACAATAATGAACACCATTCAGCAAGATACCACCACATGTCGACATGAACACAGCTGTGAGACACTAATATACCAAGATTATGAAATCTTACCAAGCTGTTTGTGCAGTGCTGCCAATGTAAACACACAATGGCAAGTTCACAAACTTAATTGTCAGACCTCGTATTAACCCCATGCTAGAATGTGACTTCCATGAGGTCCGTGATCTTGTGTGTTTGTCCAGTGTTGTATCCCCAGTTCTAGAGCAGTATATGGTACATAGTAGATAGACAATAAATATTCGTTGAATGAACAAATTCATGCATTGTCTATGTATTGCAGTCCAGACTTTTCTGTGTACTAGTAACATTTTTGTTTGGGTCTACACCTACCTCCCTAAATAGATTGAAAGTTGTCATTTAGGCAAGGACTACATCCTATAATATTTTTGTCCCAATGTTAATTAAAGTGATATTTGGGTTTAGAGTAGGTGGTTATTATTCAAATTATATTTACCCAGTGATCTAGGGTCTCAAAAACTTATACAGTCTTTCCATTTTGTCCTCTTAGTTATTCTTCAAGAATCAGGCTTTGTTGCCAGTTTCTCCAGGAAAGGTACCCACACTCCACTTCCTTTCCCAGGCTGAGTTGTCCAATGTTATAGTACCTTGCAGGTATCATGTTAGCTCTGCACTTCCATGTTGTGTGGTTGTTGTCATTTTTAGTATTTGTTTTAAGGCCTGTTTTCCTACTTAGACAATAATTCCTTGAGTGTAGTAAATGTCTCTTTATTCGTCTTTTTATCTCCAAAGATGTTTATTAATTGACAGTATCTCTATTACTATTATAATCTAAAAATAAAAAAATAAAAATAAAAACATCAAGAGCTCGAGTGTGTGGTGCTGGGTATAAAATAATGCAAGTTAAGGTTCCTTGTAACTACTTTCAGGTGCTAAAGTTGCTTTAATCCTTGGTGCTAAGGTACTTGAAGCTCAGCTAGATCTTCCTTTGGGAGGAAAAATAGTTTTGTGCTTGCAGACCGTAGGCAACCATTTATTGCATACAATAATGGCATATATTTACATATAATATGTGCACATATGAATCTAAGTAACTCAGACTGACTTCTCAACTGTGCATTGTTTTGATGGCCGCTGACTGCAATACTGAGCTAGAGAGGATGCTCTATGTTATATTTGCACATGTGGGGGAACTTCCTGAATGTGTGAAATGAGAAGACAGCTGATACATTTTTAGAAATTTGTCACTAAACTTGAAAATTACATATATGATTTATGCATAGAGATAGGAAAAAATGGCAGTTGCCAAGAAAGGTTAGTAGGAATAATTGTCTTTTAAATCCAGTGGTAGAAATGTACCCAACTAACTTCACTGAAAGAATAACCCCCAATTTTCAAGCCCAGTAGGCGCCCTTTATTAACTTCTCAATGAATAGTTAGGTTTTATTATTTACTTGTTATATATTAGAATCAAAAGATCCAAGAAGGCATAAAAAGTTTTCTGGGTACCAGACATTGGGCAATTGGAGCTATAACAGCCATTGGAATTTTCTGTAGGAAGGAGCAAGCCTCTTCCCAATCTGTCTCCATTGGTGGGTTTTCAATTTTAGGACCATATCAAGTAGGTCCTTTTCTACGGGTGATTGAAGCCCTTCCTTACTGCAGGACTGAGCCAGTTCACATTGAGCTGTATTTTAGTAGTATTTATCTCACATGTAATTATGAGTTCAATGTCACTTAAAATGAAGAAGAATGTGTCATTCTTTCCTTAAAATCCCCCAACAGTGTTTCATTATGTAAGAATAAAATCCAAATTTTTTTACCACAAGGCCCTATGTAATCTGCTCCCATACTTCTCTCTGGATTCATCATTTACCACTTTTCCCTCATTCCAGACACTCTAAAGACAGACTAGTTCATTCATAGCACAGGAAGTTTACACGCTGTTCATGTAGCTTGGACAATTATTCCCCCAGATCTTGATATGATGGCTCCTTCTCTTTATTCAG
Source organism: Rhinolophus ferrumequinum (assembly GCF_004115265.2). NCBI lineage: Eukaryota > Metazoa > Chordata > Mammalia > Chiroptera > Rhinolophidae > Rhinolophus > Rhinolophus ferrumequinum. The sequence continues at coordinate 48,285,273 of NC_046297.1, read as the reverse complement.
GTCTTTGCTTAGAAGCCTTCTTAGAAAGTCTCCTCTAAGCACTGTTACCTACCACCTTCCCCTGCTCCGCTGAGTGACATTCTGTTATATTATACTGCTCGTGGCATTTACCACTGTGTGACAATATATTGTTTGCCATATTATTTATTCTGTCTCCTTCTACAAAGATTGTAAATGCCGCAAGAGTTCCTTGTCTACTTTGTTCCTTGCAGTATACCTCACTCCTGGAAGAGTACATGGCATACAGTAGGAGCTCAATACATATTTGCAAAAAATTTTCTCCCAGTCCCTACAATCTATGAGGTAGTTAGAGACTATGCCTGTCTTGTTCACCAGTTTTATTTACTACTTTATTATTTTTGATATCAGATCTACGTTTCTAGCACAATGCCTGGATCATAGTTGAAAAAAGTTTTTTGTGTGTGTGTTTTTGTTTTTGTTTTAATGAATAGAGAAATAAATGAACTCCAGGGGCAAATTTGGACTATAATTAAATATATGTCTGAGCATGAGACAATTATATTCCATACAGTACCCTGCTAACTGTGTAATAGGAGGCATTTTATTTTACTATTTTTGTATTTTTAAGTAAAATATCTTTATTTGGAAGAAATATCATACAAAATAATAGCGAGTGGCAGTGGCAAGACATTATGTACAGTCTTGACGTGGCTTCTTCAGTATATCCTTAGTTATAGGACTTTTGTTCAGTTAGACTTCAAGCGGTTCTCAATGATGGGTTTCCTATAGCTTAGTTGTAATTTTGATGTGGTTGTGGGAGGAGGAGAGTACCACGTTTACCTACTCAGCCATCTTGACTGAAAGTCCAGAAGAAATTTAAATTTATCTTCTGAGTTTTCATCTTCTATATTAAAGGCCAGCAAACTATAGCCCTTGGGCTAAATCCTGCCAGCCACCTGTATTTGTAAATAATTTTTTATTGGAATATAAACACACCCACTCCTTAATACATTGTCTACGCATAAAGTTTTATTGAAACAGAGCCACACCCATTTGATATATATTGTCCATGGCTGCTTTCTTACTACAGAGGCAGAATTGGGGAGTTGCAACAGACACCGAATGACCCACACAGCCTAAAATTTAATATTCAGCCCTTCACGGAAAGTTTGTTGACCCCTGTTCTATAGCGTAAAGGGTACATGGTATTAATATTGGGACCATTGCAAGATAAATTGTGAAGTTTGTTGTGTGGGAAAAAACATTGCCCTCCAGGAGGCCAAATGATTTTCAGGTCCACGCCAGTTGGCAGAGGGCCTTGCTAAACCATTTCTTGGCTTGGTATCGAGACATGCTGTGAGGTGACATTTTAGAGTAGTACAGGCAGGGAAATTTCATGTCCTTTCTTTTCCCTGCCCATCATCATGTGAACACAGAAATATTCCAAAAGCAGATCTATGGTAAAAAGGAAAAGCACCTGAGTGACAGGGCAGATGAGCAGTCTCTGGCTAAACAAGGATGGGCAGGAGGGTTCTCTGCTGCATGTGTCTCTTTCATCCTGGTGGTGGTGGCATCAGCAAGATTGTGGACAAAACATCGGAGGCATTCTGTTTTCATAAAAATGAGACTTTCGCTCAGCCTCTTACATGTGGCCTATTTAGAAATTTGTTCTCCCTCTGTCATTTGTATGAAATATAAACATTACCAGTATTCCCACTCATGTAGATGAGGAGAGGGGGGAAGAAACAAGTGGGTTGCCCGGCTACAAAATATCAGCTCCCGTGCTATAATGTGCTAAAGAAGGAGATTTTGTTTTTGGCCTTGCCTCTGTGTGGAAACATTAGCAGTCTTTTCCTGAGCCTGGTTCTTCTTTTCTTTTTTGAAATACCACAGTTATATTGTGTCATTTGCTTAGATGCACAACCCTAATTACATTCTGAGTCATCCTTGCCTTTTGTTCCAATACACGATTATCGTTTGCTGTGAAGTTGGGAAGTTTCAAACCCCTTTGGTACTGGCCCCTTGGTCTAGGGAGAGAGGGCCTCTTAGTGTTTAAATCTCTTTACAAAATGTACAAAAGATATGCCCCCTCCCCTTATCAAAGAGGTTTTTAAAGAATGAAACACTCCGTGGATTATCTTTTCTTTATATTTGGAGGCTGTCTGCCTAAATACTCTTAATTCTTACATAGAAATATTAGAAGTGAGAGGTTTTTAAGCTTGTTTGGTCTCAATTGCCTATTCAGATGATCTGATTTCTTCCTTCAAACAAATGAAAAAGTAACATTTAACAGAGAAAGTGATGTAAATTATATAAAGCCAGATTCAACCCTACTGGTAGCTAATAATTTCATCAATAATATATTTGGGCATGTGTAGATCTTTTTTTTTTTTCTTCGCAGTAAGTATTAGAAAATACAGAGTAAAATAAATATAATAAATGTTCTAGTTTATATATACTTCATGACTATGTAGGTCAATTTTTATTCTAGATCTACGCTGGTATGTATTTCCTAAGTTTGTGTTGAACTATTGAAAGAACATAGAAATTAGCACAAGCATCAGAAGTTTATCTAAAGTTAATCGGTAACTGAAATAGTAATAAAATGCAAGGGAAATATGAATATCTTGAATCATTAATAATACATACTTTTAAACCACCAAACTCACTGGCATCAAATAGGTAAACTTACTGTACCTTTCTGTGGAATGGCCGATGATAATTTTAATGTTTAGTGACATGTGTAGTTTAGCTCATTAGGAAGTTGTACACTTTAGTCTCTATTTGTTTATGAAATCTGACTGAGTTGAATTATAATACTAGACCCTAAAGATTATTGGAGGATTTCTATTTCAAGAGAATAAATAAATATTTTAAAATCCCAAATTACATTTCATTTCTAAACCTTTAAAAATAGTCCTAAGATTTTATGAAACATTTTAACACTGTTCTTGTCTTCACTATTCATGTACAGATGACTAAAGTCCACTAGGTATTTATTGCAGCTAAAGATTTGCTGCACCCAGCAGACTTTGCATCCACCGTATCTCAATAGCACAGATACAAGAGGTAAGAATTGTATCCTCATTAGTAAAGTCACCAGTTTTTTCTGTATTTTTCAATTTAACTCAGTTTTAAATAAGAACAGCAGAGCTACGATAAGCAATAGTTTTAATATTTATCGAATAAATGAATACTTTATTGAATACACTGAATAATTAATTTTAAAATTTAATGAAACAGTTTAAAAATTGTTTTTTTTTGAGTCCCATCCGTATTTACTATGATCCAAGTATGTTAAAATAATAGAGTATTCTGATTAATTAGTGGCAAATTGTATAACTTATCCATTTCTTAAATTATCCAGTTGAGTGATAGTTTATATTTCTCTATTTTAAATTTAGGAACATGAATTACGTTGATTACCTAAAACAAATTTAAATTTAATAAAAATTGAATAAAACAGGCTTAATTTATTTGAACAAATGAACCAATGAATTCAAAATATTTCTTAGCAATGGAACTCTGTTTGTAAGTAAATTATTAGGCAAAAGCTTAATGTGTAAACTAGATGCCGATGGAGGGACTAGAGGGGAACCCGAGGGAGACCCTGCCGTGACCTTCTCCCTCAACCCCTCTCCCAGAAGTATCCTCAAGGGACCGTACATATTCAAAGGAACACAGTTTCAGAGTGGCTGCAATAAAACTTTCAAATAATCAAATATTAGGGTAGGTAAAGCTGCCCAAACCAATCTACTGGCAGGTGGGAAGAAACATAATACTGGATAGTTTGAATATTTATTGGCAAGCCAATGTAAGAATGTTCAAGTCTGCCGTATACAAAGCAGTTTAAGAATGTTAATGTGTAAATTACAAAAAGACACGTTGTTCTAATCTCTTCAATATGTTGAGGCCCATCTATATTTATAATGACCCTAATACGTTAAGATAATAGACAATTCTTGGATAGTTGGTGGCAAGTTGTATAACTTATTCTATTTCTTAAATTACCCAAGTGAGTGACAATGTATACTTCTCCATTTTAAATTCAGGAACATGAATTACGTTGATACCTCAAGCTACAGTATTTACTTAGAACAAAATTCATTGTTACGGATAGTGAAGAAAAATCTCAGTTTTAAGTAGGCATTTTGATATTTTCAAAATTTTCTGGCTGAAAATTTTGTTTTCAAAACTTTCAAAGATTCTTGTTAGATCTACTGAACTAATCTCTGTTTTTATTTCTAGTATGTAACACTTACCTGTAGTAGGAATCTCAGAATTGCTATTTTCTCATTCATATGTGCTGCTTATTTAGTTAAGATACTAGTCCGGACTGTGAAGGTTAATTAAGACTAGATAAAATCCTCGAATGTACTTTCACAAACACATAAGCCGCGACATAGCCCAGTATGTTGAAAGAGGACCATCACGGGAGGGCAATGCCTGCAGTTCCAGTAGCTCTCTGGAATTATTTTTGTTTCTTTGGAAGATGAATAATGCATGATTATTTGATACCAATTGAGTAAAGGCTCCAAAGTCAGGCCTTCTATGAATGTGTTCTTAATTTTCTTATTATTTTAGAAATGAAAGTTCTAATATTTTTTTCTGGCTTCCCAATAGCACCTCGCCCCTATTTTGTTTTTTCAAACGCCAGTTTGCCCATTTTGCTCTTTGGAGACCTGTGAGACTCGAACACTAGAAAAGAGAGATAGTCCTCAGAGCTGGAAAGACAAAAGGACTCAAAGGAATCTATTTTTGGGCCTGTGTCTCCTTTTCCTTCCTCTTCTCTCCTCCTGTATTGTTTGCAGTCAAGTCCTATGTGATCTTCCTTATACTGGCCATGGGGTGGAAGTGCTAGAAGGAGGATGGGCAAGAGGGAGGGCAAATGCATAGGGAGACCAGTAACTGTCCCTTTATTGGAGGCTGGGGGCACAGTGGGGGCCACAGGACTACAGCAGTATTAGGAGGGCTGCTCCATGAGAGATGGCAGTGAATTCTGTCCTGGAATTTTGGGATACAGGCACAAGTCATAGAGCTAAACACCTGCCATTAACGGAGGACAGGCAGCCAGTGGGCCACTTATCAAATATGTACGGCACACAAGGTGGTCTGCTAGGTACTGACAGGTGGCAATGAATCCACTTACAGCTTCTGTTGTTGAGAAATGTAAACCCGCTGAAGCAGATTAACATGAAAGCAAATGCATTGTGTGTCCACCATTTCCTATGTGAAGTCTAACGATAGCACCGAGCAGTGACAAAGTGTTTTGTACCTAGAGCCAGACTGCCATGGTTTGAATCTTGACAGTACCACTTCCTTGCTGTGTGACCTTGGACATGTTCCTTAACTGCTCGTGTTTCACTTTCATTAACAGTAAAATTGAGGTAGTAATAGTACTTACACCATAGGGTAAAGGTTATGAGTAAGCATAATTCACATAAATTACTTTGCCTAAGTTCTATCACATAGTAAATATTAAGTAAATGTTAGTTATTCCTTGGGGAACAGTTCAGGGTTTTAGTAACAGTTAAATGTTGAGCACTTTTACCAACGTTCAGGCCCTTTGGAAGAACTTCACATGTATTCATTTATTAAATACTCTCAGGAACCAATAAGAGATAGATAGTAGTATAATTTTTCCACATGACAAATGAGGAAACTGAGGCACAGAGAGGGGAAGTAACTTGCCCAGCAACACCCAAGCCCTGTCAGTCTGGCTCCGTGATCTATGCTCTTAACCAAGTATGGGATTAGCTACAGCAACTTTTACTATGTCTCCCTCTTGTCAATCTTCAAACCTCAAGTCTACTTAAAAACTTTTTTCTGTAGTAGTCTTTGCATCTAAACCCTTAACTCTTTCATACTAAATGAGTTGCCCCTTTCTCAAGTTCTGTTTCAGACAGCTATTTGTCCCCATCCCAGCTCTAAAGCTCCATGGTTAAATTGACTGTGACACGTAGGTTATGCTGTTGACTGAGGCACAATAGCCCAATTCTCTCTGCCCTCCCACAGGTCTGTTAACAGATAGAAGAATCCCACATCTGCAGTTCCCCCCTCCTATCTTCTTAGAAGCACCATCTCTTGAAGTTACAGAGCTTAATTGAATCTGACTATTTATCTGAAAACTTCTAAAAACACAAAGAAAGACTTACAATTGCTTTACATGGGGTTAAGCAGCCTATTCTAAATATCTTCCGTTCAATTTAATGACCTCCCTCTTGGATTTATCTGTGGGCAATCCTTCTTGGAAAAGCAAAAGCACATCCTGGAACTTAAAATATTATTTGCATGCACTTTCTTTGGTGGGTCATTCAGAGAGTTGTAAAAATGAGAAGAAAAGCCTTGTTTTCTCAGGCAATGACTTCTTATCTCACTTCCTATTTTATTTATCATTTTCCCTATTAATTAAAATATTTCTGGTATTTTGGTCCAAGGCCAAAACACTGCTATTTGCAGGCAGTTGTGATGGCTCTTCCTCTCTTATTTCCTGATCGCAGAGGCCTGATCACTCAGCTTAGGTTTTGAGGGTTGCTGCCTTCATAGCTAAGTATCAGTGGTATGAGTTGGAAACATTTCAGGCTCCCCGAACTTCCCTCTCTCCATTCTTCTTCATGGAGTCCCAAAGAGGAAAGCGGACCAAACAGGGTGGGGACAAAATAGAATTCAGTCATGCTTTTATCTAACTTTGCCTAGGGGGACAGATTAAAACACATTAAGGAAAACAACAACAACACAATGTGCATCCACTTGCTTGACCTGAGTTCTCCATAGAATGCTGAGCGCAGTTTATGCGTGGTCCGTGGATAGTGGTAGGGTATAGACATGTTATGGTGTTCAAACTGTTTGGGGGCACCTTTTTGGTTAGTGAAGCGGTCTGAAGGATTCTAGTGCTAATGCCGAATAACGAAGACCTTTCCCCAATTTACAAGAAACTAATGTTAAGGAATATATATCTTTCTCAATTTTAAGGGTTTCTTTCTTCAACGCCTACATATTGTTCATCTTTCATTTATTGTGTCTGATACTTTGCATTTTCCTCTCAAGCGTTACCTGTCAAAATAGCAAATGCGTATTAACAGAATCTGAGAAGTGACCTTCCATGTTTAGTCATCTAGTTTATACTTTATGTGCACACATGATTATGGTGTGGTTCATCTCATCTACATAATATAACCACATTTCCTGACAATGAAATTGCTATTACCATGTGTATGATATAAGTGAATTTATCTGCAAAGATGGAAATAAATATCAGATGTTCTGTCACCCAAAGCAAGTATGAAAAAAAGTTATATTTTAAGAAAGATGTTTACTAACAAATAGGGTATTAATAAGTCTACCTTAAATGGAATCATCATCCAAACAGATAAGTACTTACATTTTTATAAACAGTATGTGTTATATCCATTATATAGCTAAAAACTAAGGACCAATGAAATCAAATGATTTTTTTGAAAGATTACGTATTTACTCTGAGACAGATATAGAATTTGAACCCAGGCATTCTGAGTGGTTAAATCTAAAGCTCTTCATTGTCCATGCCTCTTTTACAAATGAAAACACATTTTGATTGATGGAGAGTGGGGAAGAGGTTCAAATGAATGATGCCTTCCTCTAAGATTTTGGAGAATATATCCAGAATGAATAACCTTTGGGAATCAGAATAATTTGCTATCCATGTATACAAATTGCTGTAGGAAGGATACTGTTCTTAGGACAGCTACTTTCTAGCATCATTCCTAACTGGGTATACATTTTTATTTAAAATTAAAAATACGTTGGAAGCAAATAATTAATTGCTGTTTTTCCCAAATCAGTTATTTGCTTACAGTAACTGCCTCAGTTGAGGTTACCTTGATACGAGTATACAAATAAAGATAATATTTTAAACTAATTTACATACATTTTTGCTTATGAACCCTACGTTGTAGTGTTAGCTTGTATTTCTGTCAAAGACCAGAGAGCAAGAAAATATAGTCAGTAGATTGTTAAATATTTTGACATTAATGAATTTGGATCCTGTTGTAGTATGATCCTGTTTGTAGTATCTATGGGAAAATGGCTATATGCCATATGTATTTTTACTTTATTTTATTTTAGTTTTTCAGTGTATAAAAGTAATCACTGATCCTAGGTTTATGCTTAGAACAAAGAGCAGAAGAATCAATATGCAGTTGTGAAAGTGAAACTGTCATTATCTCTTACTGATAGTCAAGATAAACTAATGAACTAGAGACTTTGGTTCAAATAAATGATTAAAATTAACCATAGAAGTGGAAATCCCACACTCAGCCTTCAACAAACTCTTAACTGAGAATAGCAGCTAAGAAGTCTCCATGTCGTAGTGAAAGGGAAATTCTTTATTTTGTGACCATTATGTTTCATATGGGACTAAAGCTTACATACTTTGTGTTCACAAATCAAACTTGTGCAGTTTTCAGGGGGAAAGGTCACTATGGAAATGAATTATTTTGAGCATAAAGTAAACTTATATGTTATTCTACTATATTGAAACATCTTTCACTGGATCTAATTTTGAAAGTCATGGCCAAAAATATATCATAGGCAACTAAAAAATTCAAATAAACTCTATAAGCATATTTTAAAATGGTAATGTTTCAAATAATTTATCAAATATTTTGAGACTTTCTTTTCTGCTCAAATACAAAATATCCCCTGTGGAAAATGAGATTAATATGTGCTTGGTCCTTCTCTGATTGTTGGAAAATTGAGAAATTAATGGCAAGGAGGTGATATTCTATCAGGAAGACACACCAGTTTTACCTCTCTGTTCAGTGTGTGGGGGGGTATCAGAATCTTTGAGGAAGGTGTAATTTGAAAAATTACGTAGAGTTTTTAAATTTAGAATAAAAAAAGAAATCCCCACCATGTTTGAGTACTAAGACTGTGCAAAGAAAATGTAATTTTTAAATTTAACCAGATGGAAAGAATATAAGTGGAATATTAGGTTGGTGCAAAAGTAATATCAGTTTAAAAGGTTAAAAATAATTGCAAAACCCAAAATTACTTTTGCACCAACCTAATAGATAGAAAACAAGACTAGATGGTAATTTGTTGATTATATTTTCCAAAGATGGTTATAATAGTATGTGTGTGTGCACGCACACGTGCGTGCGTGTGTAAAATGTCATAAATAGTATTATGCCTTACATACGATCATGACATAAAAAGTTCCCTTCCCTTTAAATCTGTTTGGATCATAAAAGGCAATTCAGTTTCCACCTTGTTCATGGCAATACTCATGCTCGGAGTCCTGCTCTGCCACGTTAGAAATCCATCTACCTTGAGGCCACCATGTTGTGAGGAAGTCATGCCACATGGAGAGGCCATGTGTAGGTGCTCTGGTACTTAGTGAGCCCCCATTTGTGAGTCATTCTAGCCCAGGCTTTAGACATGAGAGTGAATAAACTTTCAGATCACTCCAGCCCCTGCTTACTTCATTATCTCCAGATATAAAGTCCCAGACATCACGGAGTAGAGAACTGACATTGTCCGAAATCTTGATTCATAAAGTCTCTGAGCCTAAGGAGCACAATTGAATGGCTGTTACAAGCCACTAAATTAGGGGTAGTATGTTAATGAAACAACAGTGACTGGAACAGTCACGATTTACCTAAGCATAGGTGCATGGCTTACTCTGGTAACCTACCACTATGGTAATCATTAAAGAGCAACACATTAGACATGAGCTCAGCCTGCCGGGAGCTAGCATTCCAATAAGCCTCATGAACAGGTAGAATGTTATAAGGGCTCATTTTTAAGCCAAAACATTTACTATCTTTCTCTGCTCTTGTAAGTTAACTATTTCAGTTTCACATATATTACGATTCAATAAATGTGACTTGAAGACTGCATATATCTTTGTGCTCCTTGGCGTAGACTAGTTATTAGTAAGGATGTTTCTACCTTCAATATAGTATTTGTAAAAATCCTCTGAGTATTCCTAAACTCCATCTCAACCAGAAGTCTATAATACCGAAGTGATATACTGTACTTTATGTGGGTCTTAATGCTTACATTGTTTGCAATTTTTTCAATCATTTAAAAATTGTAAAAATCTCAGTGAATTTAGATTTTTGCAAATTAAGGCATGCAGCTATTTTATAACTATATACTACTTAACCTACCATGTTTAGGCTGTAAGTTGAAATCCAGATGTTGCTGAAAGCTATGCTTGAGCATGGCTGACTGGTGGTCTCCCAAATGTAAAATGAGTTAGCAGCATCTGTTCAATTCCCAACAGTTTGGAATTCCTGCAATAAAATCCATCCCAGATTCTCCCCTTCTTAACTGATGAGCATAGGATTTGGATTTGAATGAAGCAGGTATAGGAACATTGTTTAAATATATGAGGTGCTTTGCTTATTATATTATACATTGGTTGAAACTTATTGGAAAACAGCATAACAGAAAATATAAAGCACATAACTATTTTTTATACCCCTTAACTCAGCAATCTGACTTCTGGGAATCATTCCCAAGGAAATAATTCAAAAGGAGGAAAAAGCAATATACACGAACATGTTCATTGTAACTATCATAGCAGAAGCATTGAAAACAATAGATATTACTTATTTGGTATTTACTATGATCCCTTGCATACATGATCTCTAATCCTAAAAAAATTCTGAAAGGTAAACATTATCCATGGCTTTGAATGAGGAAACCATGCACGAACTCCCACCATCAGTAAAGGGCCGAACCGGCAGACACTCCAACCCAGGACGGTGTGATGAAAGGCTATGTCTTCGGTGACACCATGACTGCAGCTGTTAAAAATCATATTTTGACAAGAGAAATTCCCACAAGGTATTGAGTGAACACATTTATATACCTGAATAATCATAGCAATAAAAAATAATACCTAATGTTTTGAGGATTTAGTCTTTACCAAGTCTGGGACAGACAATTTTAAAGGTGGTATTTTAGTTGATCCTCACAACCTTGTACTTAAATACTCCCATTATCTTCATTCTAGAAAAGCTCTACATATATTACAGGCCTGATTTTGTGTGGGGATAGTGGGTGGTGGAGGGATGAGTGTGTATTTGTAAGTACATGCATAAAACCATTGACAGGAAATAACATCCAAAACTTCACAGGGTTCACTCTAATGGTGGAACTGAAGAATATTTTTTTTGCATTTTCTCTTTTATGCCCATTGTATTTATTGTATAATATGAGCATGTGCCACTTTTATAATCAAAGTAGTGTAAAATTTATTCTTTTAAAGAAAAAAGAGGTATATCCAGACCTAGCCAAATAAAAATTAACAAAGATGAAGTGGAGATAACTTGGCCATGTTAAAATTTCCATTGCTTTTCAAAATAATTGTTCTCAGGGCAAGGTAAATATGGAGGGGCCTTCAGACATAGTAACAGAATCTGTAGATAAAGGAAACTTAAAAGAAATATTTCGGACCAGGGTTTTTCCTTTGGTAACTTCACATTTTACCACCGAAGCAGCTACATTCTTTTAAGACCAGTTCTAAATCCACTCTTGTCATGTGGTGGCCATTTATTCATTTCATACCAATTTTTATTTCTTCTTTTCTACTTTTATGGATAAGTTGATGTGGAAAGCTCTGAAAACAGTGAATTACAGACACAAATTGGGTTGGTGTAGTCCACAATCCTCAGCTGATTTTATTCTTTTCATTCAAAGGAAGAAATACCTTTAAAGAATTTTATTTCAGGCTTACAGAAAGATTATAAAACCAAATTAAATGCTCTACAATCTGATGTAGCTAAGAGAGCAGGAAAGCATATGGGAGAGAGATTAAGGAAGTTATTATATAGCACAATATATATGAAATTACTTTGCAAGTTCTTAATAATTATTCCAGTGCAAACTACGTTGGGCAACCAGAGCGTTTTCAAAAGTCACAACCTAATCTTGACATTCTCCTAGTTAAAATGCCTCAATGGCCCTGAGGACCCTCAGAATGAAGTTCAAACTCTGTCTTAAGCTGGCCCTTTGCTCACCTCTCCAGTCTCATCTCTCACAATTTTCTTTGTGGTTCATGTTCCAACCATATCTAAATCCTCGCAGTTCTATTACAATATGATATTTTATTCTGCTTCCCTAAGTTTATGCATTCTACGCTGCAGCAAATTCCTTGCATCTCTCCTGCCTCATCCTCCATATATTATTAAATAAATGGATGGATGGTAAAATGGATGATTTGGAGAGATACATTAATGAGTAGATGAGATACCCGTTCTGCAACTCACTCAGAGGCAATGGATTTGACAGAAAAGGTGACTAACAAGATGACAGAAACTTACTGTCAGATTTTTAAAGGACATAGACATAAACAGTAATAAAATGGTGAGAAAATGGTTTTGGATCCCGCAATTCATTATGAGATGATGAATGACAAGACACTGGGCTGGTAGTGAGTGGTCTGCACAGCTGTAACATTCACCTAAAGCAGGGGTGTCCAAACTTTTTACAACGTTTTGTACCAAGGGCCATATGCAGTAAAATACACAAACAGCCGGGCCACTCACTCGAGGTAAAGTACGTATTGCCTCACCTGGTTTATTTAAGTAAACTAAATATATTTTTGGAATTTGCTGCGGACCAATAAAAAATGGATTGTGGGACGCAGTTGGCCCGCGGGCCGCAGTTTGGACACCCCTAACCTAAAGTAACAGGGTAATAAGGTAAAAAGGATCGGGAAAGCAGCTAGAGGATTAGACAGCAGGTGAAATTCTAAGGGGAAAATCATAATAGCACTGAGGTAGATAAAAATAAAACAGAAGTCTTCATCAAAGATAACAGTGACATTTTAGAGCCAGGGGCACTACAAAAGTGCTTTACTCAGGTAATAAGTACTGTGAAAAAATGTAAAATTATGACTGGAAATGTTTCTGTATTTGTCATATGGCACTGTCAACTGGAAATTAGTTTAAGAATAATTCTCAATATTATGTAAGTTTGACCCCACTCCCATCTTTTGAAATGAGAGGAGGAAAGGACAATCCTAAGGAGCTTTAAAATTTCTTAATTCAAATAGAAGTAAAAAGCTTTTTCTACCATCCATTCTTTTGTGTACTCACACATTTACAGAATATAGTACAGAATGTGTTAGAGAATTGAGTCAGATCAGTTTTTAAGTCTAAGTTAATAAGGCTTACATCGAAGCTTCCAATGACTTAAAAATACACATTTATACTACCATGCATGGTATATACTGCTCTACTCTATTTGCGTTATATGCATGCTTATATAAAGGAATGTTTTGAGTTTTTTAAGTCTGATTCATCCTTGCAAATTAAGTGAATCCCACTGAAAAACTAATGCTCCATGTTTCTATTTTGAAAATAAAGGCATTAACCATTTCAATGAAGAACTGGTTAAGTACCAACAGCCCTCTCTATTTAGAGAGGCATTGAGTTATAGTAAGTGATATTTGCTGGTCTATATGTCTCATGTGACATTGTTTTTTTCTTTTAAACGACCAGAGTTCAACCTTGTGTTTTTAATTGGGTAATTATACATTTGTAAGAATGTGCATTTTCTAATAATGGCATGTGAGATGCACGTTAGCGTTTATCAAGTAGATCATTCCTTAGGAGGCATTTCATGACTTTGTATAGCACAGAGAGATTCCTGGCTAATATGAGAAACATGCATGCCCTGGTAGTCCTGCAAGTTTCAGATAAAATGTTTGAGAAGAAATCTGGTTCTGTAAAAGCATAGAAATTCCATGTTTGCTGGGCAAGAATAATGGTCTTGTAACGTGAAACATGTGGATATTTAAGCAAATGCATATTTATGCCTAGAAATAAAATACGCTCATTGGGAAATTCACATCTTCTTTAAAACACACACTCCTATTACATTCTCATGACTTTATATCATGGAGTTTTATTCAGTTAAATAACAGCAACCCATAAAGTATTGGACACCTCAAACCAGGTGATGACTTGTTCTAGTAGGAGTGAGGATGGAGGAGCTATTTATGTTCTTTATGATGGCAAATGAATAGGGCAAAATTAGAAGTCTCCAACTATCCAAGTCTTCTCTTCTTTAAATTAAAAAAAAAAAAAAAGACAAACAAGAATCTTTGACGTGCTTCCTGCCTTTTTTATATATAGGAAGGTGTTATTTTATGATACGCAATATATGTGAGTGTGTGTGTGTGTGTGTGTGTGTGGATACATGTATATAGTTTCGCTTGCATCATGTGATGGACTGTAGGTATGAACTGGGCAGGCTACTTTACCCCTCTGAGCTTCAAATTTCTGCATCTATGAAATGAAATAATTCTGTTCTCATAAGGTTGTTATAGTGATTATATGAGATAAGATTCACTAAGTGCCTCATATCAAAGACTGGCATTTAGCATTTGTTTAACAAATAACAACTATTTTTAAAAAATTAAACATTTTCTTTACAAACGGTGCCCAACGAGGCTAAGTGAATTTATTAGGGCTACATGGCTTGTCAGTAATCAGGTAAGGATTACTTCAAGATCCCCTTGTTCAAATCCCAGTGAACAAGTCTCTTCTGCAGAAGAATTTAAAATAATTTATATAGAGGTTCCATCCTTAAGGATGTGGAAGACAACTCCCCACTCCTTTAGTGTGGGCTGTGCCTAGTGTCTTCTTTCCGAAGCGTACAATATTGAATGGGGGGGAAGAGAGAAACTTTACAGTGTAGAAACCCGACACACAATGCGTCAGCCAGGTGATGAAAGTCAGTATGAACAGTGTTAGGTCATGTTGATAGTATGTCTTCTCATCAGTGTTAAGAGAATAGCGCAGAATGGGACCTTCTTCCTTGGTCTCCTCAAAGCCTATAATCCCAGTCTAATCATGACAAAAACATCAGAAAAATCTCAATTGATGGATATTCTATAAAATATCTGATAAACACCCCTCAAAAACATCAAAGTCATTAAAAAAAAAAATAAAGCAGAGAAGCTTAAGGAGAGATGATGAGTAAATGCCATGTGGTATCCTGGATGGGAGCCTGGACCAAAAACAGAACATTAGGTGAAACTAAGGAAACCTGAACAAAGTAAGAACTTTAATTAATAAATTGCATAAGCAAACACACACACAAAAATCCTGGTAAAAATGTGTACTGCCTTGGATTTGATAGACATGAGTGATTACATTATGAATGAATTTCTCTAGATGTGATGAAGACATATCAGCTAATTCTGGTGTCAAATGAATAATTCTGCCAATGAGAATCTGAGAAACAGCTCTGCTGGGCATTACTTGCTCCTTACAGAGAGTTATTTGAAAAGGAAAGACCTGCAAAAGAATAGATTTCAACTTTTCAGAGCTGAAGAATCCTTTAAAAGCTTCCTGAAATAAGAGAGATATGGCTTTTTCCACCTGGCTTAAAAACGTGGAACATTCCCTAATGTTTATGGGTGATGGGATAGTTATATGCAGAAGAGATTAGACCTGTGAAAAACAAAGTCCTAAATGAACATATAAAAATGGATTTTCCAGGTCACTGAGAATGCATTAAGTGCAACCTAATGTATTTTATTACCCTCCTACAATAATGCAAATTAAAAAAAATTGGTAAATTTGCTAATAGCAGGTACTTAACATTACATTACAGCCTCTATAAATGTCTTTCATCCAGTCCCTTGAGACTTCAGATTTATATACCTGGAGTAAGAAAGCTCATGATATAATTTTTCTTCTGAAAAGTATATTAATTTCCTTTGCCTATCATTAAAAGTCCTACAAGTTGTAATACAACATAAGATCAAAACTCTATCATTTTATTGAAATATTTACTATAAAACAAAATATCCTCAAACTTTTATTATATTACATCAGATCTGAAGAGTGTTCTAGTTTTTGAAAAGGATATGATTTTGACCTCTATTCTGTAACAGATATAATGAGCGTTACACAAATTGTACAGAGATCAATTGTGAAATATTCTCTGCTCATTTAGTTTACAGAAAGTGGTGAAAGGCACCACTCAAGCCAAACAACAAAATCTGTATCAAGTTATTCTTTTGTATGCCTCATGAAAAGGTATTTTTAAGATATAGTATGGTGTTATCCATATTGCCTGATGTCAAATCTCATTGCTTGGTAACTCATAACAAACCTGTTGTGTGTTAGCTAGGAGCTTGTAAAGTACAATTTGAAAAGCCAGAAATCTGGCTTGGCTTTCCAAAACAAAACAAAAAAAATGATGGGTCGATTGCAGTGATAAAATTGCATAAATTAGGGATGGAAAAACATTCTAGACTTTGACCAATTTAGGGTTGGTATGTGGGCTGTGTTATTGCCCTTTTTAGTTTTCAGAGACCACACAATTAATGGCAGTTTTCTCCAACAGTGTGAGAAGGTTTTGACTCAAACTTTTTTGTAAAGATAGGCTTTGTATATGACTAAAGCTATCCTGGAGCTTTTGCAAATGGTTTAAAAGCCTGCGATTAATCAAAATTTGTTCTTCAAGGTTGCGTTCAGTAATTTGTTCATTCATTGAATATTTATTGACTGGTACCGTGCATGACAAGAATTATACTGAAACACTGGGTACAAAGGTAAACAAAAAGAGACATTTATCCCTACCCTCATAGGGTGTATAGCTTACTGAGGAAATATATATTAATCAAATGGTCACAGAAATAATTTTAAGTTAACACAATAAAGAAGAGGTAGATACATGGGACAGTGAGCATATAAAATAAAGGATTGGATTTGGTCAGGATTTGAACTGTTGAGCTACTGACATGCTACAGAGACTACGAAAATTTTCCAAAAACACAAAGAAGAGAAAAGAAAATTCCCGAAAGAAAGGAAGGGAGATGAAGGAAGGGAGGGAAAGAAGGAGGAAGAGGGGGAAGGAGGGAGGAAGGACTAAATGAATGAACCCAATTTGTCTATATTCTACGTCTTTCTGTTTAAATTAGGGAAACCCTAGAGTTTTATGGTTCTACTCCCCCAAGTAACAAATATTTGCTCTGGGCTCTTCCAGTTTCTCTATTGTTGCTTCATACACATAATCCATAGTCACTATTTTTTTTTAAGCACTTGAATTTGGCTTTCAAACAATTGACAAAACTGGGTGGAGGCAGAGGACACTGGTTGTGTACACATAGCCCACGGGTGCCAACACAGTAGGTAAAACGTTCTAATGAATACCTTGTTATTTGATCTCAGCTGGAGGGATTCCCTCCACTTACAACAGGTTTCATATAATATGTGAGGAGTTTACATTTCAGAGTTCAAGAAATGGTAAAGGACTCTTGTTTGCCCTTGCCAAACATTGGCTGAAATTTTCTTCCAGGTATGACATTCATACGTATTTAGAAGTAGCTTGTTGGAGGCTCACCCTGTTGAGCAGTGTCCAGCTTTTTCATGTGTCCAGTGGGGGCAGCGAGGGATTCTGAAGTAACTGTATTTAGTAATGTTATGGGTAAAGACCTGGCTGTTTGTTACTTTTGCTACAGTAGGATGTACAGGTGATATTCATAAAATTGCTTTTAAAAAATAGCAAATCCAAATGAAATAGGACCAATCACAGAAATAAGATTAAAGAATAGTCGTCTGTCTACCCAGATTAATTAGAGCAACCATTTTGAAGAAGAGACCTGCCAATTCAGCATAACAACTGGTTTGAATGACTTTTTTTAAAAAAAAAATTGATTTATTTTGATTTGACCTAAATAGTATATGATACCAAGGCAACAACAGTACCCAGAATCAGAAGACGGACTTTAACGTTAGAAGAAAACCTGAATGTTACCTAACCCCACCTCACAACCAGCACAGGAATGCTTTTTCTTTTCTGGATTCTCTCCCTGACAGTTCAACTCAGCTTGATGACATTCAGCAAAGAAAAACTCGCTACTAAGCAGACGGACAGTTCCACTCTGATGCAGTTATGAATACTAGGCATTTTTCTTTTGTATCAGTTGTAGCTTCTACTTATTTCCGTCTGAAATAATGTCTTTCCCTCTTCTACGCAAATGCCTTCAAACGTTTATTACGAAAGTAATGTTAGACAAATTGCTTTTTCTGAGCATCAGATTCCTCATCTGAAAAAAGGGAACTAATACTAATACTATCACCTCCTAGGATTTATGCAGGAATCAAAGCAGACAACTTATTTAAAGTGTCTCCAGTAGACTCCAGCACTTAGCAGTACTTTATCCGTGTTGCAGTTATTATAGTCTTGTTGTTTTGTATGGTTATTTTTACCTCCCTCCCTCAATTTTTTTTTTTTTTTTTTTTTTAACGTAGCTATGTATGCTATGCTTCTTCATCTGTTCTTAATAGACTGGTCAATTTTACCTTAAATTATAGAGCTGAACACAATATCCATATGTGGTCCGAACAAAGAAACTATAGGACTGTTTTGTTCACTGGTCTGCACATTCTGCTTCTTTTATCTCAACCTAGAAATTTCCCACTCGTAGTAGCTTCATCACACCATTAGATCACACTATCCCAAATAAGCCCCCAGGTTCCTTTATGTGAATTTTACACTTGTCCTTTTTTTTGGTTTTTTAATGTGCCATTTTTTATTTGAAGATGAAGGGAGCCACATGTTGATTAAATAAGGACCTTAGTCCTACAGTGGCAAGGAACTGAATTCAGCCAACAACCTGAATAAGTTTGGAAGTGGAATCTTCCCCAGAACTTCCAGATAAGGGCCCAGTCTAGCCAACTTCTTTTTGTTTTTTTTGCTCCAAAAATGTCTGAGCTGATGCATGTATGTATGTATGTATGTATTTACACTTAACTTATTTTGACAGTCAGTATTATTTTATATGAATTTCAGGTGTACAGCTTAGTGGTTAGACATTTATATAATTTAAGTGATCCCCCTGCCTAGTCTAGTACACATCTGGCACTATGCATAGTTGTTACCATGTTATTGGCTGTATTCTCTGTGCTTTACTTTACATCCTCCTGACTATTCTGTAACCACCAATTTGTACTTCTTAATCCCTTCATCTTTTTCACCCTGACCCACAACCCCACTCATCTATCACACCAATAAATCCAGTATTCTTCTGACACTATACATAGTTATTACAATATTATTGACTACATTCCTTATGCTATACCCTACATCCCCATGACTATTTTGTTAACATCCAATTTGTACTTCTTAATTCCTTCCCATTTTTCATTCACGTCTAACCCCCCTTCCATCTGGCCATCATCAAAATGTTCTCTGTATCTATGAATTTGTTTCTGTTTTACTTGTTTATTTTGTTTTTTCGATTCCACATATAAGTGAAATCACCTTGCCTCTGTCTTTGTCTGACATACTCCATTCAACACAGTACCCTCCAGGTCCACGCATGTCACCACAGATGGCAAGAACCCATTCCCTTCATGGCCAAGCAATAGTTCATTGTATATATGTACCACCACCTCTTTTTCCATTCTTACATCGATGGGCTCCCATGCTGCCTCCACATCTGGGCCATTGTAAACAATGCTGTAACATACGGATGCACAGGTCACCTTAAAGTAGCATTTTGGGTTTCTTCAGATAAATACCCAGAAGTGGGATTACTGGGTTCTTCTTTGTCTCTTGTTATATAACCTTTGTTTTAAACTCTGTTTTGTCTGTTGTAAGTATTGCTACCTCAGCTTTTTTTGTTTGTTTCTTTCCATTTTCGTGAAATATCTTTTTCCCATCCCTTTACTTTCCACCACCTGTGTAAGCCTTTTAATTTGAAGTGAGTCTCTTGTAGGCAGTATATATAAGGTCTTGTTTTTGAATCCATTCAGCCACCCTCTCTTTTGATTGGAGCATTTAATCCATTTACATTTAAAGTAATTATTGATAGACATGTAATTATTGCCATTTTATTATTCATGTATTTGATCTTGTTTTTTCTTCTTCTTAAAGAAATCCCTTTAACATTTCTTGTAATACTGGTTGGTGTTGAGGAACAACTTTAGCTTTTTCTTCTCTGGGAGCTCTTTATCTGTCCTTTGATTCCAAATGGTAACTTTTCTGGGTAGAGTAATCTTAGTTGTATGTCCTTGCTTTTTATCACTTTGAATGTTTCCTCTCAATCCCTTTGACCTGCAAAGTTTCTGTTGAGAATACTTGACAGTCTTATGGGAGCTCCCTTACAGGTAACTGCTTTTCTCTTGCTGCTTTTAATATTCTTTTTTTATCTTTGACATTTTAATTATAATGTGTCTTGGTGTGGGCCTCTTTGGGTTCATCTTGTTTGGAACTCTATGGGCTTCCTGGGCTTGTATATCTTTTTCCTTCACCAGGTTATGGAAGTTTTCCATCTTTATTTCTTCAAATAGGCTTTCAATTCCTTGCTCTCTCTCTTCTCCTTCTGGTACCACTATGATGCAGATGATGGTATGCTTGATGTTATTCCAGAGGCCCCTTAAACTCTCCTCAATTTTTTGGATTCTCTTTTTTTTCTTTTTGCTGATTAGATTGGGTGTTTTCTGCTACTTTATCTTCTGAATTGCTGATTCAGTCTTCTGCTCATCTAATCTACTATTGATTCCCTCTAATATACTCTTCATTTCAGTTATTTTATTCTTCATTTCTGACTGGTTCTTTTTTTATGTTTTCTATCTCTATTGTTTTGTTTCCCATCTCTTTGTTGAAGTTTTCCCTGAAATCATTGAGCATCCTTATAACCAGTGTTTGGAATTCTGCATCTGGTTGATTGCTTGTGTCCATTTTGTTTAGTTGTGTTTCTGGAGCTTTATTCCGTTCTTTTACTTAGGGACTGTTTCTTTGTCTCCCCAGTTTGGCTACCTCCTTGTGTTTGTTTCTATGTAGGGCTGCTATTCCTCCCCATTTTAGTAGAGTGGACTGACGTAGTAAGTGTCCTGTGGGACCCAGTAGTGCAGCCTCCCTGGTCACCAGAGCCAGGTGCTCCAGGTGTGTCCTTTATGTGGGTGTGTGCCCTCTTATTGCAGTTGAGCCTTAGTTGCTTTCTATATGTCCATGGGAAGGATTGACCATCAGGTTGATTGGTTGTGAGGACTGTCTGTGACTATAGTAGAGGAGCTGTGGTGTAAACGCTGACCCTATAGAGTAGAGTTCACTTTAGCAGGGCTCTGGTGCTTGCCCAGTCTGCCCTTTGGGTGTATCATCCTTGGAGGTGGCTGGCTGATGCTCCTGTTTGGTCAAAAGCTGGCCACTGGGCATGCCAACCCTGGAGCCTCCTGGGAAGGGCCTCATTGCAGGCCAATTTTAGCAGCAACATGTGCCCTTCCCAGGGCCACCTGGTATGAGCCACAAAGTAATCCATAGACGGCAGTCACCTGCACTGTGCTTGGAGGTTCCTTGTGAGGCCAATAGGCTTAGGGCTGCTTAGCCAAAGTTATGGGACATGCTGAAGACAGATGCTGCTTGTTTGGGTTTTGTGAACCTTTAAGAGATTTTTTGAAAATCTGCAGCATGAGCTCAGATGGCGAAATTTGGATGGGGTGGGGTCTCAGGGAGTCACCAGGGTGGGGCAGGTGATAGATAGCAAAAGGTGACAGCTACTTTGATGGACACTCAGATAGGCGTCTGCCTGCTCAAAGAAACAATACAGTGGCTTTCACCAGCTCTTCCATCCAGGAGAAAGTCGTCCCTCCAGCCTCACTCTGAAGTTAGACAATTCAGTTTCTCCCCATATGTCTCTGGTGCCTTTCAAGCTGCTGTACCAGCGCTGGAACTTCGAGCGAGTGAGTCCTTCAGCGAGTAAGTCTATGCATGGGCTCTTTAAGAGGAGCATCTAGGACTGCAGCTGCCCTCCCACTCAGTCAGCCACAATTTCTGCTGGTTTTTATAGCCAGAAGTTATGAGGACTTCTCTCTCTGGCACTGGAAGCCAGGGCTGGAGACCCTGGTATGGACCTGGGACCCCGCGCTCCTCTGGGGGTGACCTCCACAGCTGAGATATCCCTTCCAATTTTTAATGGTCACACATGGGTGTGGGACCAGCCCATTCTGTGTCTCTGCTCCTCATACCAGTCTCCAGGTGGCTTCTTCTATATGTCAATAGTTGTAGGGCTTTGGTTCGCTAGGCTTCAGGTGATTCTCAATGATGGTTGTTCTGTAGTTTCCCTGTAATTGATGTGGTCCTAAGAGGAGGTGAGCACAACATTTACTTACTCTGCCCTCTTGACTGGAAATCTCTTACCCGTGTCTTTCTTGTCTGTCTTTTTTGTTGTTGTTGTACTGTTTTAAGCTAATGGTAGGGTTTTCAATTTATCTATGTTAAATTGTATTTTTCTTTGGGTGGGCTTATTGTTTCAGCCCATTAAAAACTTTAAGAATTTTTAGCATCTTTCCAAAAAAAATATGTTTTAATCATAACTTTCAGTCATCTGAACATTTGACAAGTGTGTGTTCTAAATCTTCAGTCACACCGTAATGTTGACTAAAGCATAGATAAGGATTATCATTTAAACGTTTTACTTAAAATCCAGCAAGAGGAAATGAAGTCCTAAATTAAGGTGGCAACAGTGCGACTGGAGGGTAAGGGATTGAGTTTGAATATGTTTCTTCAATTATAATTTTTGACAACCAGTGCTCAGGTAAACGCTTAAATTTTTCAGTTTTCCTTGGTATTAGAAATCATTTCCTTTTCTTAATTATTTTCTCATGCACACCTACAAAGGATGTATAGGACATATCAGACATGGCAGGTGGAGGGTTTGAGCTGAGAGGAGAAATAAATGACACTAGCCTTTAGTAGAGTAACACTTCACTTTAGCAGGTAAACCAAAGATATTATTCTTTCCAGCCATTGAATCCAGCTTGTTGATCTCCATGGGGTTATATGACAGACTCCTGGAGGCATGTCACTTTAAAAAGGAATTAATATTCTCTAGTGATAATGGACAGTTTTGAGATTCAAAGCGTACTCCATTAGTAATTTCACCAAGACAATAGGCATAAACAGGATTGTAAAGGAAATCCTGATATTCCTGCCTCATATTTTATACTCAGTGAAATGAATATTTAAGTAATAAAATTGCACTTTAGGATTGAGAAGAAATTTAGAATTCATCGTGTCTACCTTTTCCCTCCATAGGAAAAATTTCTCACTTTGTCCAACCTCTCACAATACATGTTATAACACCCCTGGATAGATGATTTTTTTAGCCTGCTTGAATGATTTCAGGGCCAGCAATGGCATTGTCTGGAGGTGTAGTGGAAGGGTGCCAGAGGGTTTAACAGCTCTAAGCATTAAACAGTCCACCTAGATAGAAGTCCTTCCTGAAACTTGTTCCTGGTAATGCACATCCTAGTAATATATAAATTAAATTAGTGTCAGCTTTGCAGCCTCTTAACTATTTGAAGACAGTTGCCACGTGGAAAGAGTCAGGTGAATGATGTGATGATAGGAGTACCACAATGGACCTTTGCCCAAAATTGTGTTTGCCATGTACCAGTCAGAGGCACATTTATGTTTAGGATCAAGTCTCCCTAGGAGAACAATATGGTTATCTGAACTGTTTTTCCTTGAATATGACTGGCATTGGCAACCTCAGTGGATGCTGTATTACATTTATTTGGAAATGGAGATATATACTGAATGGACAGAGTGTAAACTTAGACTCATCAGTTAGCATGTATTGGAGTAAATCTTTAATTACTGCTTATCATTTGTTGAAATTCTGTTATACTTTAAAAATATTTCACATTGAAATATTTAACCATACTGTGTCATCTTCAACCACTTCTCTTAATTCTTTAATTTGAGATCAAATATTGACTATTCTGAAAAACATTCTTGAGCCCTCCATACTGTTTTACATCCTATTTGATCTACTGTTGTAGCTTCCTGTGTACTGTCTCCACTCTCCCACCCCTCAAGAATGATCACACTTACCACACTGTGTTTGTTTTCCTGTCTGACTTTCCTCCTGACGATACTAGTATTTACTGAATACTTACTATTATTTTCCAAAGTCTTTCTAGGAGGTTTGCCTGTATTAACTCAGTTAACCCTCACAACAAATTTGTGTGAGTGAAACAGTTTTCATTGCATTTCAAAGGGGAGGAAGCTGGGGCACTGAGAGATAAAGTGTTCGAAATCATAAAACGCTAAGTCCCAGAGACTCTGATTCCAGAACTTGGTTCTTAGCCATTACACTATATTGCTTCTCTAGGTCAGATCCTAGAATTCAAGAACAGGCTTTTATCTTGGTATTACCAACATCTGGTGTACTGCCTAGAACACAGTAGGGAGTTGATAAGTAAGTATAGAATGAATGAATAAATGAATGATTGCATATTTTCTACGTATTTTAAGTATTTTGAGTGATAGAAGACAAAATTCATCAAGAATTTTAAGAATGTAAAGAACTTTAAAGACTTGTCTTATTGAAGCTCTTGTTTTGTACCTGGAAAAACCATAAGGCATAGAGATAAGTCATATGCATAAGATCATTTTTGTAATTTAGTTAATTTAACTTTTTCTTCTTTTTTCTTTTTACCTTATACCATATACCAGAAACTATTCCAAATGATTCACATCCATCTAATTCTCAACCGAGTGGATATTCTTATCTCCATTTTAGAGATGAGGCATAAAGAAATTGCCCACTGTCTCAAACTTGTTAGGTGGGAGAGAAAGGAAAAGGACTCAGGCTTTAGAATTCATGTTCTTACCCACCACACTAAATTGGCTGTCACATATCTAATAACTGCCAGATAGAGCCCCAAGTGAATGCTAATCCCCAGAGTATTTTCTTATCCTGTCCATATATTTCAAGAAATACACTTATTTTACTTTTACCTCAGTTTTTACATTGTCTAATTTTTATAATGCACTTATTATGTTTTATTTCATTTGAGCTTTTAAATCTCTTAATCTCTAGAATATATTCTGCATGTCTAGAAATGTTACTGAGATAAATCCTTATGCAGCTTTTAAAGCAATCCTTTAATTTATCTTAGAGAACATTCATTTTTCAAAAGGTTATGTTTGAGTTCCCTAAAATTCCCAGCAGCTGTATGTATGAGTTGAAGTCTCTGTGTGTGTGTGTGTGTGTGTGTGTGTGTGTGTGTGTGTGTGTGTAAAATCTTTAAATATTGGCTTATTCAAAATGCATTTAGGAAATTTGCTCTCTAGACATTGGTTTGGTTTCCATTAAAAATAAAGGATAAATGGCACAATGACAAAGTTGCCACCTTTGATCTATTTGTAGACAGTTGTGTTACTATTGAAAATACATTGTTAATAGAGTTCTTTTTGGTCGTAGATGAACCGGAATACATTCTAACTCTCAGGAGGATATTTGGGGACTGTATTAGTTTTTTTTTTTTTTTTTATGCTGCATAATATATTGTTCAGAATTTAGTAGTTTATAACACCACACATTTATTTTCTGACAAACTTTGTGGTTCAGAATCTGGGCACAGCTTTGATGAGTCCTCTGCTTCATAATTCCACATGATTCTGTAATCAAGATATTGTCCAGGATTCCAGTCTCATATGAGTGTTTGAATGGATTCAAAGCTCAAATCTCACTTGGATTCAGTTTCTTGTGGGTGGTTGAACTGAGGGCCACAGTTCTTGCCACATAGGCCTCCCCAACATGCAACTTACTTCATTAAAGCAAGTATGCTGAAAGGCAATAGAGAATCTATTAGGAAACTGGAAGTCACACAAGTGACATCTCATCAATGTCGCCATAGTTGATTAATTAGAAACAAGTCACTCAATCCAGCCATGATCTAGGAGAAGTTACACAGGTACGTGAATTTTAGGATACAGAGATGACTGGGTGCCATTTTGGAAGCCTGCCTACCCCAGGGGTAGAAATAGAAACTCCTTTATGAATATAAGGGACTGAGAGGAAAATATAGCTTAATTTCAATTTTTATGTTTCAGCAATTTATGATTTCCTACCTCTTTATTAGATTGTTTTTTTTTGGAGGAGGAGGATTAATTAATTGGTTAGTTGGTTGTTTTATGCTTGCTATTAGTTTACAGGTTGTGAGAAATAAAACCTCCTTTAAAAGTTTTAACCTTTTTTACTTATGTACAATGGAATATTTCCTGGTCATAAAAAATAATGAAATCTTATCATTTGCAACAACATGGGTGGACATAGTGGGTATTAGGCTAAGTGAAATAAGTCAGACAGAGAAAGACAAATACCATAGGATCTCACTTATATGTCCAATCTAAAGAATAAAATAAGTGAACAAACAGTAACAGAGTTATAGATACAGAGAACAAATGGATGGTTGCCAGATGAAAGGAGGGTTGGAGATTGGGTGAAAAAAAGATAAAGGGATTAAGAAGTACAAATTGCCAGTTACAAAACTGTCACAGGGATATAAAGTACAGTATAGGGAATATAGTCAATAATATTGTAATAACTATGTATAGTGCCAAGTGGGTACTAGACTAGTAAGGGTGGAGCATTTCATAAATTATATAACTGTCTAACCACTATGCTGTTCACCTAAAACTAATATAAAATAATATTGAATGTCAACTGTAATTGAAAAAAAACAATGTTAACTTTTTATTGGGGTTTTATATTGAATATATAATTCAACAAATTATTTTTGTGTGTTCTATTTATGATGTATAATCCTTTTACTACTAAATGACCCTCCAAACCAAAGAATCCCATTTTATTCCTTTATATGTGTAGCCACAACTGTGAAAGCCTTATGAGCACCTGTGGGATGAGACCTGTGTGCCAGTAACCTCAACTGTAAAGATGTTATGCATTTAACCCCTCATTTTCTAAAGTTTGCTTTGCTCTCTGCTCTAAAAACTCCATCTGTGAAAGTATACTTTCCATAATAACACTATGACTCAGTATTTTTTGTACGACCAGACCATATGATCTAGTCCATGATGTCTCTTCCATGGGAGGCTTGTGTCATGTCCATGCTACCTATGGCCAGTCTGGGTGGAGATGGTACTGAGAAGTTCTAATAGGACCAATTTTATCTTTGGCCTTCAGTTTTTGTATGTTTCCTCTCTCTCTTCACATTACCATTACCAAGGTCATTGTCATTGTCAATATCATCTAAAAGGATGCACTTATTTTGCAAGTTAAGCAATAAAGTGCAGATAGCTTACTTAATCTCCACGAAAATGGAACTAGACAGAACCTGCCCCATATATCCTCCTGAAGTTTTACAATCCAAGGCAGAGTTGTCATATGGTGATTGTACAGTTAATGAATTAAACTTTGACACATAATTGTTCTTAACCAGTGGTTTATTATTAAACTGGCACCTCCTGGACTTGTTTGCTGTGTTCTTCACTTAAAAAAAAATGAATGTAAATAATACATCTGTTGACTGTTTTGAATGTAGGATGATAGCGAAAACATTTTGTATGTTTCAATGTGTAGAAAAAGCCTCATATATCGCCAGTACACATCTACTTATATATTTATTCATTCATTTATTTATGAAAATAGAACCACCATCAATAAAGCAAAATATAATTATCATCCAAAATTTATTGACTGTTTACATTATATTTTAGCCACAGCAGGTATCCCATTTGAATATAGGTAAAATATCACTGGATTCTAGAGGATAGGCTTGGTCACATTAGTCCATAATATAGTGGGGTTGTGCAATGATTTTTTTTTTTTTAAATGCATTGATCGTGTTGACTTCAAGACACTGGTGATTGTCAGCAGCTTCATTATTTTAGGTAAAAATATAAAAATAAAAGTACTGCCACTTCAACTATGATACTAGAACTTGTTATCACTTTGATTAAGATGTATCCTGACTTGGGGAAGTTAAAATGCTATATCATTGAATCTGATCGATAGCGATAACTCAGGGATGAAGAAACCCTGAGTTTCTTTAAGTGTATATGGTGAATACTGACATGTGTCTTGCTGCTTAGGGTTTTTAATAGTACAGTGCCTTTCACTCAAATCTAATGTAGATTAGATTTGCCCGAGTGTAATTAATCATCTGAGTTTCTAAAACTTGCCCATTGACATGCTCATTAGTAGAGAGAGAATAAAACTCAACAGTTTGCAAGTATAGCCTGAAATGATTTAGCCCAACACAAAATTTATAAATATTCATCTGATAGTAAGAAATACAAGAAATTATGAATTTTTTTAAATATAAAATAATGCTTTTATTTACACATTTTTTAATAAAATTAACTTTCAACAATATGTATTTTTCCCGTGGCTTTGTGTGTCCTAGGCATACTGCCTCTGAGGTTCAAGTATCCTAGGAGCCTCAGGCAACCAGAGGCAATATATAGACTTAGCAAAGGATCTTCGTGATTTTTGGGTTACTCCAAAAAAATCTGACAAAGGCCAAAAATAAATTGTTTAATCTCTTGAAAGAGCATTAATATGAATTTTCTGCCTTGCACTCCATCCAGGCAAGGTCTTCTGATAAAGAGTTATGTCTATTAGGATTTAACTGAAAATTACATCTAGATGAGAGAAAATTGGAATGGACTTGCTTGGTCATAAAAATCTCCTATAATTGAATTGAGTGTTAGTTTTCCTCCCTATCCGCACGTGCATTAATCAGGCAGCAACTTGACGATTCTCTGCTTATCGTTCCTGTGTATGTGTTGCAGAAATATTTCTTTAGAAAGCCTTTCATTTTCTAGCAAGGATTTACACTGACCCTAGGTAAAAACAGAGGCAGAGTTACATTAAGATCTTCAGTTGTTCATTTGTCCAACAGCAGAGAGATGCTCACTCATGCATGCACAAATGTTTCAGTTATAATTCACTGGTTTAATTTATTTTTTTGCTATATTAATTCTATTTCATCTTTTGTTTCATTCACATCACCCAAATAGGCAATCAGTAGCCCTTTTGTATGTATCCAAAGACATGGTCTGTATATACATATCCTGCTTTGACCTTCCCACCCCTGATCCCACCTCTACCCTGATCTCCACTCCTCAACCTTACCCCTACCAAAAAAAAAAAAAAAAAAAAAGGATTGGGACTTTCTACATGCTGCTATAGATTTTCTTATAGATACAGAATTAGAAATAAGCATTTTATATTTCACCATATTTTGGAATTGGTTGAACAATTCTACTTGAAAGATTTCTATAGTGTTTCACCAGATTTGCACTGTGAAAGATTGAAATGTGTCCATATCCCTTGAATGGAAGCATAACACTGAGACATGATAGTCCAAAACAAAGTAGTGAAATTATATTGACGCTTTCTGCATGTTTTCATAGGGCAAGTCAAATCTGCTGAAAATCACCTGGAGTCCATGAAATTTATGACAGGAGTTTTTAACACTTAGTCATCAAACATTCCTTTGTTGTCTTTTCATTAATTTCTAAAACGAAGGGCGGAATATTGAAAATGAGTTTTAGAGTAAATTTACATTTTAATGCAATTCCCTGTTATTGTTTATTTGATGTGCCTTTGGAGACTGCCTTTTTTTTTCCCCTACTACAGTGACATTCTGGCAAATCAATCAAGCATGTTTCGAAAGGTCTAAGATTATATACATACAAGAAACTATTTATTTTGTGCAACTAGTTTCACCATGCAACCAAGTAGACTAAAACTTGTATTGTTTAATGTAAAGGGAAAGTGGTTATTTTTCAGTTATGAAAACTGAAATTGTTATCAACCTTGGTAATTGGGCAGAATGGGTTTTCTTATTCATGCCCAGTTCCCATATACTATGGGAACTACGGATTGAATTCTAATCAACTTCTCATTTTGTTTTAATGATTGAAAAT
Source organism: Rhinolophus ferrumequinum (assembly GCF_004115265.2). NCBI lineage: Eukaryota > Metazoa > Chordata > Mammalia > Chiroptera > Rhinolophidae > Rhinolophus > Rhinolophus ferrumequinum. The sequence continues at coordinate 48,255,612 of NC_046297.1, read as the reverse complement.
GTTTTACTTAATTAAAGTGTTTCATACTGTATCCCATGTAGTTTCCGGGCACATGTGCAAGTTTGCTCCTTGAATATAAAATGAAGCCAAAGATTACTCCATGGGAGATTAGAAAAGAGAAAGACAGTGATAAACTGGGATATGTGGAGGTCCACATATCTAGAGCTCTTAGAATAAACGGAAGATTCTAGAATGTAGGTACTTGCTGAACAGAGCTCAGATTATTTTAGATGGAGTTACAAGCACTAGCTTTAATCTTCCCAGGAAGTTGGACTATCCTGGGTTTAAACCTGGAAACTATCTGGTTTTCTGCTAGTTACTTAACTCTTTTGGTCCTTAATTTTATCATCTGTTGTATGTAAAGTGAGGGTAATAGAATTTATTTGATAGGGTTTTCGGGAAGATTAAATAATAATATATGCTTGGCAACTAACATGATATTAGACCTCTTAGACACATGTTCAGTATGTTCTGTATTTATTTAGCGAGAGAAACTTTTATAAAAAAATTGCCTTCTTTCTTTATATTTGCAATAAGGCTATATTGTTGCACCAAGCATAATATAACATTTTGATGCATTTGGATTTTTCCTTTAATACTTTCTCACTCCTTAGATACAATTAGTCATTTTCATTCAGTAGAACACAGAAACTATCTACTAGATATAGTTCCAAAGTCTTATTCAAAGGGTTGTAAAGTTATTTTTTCTTTCTTTCAGTTTAGGAAATACTTTACACTTTATGATACTTCTACTTTTTGATTGGAAGCATTGCCAACCTATAATTGGACCAAAGAACTCACACTTCCTTTTGATAGGGACAATCCTAAGAACTTATGATGAGCTTAAGTTTATTAATGTCACAAGCCAAGTTCACAAGTCATGTTTTCCATTAGTAGTTTTTCTGTAACACATTCAAATAGAGAAATGGCAGTTATTGGAATCTCAAAGATAAATAAAGCCATTGTTTATTCTTGTATATATCCTGCATGTTACATTATGGTCATAAAATACTCAATTACGTCCAAAAGGCCAGTAAGCAGACCATTGTAATTAATGTCAGAAACATCAGTCAAATCCTGTTTATCAGTACATACTGGAGTTTCAATGACACATGGACAAGAACTGTTCTAATCCCAACTTGGCCTTTAGTTACAGAAACTTGAAAGTAATTATTGGACTGGACAGAAATCAGATGTTCTTCCATTTTATTTTTGGTTTCACATTCAGTATGAATAATATTTTCAGCAAAGAATAGCTTTTTTTAGATAAAGAAGGAGCTGAAATAGATCTACTTACTCGTTGATTTCCATCCAGAGTCATTGCCCTAAAGAAATTCCCTTTCCTTTTTTCTCCCTCTTTCATGTGTGTGTGTGTGTGTGTGTTGTGTTGTTGTGCATGTGTGTTGTGTGTGTGTGATTTCCTAAATAACTAAACTTCTTGGGAGACATAGTGAGTGGTTCAAACTTCAGACAACGAAATAGATTACTTGATTCTGGTAAAGAGCCTTATCCACAAATTAATAGTTTCAGTTGACTGAGACTGAGATATAAACACTCAGTTAGCTGGTTTCAGGTTTAGTGGTAGAGCTGGCAGTTGTACTTTGCTACTTACCTCTCAGAAAAGAGAGGCTGGGGTCAGCAAAGATTTATTTATTTTAATTTTTGCTTACTGGCACTAATTTGGAGCGATTAGGATAGATTTTCACCTCAACAACCACAAAAAGTCTCATGTGCAAATCTGAATTAACCTGATAATCATATTACTGTTTATTCCACTGATGTTTAATTCCCCTAAAAAATGGCACCTTGGTTAGTTTGTTGGCAACCTCACTCCTAAGCATAACTTTGTTGGCTATGACTGTTATAGCATAATCATTATTATGGTGATTATCATTATTTCCAAAAATTGTAGGACACGTAAGCATTTGATAATTACTTTCTTTTGCCATTTCTACATTAGATTATTGGGAGCATCTTATGCAGGAGTTTCACACTTGTGTACATAACTCTATGCCGTGATATGTATGTATTAATGTATAATAATTTCATGAATGTACAGTTTATAATAAAGAATATGTGTGATAAATATTGTCTAGAATTTTTTGTTATTCATCATACTAGTAAAGTTATACTAATCACATAGTTGGATTCATAAAATAAAAGAACATATGACACAACTCTACTCTATTGAGGAAACATTACAATTTTGGGCACCTCTCCCATTGGCTCAATGAAGAAAGCAAAGTAATTTTCATCATTAAAAATATTGCTTTATTAAATGCTCTCTTGATCAAACTCCTGGAAAATAAGATGTTCAGAATAAGTATAATTCATAGATTTGCATTTTATTTTTTAGGTTTGGATCTCTAGGTTTCATATTTCCATTTTTCTAAGAACTAAATGTTATATCATATATACTTTGAGACTTGTGTTTTGGGAAAATGCCATGAAAGTGGTAGGCCACATTTAACATTCTTATCCTAAGGTCTTGAGAAAAATTATGCAAGCAAGTTTATTGTGTATTTCACCTTCTTCTCTGCTCAGTGTTGTGTAGGGTGCTTTATCTTGTTTGTAGAATTCTCAAACACTTGGGAAGTTTTGGGGGAAGAAATTGGGCTAAATAGCTAAAGAGTTCAAATTCAAAGATTTAAGAAAATTTGTTCTTTGAATCAATGGGACTTTTAGTCTTCCATAAATGATTTAAAAGAGAAGTCAAAAAACTTATGACCTTCTCTACATCTCAATTTTTAGAACAGGACTTTTGACTTGAGATGCTTTTTATTCAGGTCTTGAACCCAAAATACCACTGAGCATGGAGTTTCTTTTTAAAGAGAAATATGCATGTGGAATGTTGTTGCTACAGAAAAGATTATGCAAACATCTCAGCTTTACTCAAGACATCCAAGTTCACAGAAAACTATTTGTGACTTAAGCTGCAACCCAGATTTCTGTTTTAATGTTGACCAAATAACGTTTAGTTGATCTAATTGTAATAGCACAAAGAACATTTTTGAACCTGTAAGATTTTTTTAAAAATTTAGTTCATTTGAAAGAAGGGCACGTTGAGCCCTCTAGTTAACAGGACTGTGCTGCTCCCCCATCAGCTGGTGTGCTCATGCACACACCAGGTCTCGGGTACATTCCGCATGACGGACAGAAAACCAATGAAGATCATCTTTCGACTTCTTGTTTTTATAAAAACATGCTTTTTACAGTTTCATGCCAATCCCAAATTCATGTACTTTAGGTCTATGTCGGTTTCCATGCTTGAAAATGTTGACCAAAGAGACTAACGAGGAGGGAGTTTCTCCAACCAGATTCTTTCTTGAAGATAGCTCTCTTATTGGAGCTATTTTATTGTAGGTTTGGCCACAGGTGAGGGATGTTTTACAACAACCACAGCAAATATGCAGACTTTACCCACAATGACTCATGAGGAGAGGAATTACCATAAATGTCTTTTCTTATTAATAAACTCTCCTATGAAACACTGTGCTCCATTCAATGCTTAAGTTAGTTCACCAATGTCCATGATGCAAAGGTTTTTGTATTTACTTGACCTTTATTCCTAGAACGGAAGGTTAGGGTTAAACCGCTTACCCACCAAGTTGCCAGGGAATTCAGTGATAGTTATTAATCATAGGATGTGGGAAAACAGGAGACACTGCTGGAAATGTAAGTGGAGAATTCAATTAAGATATTTAGCAAATGACTTGATAGTTAAGAGTATAAGTCACTTGTTAGTTTAATATATGAGACAACTCCCCCTAAAATTAGATAAATACTGACATGTACGTTTAAACTATAAGCCAAAGAAGTGTGCTACAACTTCCAGACATTATTAATAAGTAAAGTTATAGAAAACCATTTTCTACAGTTTTGAAGTATTCATAAAAAGATAAAGACAGGGCCTGCTATGCAATGAACTCATTTTTTTTTAAATTAAAGGTTATTGGGGTGATAATTGTTAGTAAAGTTACATAGGTTTCAGATGAACAATTCTGTTATACATCACAACAAAAACTCATAGACACAGGCAATGAACTTATTTTGAACCAAAGAAGTCCTGTTGCTAAACCCCTCCTGCTATCTTAACTAATCATACAATCTCAGTGAAGGGCAGAGGGGCTACACAGTGAGGTAGCAAGACATCTGGGAGCTATTTTTAGGTTGAGTAAAAGGCTTCTGAGGGAGTATTTTGAGAAGGTGGGTAGAGAAGAAGATGTATGGCAGCCAGAGGTCAGTGGAAGAGGGTGGGACCTATTTGCAAACCACTTCATTTTACAAGCACAGGCAAGGTTTTGGGAAAGTACACCCTAGCCATTTACACCTCTTAGATGTTCCTCCTATTGTATGTTTTTTGCCTTCTCGACAAGAACATACAGATGTGTATTTTACAGGCCACTTTAACCCTAGTACAGATGTATTTATTTTTCTAAAAGACAGGAAAATGAATATTATATGGAATTAAAGAGCCAGAAACAACATTAGGCACGTGAGATTTGTCAGACAATCCTGACATCCCCATCTCGAATTCAAATCCTTTCAGAGTATAAGTTAGATACTCAGAATTGTATATTATATCTCAATCTACTAGCGTGTTGTTTAGATTGGCTAACAAAATATGTAATACTTCTTTAGAGTTAAAAATGTACTATTGCCTACTTAGAGTGTACTTCTATAGTGTATTTCTATACATGCAGGAAGATGTGTCTGGATATCAGTTTACTCCAATAACTAAAAATAATACACAATTGAAGGTTTATATCAAGGTGCCTATAACACTACCAGATACTCAAAAGTGACAGCAAACGGACTCAAAACTTGCACTAAATAACTAGTCTGGGAATTGATTTCTAATGTAACAAACAAATAGAATATCAGTCTTGTCACCTAGCAGCATGTCTTGAAATAGAATCTAAATGATACTAACAACATCTCAGAAGCCTAGTCACCTCCCCACAAAACCCCTTCACAACCATTGTATATTTAGGCTGTTTAAGGTCATTCAAGTACATCTATTAAAAAAAAGAAAGAAAGAAAGACAGGATTGTAGACCACATTGTAAAAGTAACATGCTATGCTCAGTTCTTTTCCAAACCATTTGCCTTGGAATGTACCACCAGTGAGGAAAACACCAGAAGGGAAACGAAGAGGGGTTGGACTTGACGCAGTTGTTCTTTGTTTTTCAATTAATGACTCTTATTCCACAAGTAGCAGGTCTTCATTACTGAAAATTTAGAATATATGGATAGGCCAAAAGAAACACAAATCACCTGCCATTTGAAGAGACATCTATAGTCATTCTTTACATCTTTTTTATGTACTCTGCCAACTTTTTTTTTTCTTCATGGAAGTACGAATTAACTCCAAAAATAGAGTAATTCTATATATGATATTTCAAATTCTGTTTTTTATCACAATATACTATGTACACTTTTTTATGTCAAGAAATATGCTTTGCCCTCTCATAATGGCCAGTTAAAATTCAGTTATTTAAAGGCATTCCACTTTACCCAATCTTCTACTCTTGAACATACATTTCTAACCAATTTTTATATGGTAAATAGTATTGCACTGAACATCTTTGTAAATAAATTTCGGTATCTATCATTAATTATTTTTCACCAAAATGGTTGGAAGTGGAATTTCTGATCAAAGGTAATGTAGAGAAGTCCAAAGATCTCTTCGGACAATCCGTGGCAAATTAATGTATACTCATATTAGCATTATGTGAGAGTGATCGTTCCTCAGCAAGCACAAATACCACACATACATTTTTACAAGCACTGGGCACCATCATTTTCAAAATTTATTAATCAGTTGTTCTTTTTGGATGTGAAGTTATAGTAAATTTCTTCCTATGCAGCCAGTTCCACTAAGGGAAAATAGGTCCCTATAAATTCTTCATCATGATTCATTTACTAAACATTTTCAGAAGGTCTATTGTGTGTTTAGTGAAGGTCTAGTGAGTGGAGATTTCTGTGAGGATGATGACTAAGAACAGAACCAGCATTTAGTGAGCCTGTACTATATGTCACATTTATTTAGTAGCATTTCATTATTACAAACATCTGGCAAATATAAAAAAGTACTCTCCATTTTGAGAAGAGGAAGCTAAACCTCTTGAAGGTTGGGCAGTTTATGCACGTTCTCCCAATTAGCCCAAGCTAAGATGGACTGTGGGTCTGTTTGGCGTGATGATCCATGGTCTATCCACAAGACCTTAACTGTGAAGGATAGAGCAAGTTTCATTGCTTACATTGTCTTTAATTTCCGTTTTTACTTAGAGGTAAGAAAATCTGGCACACATATCTATCCATGGAAAATAGTAGAATATATATTATATAAAATATAATGTATTATAGTAAGTGTTAGAATGTTTGTTGATTTTATTTTTCTAAATGTTAATGTTCTGTCCTATACATTCTATAAAGAACTTGATATAGCTAGGGTACACACATACACACACCTATGTGTATATATGTAAACACAAAAATTTTATATATATATATATATAACGTAGACATTTGGGAATTAGGGAAACAGAAAATAAATATAGGAAAATAGGATCAGCACAGTGAAATGCGCACTATATAGTTCTTTAAAATTGCTAATGGTCTATTAAAAATTAGACTAAATTTTCTGCCAATAAAGGGAAAAAGATAAACAAATCAGGTATAAGAACTTAGGAATTTAGGAGAAACATGTTTTCCCTGATACTCTCAGGTGAGTGATCTAAATAGAAAGATCCCCCTTGTTGCTCAGCAAAGGATAACCATAGGCGTAGGATGACTTCCTCAGTAGTATCCCTGTTATAATGAGATTTTCTTGTCTATTTTCACATTAAAATGCCCTAGTTAGAACCTCTCACAAATCACTGTTCAAATGATTTATAAAATAACAAGTTCCATGTTTAAAGGAGTCACCCATTTCAATCATTTTGAGAAAATGTGAAATGAATAAATATCACCATATAAATACAGCTCTGTTTTTATAGTACTAAAGTATTTACAAGGTCGTTAACAATGAGCCAGAATCTTCTATTGATAAAAGCTTTCCCTTCATTATAAACAAAGCTCAATATCCATTAAAGCTTAACTCCTTTAGGGACAGGGTATTCGTTGGAAGATATCACACCTAGTATCAGAAAGTTAAAAAAAAAAATTGTGTGTGTGTGTGTGTGTGTGTGTGTGTGTGTGTGTGTAAGTTGTGAGAGAGCAGTTTCTCTCACTTTTATTCTCTTTCCTGTACCTGGACTTCATGTACAGTCAATGTTCAATTGATGTCTACTGTTGGTAATCATTATTTAGGAAATAGATAGTAAGAAGGAATTAATGCAAATCCTAGAAGTGTTAAGTATTTTTTATTTAAGAAATGTACATATGAAGATATTTACCTTCTCTGGCTCTTATTAGAGGTATGACCATAAAAAGTGAGGAAGGAGATTACATCTTGTCAAATGACTTTTCCCTAAATGAGATGTTATTTGAAATGAAAGTATCGTGGTGTATTTACAGAATATTCTAGTAAATATGCAGAAGGCAGTCATAAATTTTCTCATCTGTAACATGATACTAACTGCATGCTGCGATTGTGGGGATTAAACAAAGTAAATCAAGGGAAAGCAATTAGCAGAGTGTCAAGCAGAGTTAGTGCTCAATAAATATGATTTATTCTACTGTTACTGGCATTGCTAAAGCTTTCATATCTTTCTATAATTTCTTGATTTAAAATAGGAGTACATATGCATATATATCTCTTCCCATTTTCATATTCTTGGCAACACCTTTGGAAATATTTCATTTGAGGCAAGCAATTTTTCACCATTTTTTTCTTAAAATAATATTAGACTTTGTTTTATTTGTTTGGAGTGATTTTACTTTCTTTTTGGATGCTCTTGGCAAATTCATGTGTGCTTGTTATTCTGATCCAAACCTGGGAGGAAAATATCCTACAACACCGCACGATTTACAAGACCACACAGTGATTTATAAGGGTTCCCCCCCATAGAGCTTTTAATGGTGAAAACCCATCTATATTGCTGTGTCAAGAAATCACCACCTTTATCACATACCACAGACATAAATGAACCGTATAAAAGCAAATAATCCTTAACTCCTCTACAGGAAGGTTGAGCTGAATTTGAGCTTTAGCAGATGCTTAGAATGTGTAACTAGCTATAGAAACCATGAAATGTGGATAGTAAAAAGAAGTAACACAGATACTGTGTTTCCCCAAAAATAAGACTAGCCAGACAATCAGCTCTAATGTGTCTTTTGGAACAAAAATTAAAATAAGACCCGGTATTATATTATATTATATTATATTATATTATATTATATTATATTATATTATAATATTATATAAGACCAGGTCTTATATCATAGTAAAATAAGACTGGTTCTTATATTAATTTTTGCTCCAAAAGATGCATTAGAGCTGATTGTCCGGCTAGGTCTGGTTTTCGGGGAAACATGGTAGTATATCTAGTTCAATGGCTTTAAAATCACTTTTTAAAAATTGAAACCTTTTTAACAATATCTAATATCACACACAGTTCCTCTAAGAACTCAAGTCATGTTTAGTTCTATGTCAATTTAACTTTGATTCAGATAGGACACTTTTGCCACATTATAATCATGTGCTTTTAATCAAAACACTAATTAATCTAATGTATTTTCATATTTTAAGGATTTTAGCAATACTGATTTTTGGAATCACTCTTAAAGCGTGAATTTTAAAATTAGAGTTTTAGCCTCTTCTAAGCTTTGTAAGTGTATCCACATTATAACAAATTGAAACAAGGGAATCCCAACCCAAAGAAAATTATTTCATACATATCTAATTTTTCATATGTCTAATCATGTATGGTAAATATGCAAAGATACAACTAATGTTACTCGACTTATATGAGCTAATGCATATAAAGAATTAGGAAAAATGCTTTGTACAAACTAAGAAATCAATAAATCAACATGGCCTAAATTAAAAATGTTTTTCACGTAATGCAAGAAATCATTCAAGAGTTGAAAACATGTTGATTCCATGCTAAGTTCCATCTGGTTACATGATCTGACACAGGGGTAGAGAAATAGGACTCATTTATATTATGTAACAGGTAAAGTATATTTTCTTATGAGTAAATGTTGTTCAGGCACCAGTATCCAAACACTGCTACTTACCTGTTCTGTCCTCCTGGGGCCCCAGAATCTCTCTTGATTTGGGGGGTCTTACTCTTCCAATACGTTTTTCCTGAAGAACATCAAAAGTGTTATTTTCTTTTGCTTTATTAATAAAGGACTTATAATGACAGCAAAAAATTCTACCTACACTCTTGATTGAAATACATAGTTCACTAAATGGATAACTGCTTTATGTCATACATGCAAATAATAGACCAAAAGCATCACCAAGGAGGGAGTCTGTGGTGACATAATAAGTAAAACAATAATTATTATTGACCGTTTCATTGTCATACTGAGCACCACTAACATTAAGTGAGACTATTTCATGAAATCTTAGCAGTACAAAGGATTATATATTCATATAGCATTTAGATATATCTACCCCTCCCACTCTTCTCTATTCACAACTCATCAGGGAAGAAATATTCTTTTGTTTTTATTCCCTCTAGAAGTCCCCAGATCATCCCCATTTCAAGGACAGACCAGGAAGATTCCTCTTCAAATTCAATTTATGCTGCACCTGGATGTTTTGGTTCTAGTGTAGACCATCCTCAGACAGTTTATTTGCCCGCGCATGAAGGGATGAGGTACATAGAATACTGGGTCAGATGATGGGGAGATAAAGAGTGTCTGTTAATGCTGAGGACCAACAGTGGATGATTCCTGAAATGGGAACGGACTGTGATTATTCAGTACATCCCTGGCTAGCAGGTCAACCTAAAAAAACCAACCAATAAAAATTAGTCACTTGAAGAAGTATAAAACCAATAATGATCATGATTTTCCAGTCACTTTTAGGTACTTCATCTTCTTTATCTCGCTTAAGCCTTGCCTTCCTATGTAGTAGATATCATTGGCATCTTCTAAATTAGGAAACTTGGTGACAGAGTAAGTTACTGTCTCAAAGTGTCATTATTAACATGTGACAGACACAGGATTCCCCCTGCGTGTGTCTGATCCTGATGGTTCACTCCACACTGCCTCTCCCTTGGCCTCAAAAGGCAGAAAAGTGCACTGTAGGAGCCAGGATATCTGGGTTTCTCATTTTGTCCCCACCACTTACTAGCTGGGTGATCAGGGAAAGCTATACTTACTCTCTGTGCTTCAGGTTTCCCATTGGAAAAGTAAAGATAATGATAATACCTGTCTCAGAAATTTTGGCAGATTAAATAAGTAATATGTGTGAAGCACTTAGAATTACATTGGGTACATAGTATATGCTCAGTAAGCATGTGTTATTATGATCTTAGCTATCATTGACTCAGTAACCTCTTCTCTATTACCCTCACCACTTTCCTTGTTCACTCTTTGATCGTTTCCCTCTCTTTTCATGCAAAAAGATTTAGTGAGCCCCTACTTCGTGCCAAGCACTTTCTAGGAACTTAGAATATATCAGTGAACCAAAAAACAAACAACAAAAAACCGATCTTTGCCCTCCTGGATTTGTATTTTTGTTGTTCTAGGTAGATGAGATAAACAATAAATAATATACATACAGTATGTTAAAGGATAGTAAGTGCTATGGAAAGAGAAAAGTAGAGTAGGTTAAGTTTAGCAGGTTATGAGAATTGGGAGGCATTTAAAAATTGATATTATTTCAGACTTACAGAAGATTTGCAAGAATAGTAGTACAAAGAACTCCCACATACCTTTTACCAAGATACACCAATTGATTATATTTTGCTCCATTTGCTTTCTTTCTTTCTCTCTTTTTCTCTCCTTTCTTTTTTCTTTTTTTTTAAATTAAAGTTTATTGGGGTGACAATTTTTAGTAAAGTTACATAGACTTCAGGTGTACAATTCTGTATTGCATCATCTATAAATCCCGTTGTGTGTTCACCATCCAGAGTCAGTTCTCCTTCCATCACCATATATTTGATCCCCTTTACCCTCATCTCCCCTCTTACCCTCTGGTAACCACTAAATTAATGTCTGTGTCTATGACTTTTTGTTTCTCATTTGTTTGTCTTGTTCTTTTGTTGTTTTTGGTTTATATACCACATATCAGTGAAATCATATGGTTCTCTGCTTTTTCTGTCTGACTTATTTCACTTAGCATTGTAATCTCAAGATCCATCCATGTTGTCACAAATGGTCCTATTTCATCTTTTCTTACTGCCAAATAGTATTCCATTGTGTATATATACCACAACTTCTTTATCCATTCATCTATCAAATGATGTTTTGGTTGTTTCCATGTCTTGGCCACCGTAAATAAAGCTGCAATGAACATTGGAGCACACGTGTCTTTATGGATAAATGTTTTCAGAGTTTTTGGGTAGATACCCAGGAGCGGGATTGCTGGGTCATATGGTAATTCTATTCGTAATTGTTTGAGGATCCTCCACACTGCCTTCCATAGCGGCTGCACCAGTCTGCATTCCCACCAACAGTGTATGAGGGTTAGGGTTAGATGTGATACATCACATAAACAAAATAAAGGACAAAAATCATATGATTATATCAATTGATGCAGAAAAAGCATTTGACAAGATACAGCATCCATTTATGATTAAAACACTTAATAAAATAGGTATAGAAGGAAAATACCTTAACATAATAAAGGCCATATATGACAAACCCTCAGCTAATCTCATAATTAATGGTGAAAAACTGAAGCCCTTTGCTCTACGTTCAGGAACACGACAGGGCTGTCCCCTATCATCTCTGCTTTTCAACATAGTGTTGGAAGTCCTCGCCAGAGCAATCAGGCAAGAGAAAGAAATAAAAGGCATCCAAACTGGGAATGAAGAAGTTAAATTGTCACTCTTTGCAGATGACATCATGCTATATATAGAAAACCCTAAAGACTCCACCAAAAAGCTATTAGAAACAATCAACGAATACAGTAAAGTTGCTGGCTACAAAAATCAACTTACAAAAGTCTATTGCATTCCTATATACTAACAGTGAAATCTCTCTCCTTTCTCTCTATCTCTTTCTCTCTTTCTCTCTCTCTTTCTTTTTCTTTCTTCCTTTCTTTCTTTCTTTCTTTCTTTCTTTCTTTCTTTCTTTCTTTCTTTCTTTCTTTCTTTCTTTTCTTTCTCTTTCTTATCTACAAACATGTGGATACACAGATGTTTTTCCTGAACTTTTGAAAGTTGAAGATGTTTTGCCCCTTAACTTCTAAATAAGGACATTTTAAACATAATTGTATTACAGTTATCAAAATCAGGGTATTTAATATTGATACAGTATTATAATCTAGAACCCTATTCAAATTCATCAGTTGTCCCAGTAATGTCATTTATAGCTTTTTTTTTTTCCTGGTCCACAATTCAATCCAGGATCATGTATTGATTTTTGTTGTCAAGTGTTACTAGTTTTAATTGTGTTTCTTTATCTTGACATTTTTGAAGTGTTTAGGTCAATGGCATTGGATTTGCATTTGCTTTGTTTCTTCTTGAATTGAATGTTACAAATTTCTATTCCCAATTCTTTACTGCACTGAGGGTACTTTCTGTCTACTCTTCCTTTTTCCTGTATGTCACTGTCTTGTCTAAGAGAATAAATTTGGTTATTGTCTGTGACATATTTACTCATTTGCTTAGTGACTCAAATATAAAAAAGATAGCTTCAAAATTGATAACTGATACTACTATAAAAAGCAAAACTACTATCTAGAGTTCAATATTTTCAATACTTGTTTACAGTTTTCCTTTTTATAATAAATTTATAATAAATTTATATAATAAATTTAAGATGTACACACATCTTAAATGTATAAATTGATGAATTTTGTCACATGTATGTACTCCTATAACACATATCCTTGTATGGAACATTTGCATAACCCCAGAAAGTTTCCTTATGCCCCTTCTCCATCTGTGTTTGGGGTGGGAGGTAGACATTCAATTTTAAATGGGCTGTCAGGATAGGTCTCATTGAAAAGGTAACATTTAACTTGGAGGAAATAAGGGAATGAGCCATACACTAGAGGAGAAGGAATTAGCCTGTGCAAAGACACTAAGTGAGGATCATGCGTGATATAGTTGAGGAACAACAAGGAGGCTATCTAGCAATGGAAGTGAAGTAAATGAAAAAAGAGTATGGTAAGGAAAGAGGGAAGAAAGATGCAGGGATTTATGCAGATCATTGTAGATAATTAGGCAGTTATGGCTGTAACAATGATGCATAACAAACAACCCCTGAAACTCAGTATCTTCAACAATTGCATTTATTGCTCACTCAGGTCAGCAGGTCATTTTTGACTCTGCTAAGCTTGGCTTGGATTGGCTGGGTGTGGGGCCAGGTTGCAAGTTCTGTCTCGTATGTCTTCCAATTCTGGGTCTAGTAGCTATGTGGGCTCTAGTCTTCTCTTAGAAGATGGCATAGTGCAAAACAGGTGAGTGAAAACACAGGGTGTCTCTCGAAGCCTTGACTCAGAACTGAAACACCATCTCTTCTGCCTATTTCATTGGCCAAAGACAGTCATTTGCCCAAGACCAAAGTCAGTGGGACAGGGATACTTTGTCTACTCCTGTGAGACATACTAAAACTTCACATGGCAAAGAACATGAATGCATAATACTACTGCAAAGAGGAAATGATAAGTCGGGAACAGTCTAATCTGCCACAGAAGAACTTTGCCTCTGAGTAAAATGGGGAACACTTGCAGGGTTTCAAGAGATAATCTGATTTAAATTTCAAAGTACCAGTCTGGTTTCAATGCTGAAAATACATTCTAGAGGGCAAGGGTAAGAGCAAGGCGACCAGGTAGGGGCTATCTCAACAATTCATTGGATGGTGGTGGCTCAGACCAGGATGGAGGCAGTGGAAGTCGAGAGAAGTGGTCAGATTGTGGATATGTTTTCAGGATAGAGTCAACAGAATTTCCTGAGGGATTGGAAATAGGAGATGAAGAGAAAAAGAGGAATGAAATATAACTTCAAGGTTTTTCAATGTAAGCAGCTAGACTAGAAGGAGAGTGGGGCATCAATTGAAATGGGGAGAAGTGTTAAATTTGGGAGCCTTAAGCATATAGATGATATTTAAATACATACCATAGTCTTTCCAGTAGTTTGGCAATTGGTTCTATGTTTCTTATTTTCCAAGGCATCTTCTATTCTCCCAACACTATGTTTTGAAAGCAAAACTCTGATCCTATTATTACTCTCTGCCTTAAAAAACTAGCCATAGCTTAAAAGACAAAATCCAAAGAATATAGCACTTTACAATCTAGTCACAATCTATTCTCACTTTACCTGATAAAATCCTAGTCATCTTTATAGACCAAACTCAGATGTCAAGTCTTTTGTTGAATTTTCCTGATGGCCACGGGAGAATTCGTCTTCTTTCCCTCCATGTCCTCTCAGAACTTGTTGTACGCTCCTTCATGCATTGTCCAATATGGTAGCTATTGTACACTTGAAATGTAGCTAGTCCAAATTGAGATGTGCAGCAAATATAAAATCTATATCTCATTCAAAGACTTAGTACAAAAATATATTCAATATACCATGAATAATTTTGCATATTTATGAAATGGTAATATTTTGGATATATTAGGTTAAATAAAATATACTATTAAAATTAATTTCATCTGTTTTATTTTTACTTTTCAAATGTGGCCTGCTAGAGTTTTAAAATTACATACGTAGCTTCTCACGTGTGGCTTGCAGTTAATTTCTATTGGACTGTGCTGCCTTAGAGCATGCAGACTATTGTGTGATTACGTATCAGTTAGTCATATCATATCCGTTTTTCTGAAGGATTCTGAGTTTTTGAACACAGAATTATGTTCGATTCCTCTTTCCATGACCCACTAGGATTTTGACCAGATGCTCAATAAAAGTTAATTGAAAGTTTATTGATTTCTGATTGATGCTTGTCCTCAGACACTGGTCTGTGGACAGATTGCCTGTAATATAAACAAAAACAGAATTTGGGGAAAAAAATCAAGTGTAGGAGGTCCATAGTATATATTTAAGAAACCCAATTAGTTTGTCAATGGCAACCAAAATTTTTAGCTAATCACGTATTTGTATCATTTCAACCCATTTTCTGAAAGTAGTGCATTCAAGATCAAATTAAAATATTGTATTGTTTATAGTAAAGATTAATAGTGACACATATCATTGTAGCTAAATTCTTCAATTTAATTTTTATAAAGACATTTGGATTCTAGTTTCTGACTTCAAATTTGTAATTGAATTATTTTTACCCTACCTTGATTTTAATGACTCATGCTCAATTATTTTTCCTAAATGATTGTGAAAGTAAAATATAATAATACATAACTTTATGTAAACTATAATGTATAAATTTTGAAGGAATCTTAGGGACCCAGGAACATTTCCAAGGGATAAAAATAAGGGTAGGGGTGGCCGGATGGCTCAGTTGGTTAGAGCTTGAGCTCTCAACAACAAGGTTGCCGGTTCAATTCCCACATGGGATGGTGGACTGCACCCCCTGCAACTAAAGATTGAAAACAGTGACTGGACTTGGAGCTGAGCTGTGCCCTCCACAACTAGATTGAAGGACAACGACTTGGAGCTGATGGGCTCTGGAGAAACACACTGTTCCCCAATATTCCCCAATAAAATAAATAATAATAATAATAACAACAATAATAATAATAAAAATAAAATAAGGGTAAGTAAGAGTATAAGTTTCTTTTCCTCCCCTTCATTCTTTCTCTCTGCCCATTGTGTCCAAATACCCCATATGATTTTGGAAATACAATTAAAATAAAAAGTATCCTCTGATGAGATCTAATGAGAACAGCATATGTCAAAAGGGATAATCTAATAGAGGAGGCAGTAAAATGCTTCCTGAAGCTCTGTCTGTGAGAAACGCAATTCTGACATGCTAGGGGAGATGAGGCAACTCACTAAGGGAGTACCTACAGGGAGAACACTGCTGTAGAAAAAGCAGAGTTAGAGGGTGCCAATTATTATGTATTGTCAGTCCTGTTCAGAGTGAAGTGCTGTGATTCTAATGACTAGTCCTAGGTGTCTAGACAGAGATACCCCTGCAGGGAAGAAGAATAACATCTCAAGATATGTTAATTTGATGTAAATCTCTCTTTGACTTGCTGAATTTCCCCCTTTGTGGTTCACTCAACAGGGTTTGGGTTTGTTATTTGGCCTCAGGAATGCTCTACCCTTCAAACAAAAGCAGTAGAGGCCCAATTTATCTTCCATGATAAAATAATAGCCATTATCTGACCTACAAATCATTGTCCTATGTGCTTGGTTGGGCTAAATGATTTTTCACTTTCATAATTGTTGGAAAATAATACAATTGATGCCTGAAACCTGAGATAAAGGGATCCCTGCTATAACTCATAAATATTTAGGAAACCCTTATAAGCATAATCTGTCGGTCCGCATGTCTTTTTCTATTCCATATCAGCTTGACTTAACCAAAGTTTTAGGATTCTTCTAGACATTATTAATGACAGGCCTCATAAGATTGTACCTCTGTATGCAAAATCTCCTTATAAGTTTACAGAACTATTTCATTTCACTGAAAACAAGGGGTAAGACTTAGTGCTAGAATGTTGTCCTCCTTTGGGTATTCAGTAATATTGTTCCACAAATATTTAGACCAACTGAGAGAAACAGAAGAAGGTTGGCCTCTTACTGTGACATATAAATGCATCTTTGGAAAATGATTTGCTTTTTTCTCATTAACTGTGTCTGGCTTCCATGTGAAGGATAATGATGCTCAAGGTTCAATTTAATCCTCAAAACTTGTCTTTTCCCCCAGGTATCCTAAGCCAAAATAAGATGTATTTTCAGAACTCCCGGTGTTGCTAAATATCTTGTTCAGCACTTACTACTTTGAGGTTTAGGGGTTTTATGTTTGGCATTAGGCACTGGTGCCGGTGATTCAGACATGGTACACCCACACATAACCCACGGACACGTTGAGCCAGAGTCTCTCCTCCCAGGGATGTTCTGAGAGTAATTTAGACAATTCTGGAAGCACATTGACTCTTCTTAGGCACTTCTACTGCCCCTGTCATCAAATATAGTAAATCATACCCAAATAGTCTGAATCTGTACTTCAAATTTGGGAAAAGACTTTAACCAGAGCGCATTTGGTATTCATATGCATAGTAACTTCATATTCAATGATCCTGATGACCCAATCTCATTTTATTTTCAGTTAGAAGGATTTATTAATATTCTTTTAAAACCCTTTCATTACTCCCACTACATTATAAAGTATATCATAGATAGATACTTAAGTACTGAGAATCAGAATTTTCAATCCAAGGAAGATGACTGAAATGATTTAGCTGGACGTCCTTATTTCAGGTTCCAGAAATTAATTACGTTTCCTGAAGACAGTGAGTAATAACTGAGAGTTAAAACTAGGACTGAAACCCAGGCCTCCTACAGCCAACCCCAGTAGTTCCACTACATAATTTTGCCTTAATAATTGAACGAGTGAGATTCACTAGAGAGGGGAAAATACGTTGAGCTAGGTACAGTTCCAGTCCTTTGGGATGACTAGGACGTTTTCCCCACCCTCAAAAAGCTTATGGTCTAAAGAGGGAGACACCTAACTAATCAGATTAGAGCCTTTAAATTCTATAGAGACAGCTAACCAATCAGATTAGAACTTTTAAATTCTATGGAGACAGCTAACTAATCAGATTAGAGCCTTTAAATTCTATAGAGACAGCTAACCAATCAGATTAGAACTTTTAAATTCTATGGAGACAGCTAACTAATCAGATTAGAGCCTTTAAATTCTATAGAGACAGCTATCCAATCAGATTAGAACTTTTAAATTCTATGGAGACTGATAGAAATATATAAGTAGAAAGTGGGAGCACAAAAAAGAAATTATCTATTATGCTGGTAGATGATTGAAACATGTTAAATAGAGAAGGAGACTTGAGGATACTGAAAGAAAGACTGAGCTTTTCACATTAGGGGAAGCATATTTAATTCTGATCTCTGACATGAAGACATTGCGCAGATGTTACCAGAAATATGAGTGTAGCTGAAAGAATGTTTTCTCATTTGCCCTGTGCAGAAAAAATGTGGCACCTTCTTACTGGCAGATGCTTAACAGGCTCAGTTACTAAGACTCATGGGACATAGTGAAATTTAGGCACAGTTTCAGCAGTACTTCTCTACTGCACAGTTGTGTGTGTATGTGTGTATGTGTGTGTGTGTGTGTGTATGTATGTGTGTTGACATGTAATCATTGCCATCTTTCAAAGCAATAGGCTGAAACAAGTATATGTGGGAATAGAAGAACTAAGGAAGCTAGAAGATATGGAGTGAAGGTAATCACATAAGTAATATAAAGTTCACTCAAGGACAAATATTGTCTTACAGAAGGAAATCCTTCCAGAAGAGAAGCCACTCACACTGTTTGACAATATTTTAAGGAGTTTGGTTGTCTTATTCTTACTTTTTTTTTCTTGACAAATATGTTACCTGGTAATGAGATGTACAATGACTTTTGTAAAACCTTTAAAATAAATCTAGATTAGAATAAAGTACACAAGTAGTACTGCTGAAAGTACGTTAGATGGTAACATAAAAATATTGAAGAATGCTTCATGACCAACACCAGTCTGTTTGCATTGGTCTATACTACTTTCTGCCAGAAGGTATTCTTTTTCTTTTGCCTTTTGCATTTATATTGCCAAGGATATTCAGTGTGAATACCTTTAGTGAAGTTGCAATCAAGAGCTCTCTATGGAGGGTGTGTGTGTGTGCCTATGCGCACATGTGAAACATGCAAATGTTTAAGTAAACTTTCGGTTCTCCTTAGTTGCTAGGTAATACAAGATATCTGGGTCTAAGTGGTGATGGGACTCTTCTTTTTACCAGCAAAGACTCCTATTAGAGGGGTGGGTTGGATGAGAGCTGGAACAGGTACTGGGCTATATATAACCTCATTTTGTCATCACAACAGGCCTCTGAGGCCATTAGTCTTATTTCACATTTGACAGGTAATAAAACTGAGGCTCAGGGAAGTGTAACACGTTGTGTAACATCAGCGTGTTAGAGATTCAAATAAAGATCAGTTCAACTCAAGTTGACTTCTGTCTACTGTGCTATACCACATTCCAGAAAGTCGGAAATGAACTGGAGCAAATTGTGTGGAGAAAAACCAGTAGAGCAAGGCACTTAGGACAATCCATAGGAGGAATGAGCAGGTTACAAAGAAACTCAAAGGGAGCCTGGTAGTTTTCTTCAAATATTGAAAGGATTACCAGGCCATAGGAGCTATTAGGATTCCTTTGCAGGATCCCTAGGGGTAGAATATGAAACAATATGCATGTGTAAGTTTCAGGGAAATATCATTAGGTGAAAGAATTTTCCAAAGAGATAAACTACACTTGCTTCAAGGCTAATAAGTTTTCTGTCATTTAAATTAGATGATAGGCTGTGTAACCATTTGATAGTCTATTACCAGAAAACAATCAAATGTAAAATTTGTAATTTAATGAATTTGTTTTAAAAAATTGTAGCTACCATCAATTAAGTAAATTGTGCAGTTAGGATAAGTACCAAGATAGTGATTGAGTGATTTTTCCAAATAACAACTAAAAGCTGACAGCCTGCATTATGCTGCATTTCTGCTAGATTTATTTATTTTTTTCCTTTAGTTTTACGCAAGTATATAAAAGGTGACTTGGAAAATGTAACTCTTTTCTCTAGTTTCCACTATCCATATTATACATTTCAAGGTAAACATATAACATGGATGGGATCAACTTTAAAAAATAAGAATCTCATGTGTCCTCAAACTAAGGTTTAGAAAACATCCTACATTACTTATAGGTTACTCTGATTCCAACTAAAAAGAGAAAGTACATCTAAATTTGAGTATGTATGTTTCGATACCATCAGCCTATTGTCTTTTAAAGGACATATTAATATTTGTAGAAAACCTTTAGTTTCCCAATTATGGTATCATATATGGCTTTGGGTCAATCAGTTAAAGTATGTATACTTTAACTCAGCACAAGTATGAGTAAATTACAGTCACAAAAGGATTGATGATTTGTAAATAGAAATGCACATCAGTATAGAATTTTAAATCATCCCACATTTGTACTCATCAATATCTGCATATTTGTACTTATTGAATGAGTGAGCAAACGGAAACTTATTTGCTCAATAACCTTGAGTGTGTCACTTTACACTTCTGGTTGACTGCCTGTCTATAAAAGGAAAGAATTGGATCAGAAACTTCCCAAGTTGTCCTCTATGTCGAATAGATAAGTATGTAAAATTAGGCAATATATTAACCCCCAGAGAGAATCCAAAAATATTTAACAAATAATTGTAATTAAAATAGGAAGTGTTTTCTGTAATCTGTGGTTTGCAACTCATGTCCTCTGAGCAAGTCAGGATGTTTGAGCCCCCAATTTTATTTATCACCCACCTCTATGCAGACAATTTGCAGACCTTCTTCTTCTGCCCTGACCTTTTATATTCTCTTCACTCACAGATTTCTTTCTGTTTATGAAACTTCTTTACTTAGATGTTCTGCCATCATCTATATCTAAACATGGGGTGGGAAACAGAATTGATGGTCTCCCCATAGACTATTTATTCTTCATCCTCATTGCCAGGCAGAGACTCTGGGCTTTCCCTGCCCGTTCCCATTCCCTCAGCATTCCAAGCTGGTCCCAAGCTCTGCTGAAACCTATTCAGTGTTTTTAACTCCTATATTTCTGCAT
The DNA here is from genome assembly GCF_004115265.2 of Rhinolophus ferrumequinum. Classification (NCBI taxonomy): domain Eukaryota; kingdom Metazoa; phylum Chordata; class Mammalia; order Chiroptera; family Rhinolophidae; genus Rhinolophus; species Rhinolophus ferrumequinum. The sequence goes on along the minus strand of NC_046297.1, from coordinate 48,234,759 downwards.
TTCCAGTCTCACCCAGGCCCATGTCCTATACACCTAGACTATTTTAAGGGTCTACTGGTGAGCCTTCCTGCCGGTATTCTTTCCTTATTTTCATGAACACTATGAAGAGCCATAGAATCCTTTTTAGTCATATGCCTTTAGAGCAACAAGACAAACTCCTTTCCTGACTCTAATAATTTAGCAGCTGGTGTGTGCCTTTAGGGTAGTATTTATTTTTATATGTAGATTTGAGACATAAATGTTTACTTATACAAATTCTGGCTCTCATACTAGATCAGGAGTGGGTTTCAGATTGGAACCAGGTCACTCCCTCTCTTCTTCTTTCTACAGATTTTATTCAATATCTACTTGTATAAGATGCTCAATCAAGCCCTCTGACAGCTACAAATATAGATGGGACACGTAGTTCTTACCCTTAGGAAGAGTACTCCCACTTCCTAAAATAAAGGAAACTAAAAATTTTTTCGGTCATGACATAACTTATCTCATTTAAGTCTTCTTGAGAACTTTTTTCTACCTTTATTGTGATATTTTTTGACATATAACATTGTGTAAGTTTAAGATGTACATCATAATGATTTGATATATGGGTATAATGGAAAATGATAACAACATATAAGGTTAATTAACACATCCGTCACCTCACATAATTACAAGTTTCTTTTTGTGGTGATAACGTAAGATCTCTCTTAGCAACTATCAAATATACCATATAGTATTGTTAACTATAGTCTTATTGAAACATTGTACAAATGAAGTTATTATCCCCATTTAACAGATGAAGACGATAGGGTTAGAAGAGGTTAAATAGCTTGCCCAAGGTTTGTCTGACTCTGAAGGCCTATTTCTTAGTTCTACTGGCCTGTACTGGAATTTATTGGTTCCTAAATTAAAGGCATTAATTCCAGTATTATAACAGCTTAGCAGTTTTCTAAGTGGTTTTCTATAAGTTGAAGTGATTAATATGCACCTAGAGTTTCTTTTTTCTCATAAATAAGTGGTGCTGTGCTTACTGACATAAAAAGTTTATTATTTAGATCATAAACACTATTGTAAGCAGTATTCCCTAGTACACAAGAGATCCTATCCATGTAAACATTATACAATAATGAAATATTGTATTTGGATCTCAAAAAAATTCATTTCATTTTTGAATTAATTTAAAAATGTACATTTTTAATTAAATATCACATGATACTTTTTTAAAAATATGTAGCATATAAGCATTATCTCATGTTAATTATTTTATTTATTAATCCTGTCCTTCCATAAACTTTGGTAGGGCTCTTTTAGGGTATCCTTTTCAACTAAATAAGACTAATATTTTTTTGTTCCTTCAAAACCACACACCACATAAAATGGATTTGTGAACGGAATGGGTTCTGTCAATAAATTTCAAAACAACCTATCAGATCATTTCTGTGATAGCCATGGCCCAAAATCTCTATGAGGTTGAGATTTATGTAAAATGTAAAGATAAACATAAGTTGTATTTTTTTTCCTGCCTGACAATTCACTGCCTTTCAAGATTACTTTATAAATAATTGCAGTGTATGGTAAAAATTCTTCAGTTTCCTGAATTAGAATAAAATCACTGCCACTCTGTGTGAACTTATTTTGTGAGAACTTGGTATTTTAAATTTTTATATAGAAATGATCAAATTATTTTCAATAAGCATTTTAAATATGTTTGTATGTGGCTAACCAAGCATTATCAGACATATTGAAATTATTTAAGATGAAAATAAGAACCCGCTCCACCCAAATAAAATTGAATAAAGATAGAAACAACAAAGAAGATGAAGATGATGACAAAGGAAAGACAATAAAGAAGAAGGTTGAAGAAGAGGAGAAGGAGTGGGGAGCAAAAATAATAATAATAAAGCTAAAACCTGGGTGTTTACCTAAATCATTATTGAAAGAAGTTTCTGTGATTTCTCCTGCATTGTGAAACACACCTAAGAGTCCCCTTCTTTCCTAGGCTTAGATAGCATTGAAGGTGTTAAAGTGTTATGCACCTATCAAGCTCTTAGATTAACTGCACTAAGTATAGATTGAGAGGCTGAATCCCATGCAGTCATTACTAGCATGGGATTTTCCAGACGCAGGAGAAGCTAATCATCCAGTTCCAGCAGGTCAAAGCATGGTAGAGAGGATCTCTCTCCAGCAGTTCCCTGCACAGAGCCTGATGTATGGAAAATGGACTTCAGTCTCCAATACTATCAGTCCTTTGATTTTCAGAAACGCTTAATTCAACTGAATATTTTTTTAGTCCAAGGTAAAAAGATACCTGCCTGTCCACTTGTGTCTGCTCTAGCCCATCTGCCATCATCTACTATGCCTGATGATTTATCACTTCTGTAGCTTGTCAATGCAAAGTCCTCACAGAGACAAAATCTGCGATATTTTTAGCATGTTTAATAGAGTCTGGTTAAGTAAACATTCTCATCCAAAGCAGCAAAAGAGAGTTTAAAATAAACAGAGCTACTGTGCCAAGTTCATAATTACTTACACATTTAGCGCTCTGCCCATCTTCTAAGCATGCCATTAAAACCAGATTTGTGTACTTAATGTAATTGTCTTGAAACCATACTGTAGACCATTTACATACTTGAATCTTTTTTATCCTCTATTCTCCTTCAGCTTTGTAAAAAAAGGAATTGGTTTCACAAAACTTATTTTAAGGTGACTGGTGACCACTCTCTCTATAACAAGCCAGACCAAATTGTATTGGTTCTTATAGTCAACTGTTCGTTGGGGAAACATACTTTTATTCAAATTCTCCAAATTAAATATTCTTTGGGAGAGTACTGACAAGTGTCGTATCCAAAATTAGAAGGGCAACATGGTTAGTTTACTAACAGGTCAATTAAAATGACAACCAAAAAAATATAAGTATTAATTTAAATAATATATAATAGTGATATGTAATACTGGCTCTCAGTTTCTACCCTACAAAATAGTGGTGGTGATGGAAAATATAACTATATTATTGAAAGATGACTTTTAAAATTAGAGGTACTAATATAATTGATTGGCATATTCATGTTCAATAAATTCATGAACATTCAGTTATTGTGCAAATATACTAGGATATAATTTCCAATTTTATATTTCCATCATTGTCCATATTCATGCAAATAAGTTGTTGATTTTCAAGTATTTCTCCCATATGTATCTAGGAATTTATATGCTTATGTAAACTACAGTGGTTTGTTCTTGTTCCAATATGAGTACTTTAAGCTAAGACATTCTGTTGAAGCAATGGATGACTGACATAAAATGAGCACAGAATCTAAGGAGCTGTCCTCATGGATCAGTGTTGAGTTTATGTTGTTTTAACTGCATCATTAGAGAACTGAAAAAAGGAAGTAAGTGGCATGAGAAGTACATCTGCAGATGATAAATGAAGATGAACTGCAAATTCCTAGGAGAGGAGAATATATAAATAGATCCTCAGAAGTTTGCTGAAATTGGTAGCAAAGAGAAAGAAATATGGACCTAAATAATAATCTTCCATAAAAGCACAAGATTGCTTTAATAACATGAGACCCAGAAAGAGGAAAGAGCCAAGCTAATATAGTACAATTAAACAGTATAATTTGCTAAGGGCATCAAAGTTCAAAAGAACATAATATTCTGTGATGATAAATGTAATCTAAACTTCTCATTTTTTAAAATGTAACAGTGAAATTGAGGAAATTATATGAGGTCTGACAATTAAGTTCACGAACTCATCCTTGAAAAGTGCTGCATACCTCATTGCTGAACATCACTATGGTCACTTTCCAAGTACTCCCTTTGGGAAGCTATGCACTGACGCCAGCACCTAGTCCACCCTTCAAAGCAATTTTGGAACTCTTTTTCTGGAATGGCCATCAGATCTGTTGTCATATTACCCTTGATGTCCTGAATGTCATCAAAATCTCTTCCTTTTAATATTTCCTTTATCTTCGGGTAAAGAAAGAAGTCATTGGGGACCAGATCAGGTGAGTAGGGGGCGTGTTCCAATACAGTTATTTGTTTACTGGCTAAAAACTCCCTCACAGACAGTGCCGTGTGAGCTGGTGCATTGTCTTGATGCAAGAGCCATGAATTGTTGGTGAAAAGTTCAGGTCGCCTAACTTTTTCACCAACACTAACATTCTTTTCAGCACCTGCAAATAGTGAACTTGGTTAACTATTTGTCCAGTTGGTACCAATTCATAATGAATGAGCCCTCTGATATCAAAAAAAGATTAGCAACATCATTGCAACAAGTCGGCGAACTTAATTGTCAGACCTCATAGTCTAGCACAGTGTGGAGATGAAAGTCTTGTGTTTGAGACCCAGCACTGATATGAGCTGTGTGGCCTTCTCCTTCTGTAAAATAAAGAGAATTACGTTACATATCTCATAGAGTTATTTGGAGGGTGAAGTGAGTCTAGAGCTAGATTGCAAATTCCATGAGATCAGAAACTGTGGTTTGCTCAGTTATATCTCCATTGCCTGTCATGATGCCTGACACATGGTAGCGAGTGAATATGAATATTTTGAAAGAATGTCAAATTATAATGTTGTTTTGAAGGTTATATAATGTACATGAAAAACTATCTTGAGCTTTTGTTTGTTTACTTGATTGTTACCTGCCTCCCTTCCTAGGAAGCCAGCTCTATGGGAGCAAGAAAATTACCTTCTTGTTCCCTGCTGTATTCCCTACGCCTAGAACCTTGACATTCAAATGAGATTTTAAAAAAAAAAAATAAATGTGGTTGTCATTTTAGTTGACCTGCTAAGAAACTAATCATTCTACCTTCTAATTTGGGATATGACACTTGTCATGGCATCACCTGGAAGTTTGTTATAATGTAGAATTCTGGACCCAGACCAAGACGTACTGAAGTCGAATCAGCATTTACTATCCACTGATAATACTTAAACACATTAAATTTTTAATAGAATTTAATAATTTAAACTTAAATTCTTACTTCAGTTTTAAATTCTTAAACTCTATTAAGAACGTACTGGACATACCTGTCCCTAGTATATTTCTCTATAAACTATTATTGGATAAATGACTCCAAGTTATTTATCACATTTAGCAGATGATGTACAATACATGTACATCAATGTTTTTGACAGCTTTAATGAAGCAGAGTTTACATACCATACACTTCACTCATTTAAAGTGTGCAAGCCAATGACTTTTAGTAAATTTACAGACTTGGGGAACTAGCACCACAATCCAATTTCAGAACATTTCCATCACTCCTAAAAGATCCCTTGTGCCTATCTGCAGTCATTCCCCATTTCTAACCCCAATCCCAACCACTGTAATGTTATTTTAATACCCACCCTCCATTCGCCATTTTAGATAGAGAATAACTAAAGGGCGAACAAATGTATCTCTTATGCTCACACTGCAGTAAAGAAAAGTGATTTTTGAATGAGTTTCACTGTGTTTTAACTTGGCATTAGCCACATCTAAGTAGATTTGCTAAACAACTAAGAGTTCCAGTGTGATTCAAGAGGGATGTTTACCACTTTCAGGAAACAAAACATTTTCAAATAGTTTATTTTCTAAACTTACGGGGCACACATTTACAAGCAAACATCATCAGTCTAACAAAAGCAGAAGCCAGAAGAGTTTCCTATTTTCCTTTAATGCGCAAATTACAAATCATTGCTGTCTAATCAGGGCCAGTGGTAGACCACAACCTTTAACTTAGTTAGGTTGCTATTTGAAGTTTTGTATTTCTTTAGAAGTGTGTGTTTGCTGAGGCTGACTTTCTTCCAGAAAAATCTCTCTACTTCTTGGACTCCTCTACTGAATTCAGGTTCTTAAGATCTTTCTCCTGGACTTTAAGCGGAGGCCAATAACTGATCTCATTGACCCCTCACTCTGGACTTATCCCTTGCACTCTCTCCTCCCAACCCCAGGGCGTGTTTCAAATCCTCTGCTCTAAACCCTTCCAGGATTTCAAATTGACCACATGATGTTTTGACTTCCTATTGCACATCTAGTCCAGCCTATGTTTCCTGCTCCATTGCTTGCCACTCTCACACCCCCACCTGGCCTATTAGACATGCCACACTTTTCACTGCTCTCAAAACTTGCCAAGTACATTATACATTCTCCTTATCTTTGTTAAGGCTGTTCCCTCCCTGTGGAATGCTGTTTTTCTCCCTTCTTAGACGTTGAAATCTTATTATGTAGACAACAGCAAATGTTTCTCTAACCCCTTCTCCCACATTCACCCCTTTGCTCAATCAGAATTGCCTCTTTTCATTTGCACTCACTTAATATTGTATTTTTAGCTCAAATTTATTGTATAGAAGGATGAGGACTGTGCCAGTTAATTATGTGTTCTCACCACCTTTGACAGTACCTGGAATATTGTAGGAGCTTAAGAAAGAATTTATAAATTTATGAATGGATGGGGGACTCTTTGAAATCCTGCCTTTGAAGATTGTTGGACCTCGAATAGCTCTGACATCTGGATGAGACACACATTTCCAACTCTCTAGTTGAGAGTACTTTATACTTTTTTTGTGTGTATGTCCCTTTTGTACAAAGGTATCTATTGAAACTTTTAAACTTCCTGTTTGAGATAAGAGGAAGTATTAACAAGAGATTTTTGTAGAATTGGTCCAGGCAGCCAGGTTCATGATGGAAGTTAATATCCTGTTTCATCCATTTAAACTCAGAGAGTCAATAGCTGAAAGGAATTGAAAGATAAATTTTTCAGTCCACAAATTTTCCAGATGAGGAAAATATGGCAGTATCTTTATGTGTACCATTTTCTTTTTCATCTTGCATGGCAGGGGTTTGGGTTTTGTTTTTAATCCTTTACTCAATATCTCCTTTTTAGTAACCTAATTAAATGCTTTGCCTGGAAATGCCCTTTCTCTGCACATGAGTTTGAAAGACACAGAACTATTTCATAAAGCAGGTCTGCTTTTCTGGGGAAGAGCTCACCACTCCAACCCACTTGCAATAGAATGTTCTTTCCCCAACATTTATTTGCCACTTGGTAGCCTTTGTGTTTACTGGAAAAACAAAATTATGTGGCACCAAATGAAAGGTCTGAAATTTACTTCTGGCTATTTTTCTCCCTATATGTATCAACTCTATATTTTGGGAATCAAAAAAAAAAAAAAAGAATACCTAATTTTACCCAGCAAATGCGCAATAATCTCAACCACTATTTAAGGAAGTTCAATGCATAAAAAGTATTTTAAGAAAAAAATGGAGAGGGAAGAAAAGAACTATTCCACATGAATGTAAAATATGAATGTTTTTTAAACTGAGGTTTCTTTAAACAAATCAAGACATTATTGTTTTCATAAGACCTTTTTTTGTAAGGCCAAGAATTATAAATTGCAAGTTGGAAGGAATGCTTACAGAAATAAATGCTTAAGTAAAAAAAGTACAATTAAAGCAGGAATTCTATAAAGCCCATAGACAGTGAGATAGCAATTCTCTTCTATTGTCCTGATGACCTCAATTATTTGTTCAAATGAACCAAGTTATAAAATATGTTATAAAACCCTTTAATAAATAACTGTTATTAACAGCATTATGAGATTTCCAATACATATTAAACACTTTAAAGTCTGAAATGTGAGTTAAACACTAACGCAGATAGCGCTTGCTTTCCTTAGAAAGCTATATTTCAGAAAATTTAGCAGGAAAATAATTCTGGTTGTCTCACCTGACTTCAATTATAACATCATTTTTATATAGAATAAGGTTTATTTACATTTTACTATCATGTCCCTGGAAGAAAGAGACATTGATTTCAATTTTTAAATGATTTTGTAGTTCAATTATGATTTTAATTGCATAACCTCATTTTAAGTATTTAAAAAAAAAAAGACAAGACCCTTAAACATCTTTACCTCTATCATACAGTAAAAAAGTTTTCAATTTTGTTCTGTTACTATAATTCATTGTGTTATTTAAGTGATAGTAAGAATTTTTCTCATGCCAACATCTGTGCTCAATTGATTTGCCAGAGTTTGCTGAAATATGTTCCAGTACAATTACTCTTCTAGATTAAAATATTGAGGAAAAGAAAGCTTTTCTAAGATGTACATTTATTATGAGATAACTATATATAATTGTGGAGGGGTACATATGTTTAAAGTAACTTAAACCACTAGATCACTCTTAAAGACCGATTTATCAGATAAGCTAGTGTTTGAATGTCTTGAATTATATTCTGAGGGCCTAATATGATACATGGAGATAAAACAAAGACAAAGCAATTTTCCTCAACAACTGGTAGGGATGTGGATAATCCAGGATAACCACTCCATCCCAAGGTCCTTAATTTAATCATGTTTGCAAAGTCCATTTTACTATGTAACATAACATATTCATTAGGTCCTGAGGTTTAGGATGTAGACATCTTTGTGGAGGCCATTTAGATTGCTATATAAAGACTGATACAACATAGGAAAAATAACTATGTTTATGTTCTAGGTAAGGACGAATGAATAGGCATGAACTCTGCCTTCAAAGAACTCAAAATCTGTGGAGACTCAGGCATATTAACCAAAAATGACAACAAAGTGGTGCAGGATGTTATAAGGTGAACAGTTGAATACTTAACAATTAGCCTGAGGATGTTACAGAGAGAGCCACATAGCATTCTCCTGCATTTGAAATAGTATTAGGACCCGTCCCATAGAGGCTGTTTTACCAAATTAATTTTCCATTAAGAAAATACTAAGCTTAATTTTAATTTATGTTCATGATTTTTGTGACATTTCAAAAACATTAAATATTACCTTAAGAGTCAAAATGCTTTCAAGGTTTTTTTTTCCTGTTTTTCTGTATACTGAAGTTAAAGTTTTTAATTCTAAAAAACAAACAAAAAAACTAAACAACAACAGGAAAAAAAAATTCAATACATTCCAGATGGAAGATTTTAACCATTAGTTAATTTGTATGTACATGAGACTACCTCGCCTGTTATTTGAAATGTAAAATAACCCACTTGACAATGGATTTTTTTCTCAGACATGAAAGTAACCCAGTTATTGACCCAGGTGTGTGTGTGTGTGTTTAAGTTACTTCTTTATTGCTTTTACTTTTATGTAAATTATAACAAACCACCATATTGTCAGAGTGTCCTAAAACAAAAGATTTGTAAAGGCGTGCATTTCTAATAAAATATTAGTCTATAGAAAACACCTTTACCCTATGAAACAATGACTATCCTTTGACCAAGCTCCAGGAATTTCTCCCTCATCAAGACAAAAGCAATCCAAAAACCAACTAGTTGCTGGGAATCCAACAGAGTTGATTTTTTTTTGTCCTCCTAGAATTCAGCAACAGGCTTTCACACTTTCTTCAAGCTCTCATTGGCCTCGGGGAGAAAACACAAATAATTAACCCTGAAGTAAGACGCATTTCACTGCAGACTCTTCCTGCTGAGTTAACAAACATCTCTAAGAAAGAGAGCTTCTTGGGAGTGTCTTACTCAGTGTCCTTACTGATTAGTGACACCCATTCTCTTAGAAAAGCCTTTGGGGACTTAAGCTTCAAGGGGGATTGATAATTAGAGATGAAGTTTTCAGTTGCCTTTTTTGTCCAAATTTGTTAACTGAGCTGCTAAGTGATGAGATGCTGATTAGAGAGCCTCCCTGGGACGTCCTGGTTTCACTCACCACAGGAAGGAGGCGTGCCTTATGTGTGGCTCACTCTGCTCCTTCGTGCTTTAAATGATTCTTCCCCTGTTTCTCTCAGGGCCTTGCAAGGGGTAACATATCATCTCACAGCTTGAAGTTGTAACATATAAGCATCTATTAATTAGAGTGATATATAACCAGTTATCCTTAAGTAACCTGGTTATCCATTCTCTTAAACAGATTTAATTAACCACCATTTTTTTGCCTTTTGTTTGTTTTTGTTGTTCAATAACTCTTAGACCATGTAACATGATGCGATGCTTATGGTTTAAAATTCGATTCTATCAGAATTTTTTTAAAGTATATTAGAAATGGACTCAAATTTTCAAAGTAGAAGAAAGGCAATATTGAAGGAAGCGATTTTCCTTCACTTTACCTGAAGGTTTAAGGGAAGGCAATAATATGAGGAATAACTTTAAAAATGCCTCTATGTGGGCTAGACATTTTGCCAACTTGGTTAGAGAATGCGCTAAGATGTCAAAATAACAGGTGTTTAATAATAGTTACTACTGGTGCTATGGCTATTGCTAATTACTGTCAAAATGTGCGCCCTTGCCGGAAAACACAAAACAAAACAAAACACCTGATAAGTGTCTGTGATTGTTCTTGTTCAATCTCAGCACTAGGAAAAGCAAAATGAAATGACTGCCAATATTACCACAAGAAGACCAAGAGATATCTGAACTAGAAACGATGGCATCATTAAAAAAGAGTGTGTGGGGTGATCAAAGAGGGGCTGAAGATGGAACTTTGGAAAAACCTGTGTTTTCTCTGACACACATGATAATAGCACCATTCTGTTCGTTTTTGTTGTGATTGGCCTTTTAATATAGGACATTATACTTTGCAGATTCTGTGGTTGCATTGAAAAGAGTCAGGGGAGTTAACCCTGTTTCCCACAGGACAGGTCCTGGACCTTCTATATCCTTTGTAATCTCTCAAGGTGTCTTAGCTTGGGCTAGACACATAGCAGACATTCCACATACACTAACAGAATTCATGGATACTGAGATGCAGTTAATAGATGGCCATATAAAAGATGAACATCATTTGGGAAGGAAACCTGTATACCATATTTTGTTGTAGCTTGCAAGAAAACATTCCTGTTCCTTAGACATCAAGCCCAGGTGCTTCGTGGTTGATAATTCACATCCTGGACATGTTGGCTTTCAAAATATGGCTTCTTCAGTCTCTAATATAGGGAGCCCTCTGCTTTGATCTACTTGCTGGCTAGCCCCCCTAGCTTCCTCCAAGCCCTGCAATGCCTTGCTTTGTTCCTTCCCAGTTTCAGTGTCCTATCTTGGGAGCCGTATTCTTCCCCACAAATGATACTGAGAATACTAACTCATTTTTCCTTTCCTTCCTGCTGGGAGAAGATGCTGGCCCCTACCCATAGGAATTTGCCCTTATCATAGGCCACACCTGGGTACCATACCAGAAGACAGTCTAAAATAAGTAAATATTCATACAGTTTCAAAAATACAATAGCGAGAGATCTTCCTTTAAAGATGATAAAATTTGGAAACTATTACCTGGCCAAAGAGAATCAAACAGAGGAATGTTATGGATGGAGGGATCAGGAAAGGTATTGAATGCTGGACATGGCCCTGAAGGACAGGCCCAGGTGTGACCATATGCCCTGAGTAGAAAAGAGCATCTTCAGAATGGTGTCTACAAGTGGAGGGAGGAAGAAGTGCTTCAATAAGTAGCCAGGAGTGCAGGGCGGAATAGATGAGGTGGTTCTGCAAACACCAGCATCTGCTTCACAAAGAGCTCAGAGCTGGCTTTCTGATGCTTGAGTTGGGATCACAGTTTGGCCAGGACACCTGGGAAGGTACTTACAGTCTACTGATGGGATGATGCAGAAATCCTTACAGGATTCTAAATCCTCCTGCTATAGAAATTTCAAAACAAAGTTCAGTCCTTACACAGACTGCCTCCCCAAACCCCCATGCCTCCAGAACACACACTCACACAAGTACCCTTGGAAATAAGGACCAACCTTTTTTTTCTATTTTGACTCTATTATTGACTAAAGCAGCCGGTCCTACCTACAGTTAGCAAGAGTCACCAAACTCACCATATCCAGGATTTTTAATCTGAATCAGGAAAAAGGAGTGTATGGATAGTAGAGTTCCAACCCCCATTCTTTTTTCATATTAGAATTCTTGTGTAAATTCTGTGAAAATTTGAATTGTTTTAACATTTTTTTTATGTTTCAGGTGCACAAAACAATGTAATAGTTAGACATTTATCATTTATACCCCTCACACAGTGACACCCCCCTCCCCCCTGACATCGCTCACAGCCATTACATTTCCACTGTCTCTATTCCTAATGCTGTACTCTGCTTCTTGTAACTATATATATATATATATATATATATATATATATATATATATATATATATAAAATTGTAGTTGACATTCATTATTGTTCAGCTTCAAATTCAGGTGCACAGTGCAGTGATCAGGCATCTACAACATCCCTGAGGTGGTCTCCCTAACGAGACAATTGGATACTCTACAAAATTTTTACAACATTATTGATTACATTCCCCAAATTGACTTTTGTATCCCTGTGGCAATCTTGTGGTTACCGACTGTGCTTTCTAATTCCCTCACCTTCCTGCTTATCCCCATGGCCCCTCCCATCTAGCAATCCTCAGTTTTTCCTCTAGGTCTCTGAGACTGTTTCTGATTAGTTCATTCATTTATTCTTTTCTTTAGATTCCACATACAAGTGAGATCATATGGTATTTGTCTTTCTCTGTCTGATTTATTTCCCTTAACGTAATGTTCTCTAGGTCCAGCCATATTGCTGCAAATGGTAAGATTTCATTCTTCTTTATGGCTGCGTAATACTCCATTGTATAAACGTACCACTGTTTCTTAATCCAGTCATCTACCAATGGGCATTTGTTTGTTTCCATGTCTTGGCTATTGTATATAGTGCTGCAATAAACATAAGGGTGCATAAATTTTTTTGAATTAGAGTTTTATATTTCTCCAGATAGATACCTAGGAATGGAATTGCTGGATCATAAGGTAAAGGGCTGAATGGAGTGGGTGGAAAACCAGAGGAAATTTTTTTAAGTGGACAAAAATGACACCCCATATTTAAAAAAAATAATAAAAAAATTCAATTTCCTCTAGTTTTCTACCCACTCCATTCCAGCCCCATCTTGGTGAATTTTTGGTTACGTAGTTTCTATGTGAAAAAGGTTAGCGTTTGTTATTCTTGTTAAGCTTCTTAATGTGTTAGGATCTTAGTGTAAAAGAGAAAAGCCTTGTCATTTGTTACTGTTCTGCTCTTTTTTTCCCCTTTCCTTTTTTGAGAGTTGTGTTTATTTTAAGGACAAGGACAAAATATTGGGATTTGGTGAAATATCTCGAAAATAGAAAGCATATGATGCTTTCTATTAATAAAAATCCTGGAAGCGGGGCTTTGAAGTAGCTTCCCTCAAAGGTCAAAAAAGTGAAAAGAAGGAGGAAGACAGAGAGAGGTGGAGGAAAACCACATCTTTAACAGGCATGTTTTAGGATTAGAGGGAGACGACTTCTCTAACTTGCCACTTTGAAATCACCTTTTCTTCACAGTTAACATAAGCTTTGTCTAGTGCAAAGAACAACCTTGTGCCTCGCCCACTTCCTTTACTTTAGAAGCTGATTCATTATCCCGAAGGGTGAGAGCGCTCACCCTTCTGGGAAAGCTTTCCCAGTACCCAGCATACCTTTCCTCTCTTTATTGTCTCACTGTCCTTGACACATGTGAGTGGTTGGAGGCAGATTTACCTTGAAGCTGGTGAAACCTGACCCTCAGGGCCCCTCACTTGCACTTCCCTGTTTGTGTCCTAGGAGTTGCTGGTTGTTATTCAGAATTCTGTGTGGGAAGGGAGGCAAGTTTGCAACAAGGAAGCAATCCTATATAAGAAAAGTCTGGTAAATTAGCAAGGAAGTAACCCTCCAAGGGTCCCGTAACTTGTATTTTACTTTCTCTTTCCAATAATTACATATTTATCTGGTTGTACCTTTATAGTTTTATATGTTCTTTTTCTAGAGGACTCCCAAATGGTATAAGCTTCAGGCCCCACAAAACCTGGAGCCACTTCTAGTACCTGCATAGTGAGCACTTTCTGTTGAGTGTTAGAGAAACTGGACCCACGCTTGTTCTGGAAGGATACCCAGATTGCTGCCAGGATCAATGATAGAAACCAACTCTTGGTGTTTTACAGAAGAGAGCTTGGGAGCCATTTCATCTCTTTGCCTTAGCTTTATTATTTTTGTGGTAGGAAAAAAACTGCCTGCAGCCTGTCATTCACATTTGCACCCTTCCACATACAAAAGGCTAGAAACCTTGGTTGGGACACGTCTCAGGATAAGCTGCTGATGGATTCAGCTTGAGACAAATGTGTCCTGGGATTTAGTTTCTCTGACTGGTAGACCCCGACAGAGCCACATGGGAAGGATAATGGAGATAAAGGGTGTGGGGGCAGTGTGATGTTATCTACAAAAGCAAGTAAAATGTGCTGGGAAGATATCTACTAAATTCCTTCTATTTGGAAGTGAATTTATTTCTTTTCATGTGTGGCTCTTCCATAAAATTGTGGGTTCTGTAACAGAGATAACACTTCTCATTTCTCTCATTATTTCTCAGTGCCTTCTATGTCTTGTCTATAGTATGAATAAACTAATAAATCAGAAAATGAATAGGAAAAGATCAAGATAGCATTCTCCTGTAATAGCATATAGCCATTCTCTTGTTAACAGCCTGGATTCCACACTAGAAATCAGATACCAAACAATATTCTCTTAATGTGATTTTCCAATGCATGCAAAATTTTAAAATGGCCTTTCTAAAGTTTCAGAGATATTTTATTTTATTTTAATATATGACTTTTACTTTTCTTCAATATGTGAATTATTATGACTTAATTTTCTTAAGTTCCTCACAGGGTTCTAAGAAATATTATGATTGCAAATAAAATAATTAATCCCTTAGTAGTCATCATTATATTCATGCATAACCAAGAATGTACCCAGAATGTTATTGTACAGAATGGCTGTAAATGGCTGCCTAATGTTTTTTTAGCTGTGGTCTGGGTCCAGTCCTCTGTCAGGATGCATTATGCTTCGGTCCTGTGTAGTCTCAGGAAGGGAATAATGTGGCCATCACATTTAGGGTTTCTTTTAATTGACCAAAGAAGGTTTTTAGCAACTAATCAGATTACTGAGGAAATATCCTCTTAGTCACCCTTCTCAGAGCTATGGTGATAACAGATTTGCATTCATATTATAATTAAAGAGTCCTGAGTGCAGTGTCTTAGAAATTCCAATTGCTTAAGCTGCAGCAATCAAAATTTGACAAATTCTTAAAATTCTTTTATTACCTTAGTCTAATTGTAGCACTTTTTTTCAGACTTTTGAAGGGTTTCTTTCTTTTTTTTTT
This sequence comes from Rhinolophus ferrumequinum, assembly GCF_004115265.2. Classification (NCBI taxonomy): domain Eukaryota; kingdom Metazoa; phylum Chordata; class Mammalia; order Chiroptera; family Rhinolophidae; genus Rhinolophus; species Rhinolophus ferrumequinum. The sequence goes on along the minus strand of NC_046297.1, from coordinate 48,219,633 downwards.
TTTTTACTAAATAAAATCCCCAAGGAATCCATTTAATTTGCAGGTGTTTACTTGGCCCAAATACATACTTCATTCAGGTCCAGCATTTTGAGGCATTAACTAAGGTTTATAGACAACCATTATTTTGGTGTTTTTACCCAATGATACTTAAAATCATTTCCCTCTAACAACTAGATTAGAAACTAGGATACAATGAAAGAATGGTCACAAATGTATTATCATTTTTTTTTTTAAGATTTTTTGGGGGAAGGGGAACAGGACTTTATTGGGGAACAGTGTGTACTTCCAGGACTTTTTTTCCAAGTCAAGTTGTTGACCTTTCAATCTTAGTTGTGGAGGGTGCCATTCAGCTTCAAGTTGTTGTCCTTTCAGTCTTAGTTGTGCAGGGTGCAGCTCACCTCCAGGTCCAGTTGCCATTGCTAGTTCCAGGGGACGCAGCCCACCATCCCTTGTGGAACTCGAGGAATTGAACCGGCAACCTTATGGTTGAGAGCCCACGGGCCCATGTGGGAATCGAACCGGCAGCCTTCGGAGTTAGGAGCATGGAGCTCTAACTGTCTGAGCCACCAGGCCAGCCCACAAATATATTATTAACAACTAACATTTATCAAGTGCTTACTATGTGCCAGGTAATGTGACATGTATGTCTTAGGTCAGTTTCCCTGGGAAAAAGACACTGACATTTTGGTGACACTTCAGGGGGCCTGCTTTCAGGAGCAACACCTGTAAATTAGAGAAGTAGGACTGGGCGAAGGGAAAAGTTAAACTCTGATGCAATTGACACAAATAGCTGACCCCACAAGAAACTTGAGCTGGAATGGCTTTGAGGGACCCAGGTCTTTAGACCCCACAACTAGGCTGTCCAAAGGGGAAGGGGCATAGTTTTGGGCAGGACAACTCCCTTCAGCTAAGGGCAGAGGGGAGCAGCTGAGAACCATCAGCAGCCAATGCTCCGTGCACCTGGAGGAAAGAAGTCACACTTCATATCCACTATACTCTGCTATCTCACTTCATCAGGTGGTGCTGATAAATGTTTACCCACTGGCTGGGATAGGGGGCAGGCAGAGGCAGACATGATTTGTAGTCTTGGTCAATTTCCATGGTGTAAATACTCCAATTTCAAGTTATCAATTTGATAGTGTCATGCATGGTGTCATGCAGGGTCTCTGGTCCCGCTCCCCACATAGGAACGCAGGATATGGTGAGGCCAAAAAGGAACACCCATAGAGCCATAGATAGGGGAGTCACACCACTATAGTCTCGCTGGCAGCTGGGTTGCAGACACAGGAAACAGGATCCACGTGATCTGCAACCTTCTGTCCACTTCTCTGCCAACCAACCAACCCCACTTGCTAACTGCAATCCCCCATGCTAACTGCAATCCACGCTTGCCAGCTCAGCCACCATCTTCTTGCTAGCCCCCATTTGCTGCTAGCGTAGCCACGGCAGTTATATTAGTGGCCAATGGCTCACTGGTTACAGCTGACGGCCAACTAGTCACAGCTGATGGCCATCCAATCACAGTTGATGGCCATTTACTACCTGAGCCAGCACCTTTCCACCTGAGGCCGTGAGCCTGGAAACTGCACTCCTGGCTCTGTCCTCACAATAGTGAACACAAAGTTTAGGTGTGCACAATCCACTCTCAGAAGCACGAGCAGACTCCAGAACATCCACTTTAATCATCATTAAGCCTTTGGTAAAAATAGCATTTCCACTAGTGAAATGGGAGAAATATAAGAAATACATTGCTCAATTCGTCTATATGTACAACTGTAAACTTCCCTGCCAAAGTATTTACCATAGCATTTTTCACAGTGACATTTATACCTGCCTGCCCATATTCAGTTTCTAAAGTATATCCACGTGAATTTGAGTAAAATCATGCTTTTTTAAATTTTCAAAGTAATATCTAAATACTGATTTGGGGAGTTAATGTAGTGGTTTCTTTAGTTTAACTAAAAAGTTTAGGGGGGCAGCTGGATGGCTCAGTTGGTTGGAGCACGAGCTCTCACCAACAAGGTTGCCGGTTCAATTTCCACATGGGATGGTGGGCTGCACTCCCTGCAACTAGGGATTGAGAACGGCGACTGGACTTGGAGCTGAGTTGTGCCCTCCACAATTAGACGGAGCTGATGGGCCCTAGAGAAACACACTGTTCCCTAATATTCCCCAATTAAATTTATATATATATATAAAATTTAAATATTAAATTTATATATAATTTTATTAAATTTATATATATATAAATTTAATTGGGGAATATATATATATAAAACATATGGCAAGATCCATTTGAAAAAACAAAAGTTTAAATTAGACTGAATTCTAAGGAAACTCTAGATGTAAAATTTATGTCATAAAGTCCAGGCCTTTTTGTGTTCCAAGTGTGATATTTAGATGTTTGAGACTAAAAGCAAATGAACAAATGCAGGTGATCACTTAAAAACTTTTATAAGAAGCTACCGGAAGACTCTCTACAGGAGTGAACCAAGATTTTTAAGGCTTAGCCAAGAAAATAAGATCAGAATCCGCTGCACTCTGAATTTAGCCATAGTAAGTTTAATGCGTCTTAGAAACATGTTTATTCTTTTGTACAAAGTTATTTTAAAAAGCCAAAGTGGGTTTTTAGGGCAATGAAAATACTCTGTGATACTATAATGATAGATACAAGTCTTTATACATTTGTTCAAACCCATAGAATGTACAACACCGAGAGTGAATGGTAATGTAAACTATGGACTTCGGGTGATAATGATGTGTCAATGTAGGTTCATCAACTGTGACAAATGTCCCACTCTGGGAGGGATGTTGATAATGGGGGAGGCTATGCGTGTGGGGGTGGGGGATATACAGGAAATCTCTGTTCCTTCCTCTTGATTTTGCTGTGAATCTAAAACTGCTCATTAAAAGACTTTAAAGAAAAAGAAAACTAAAGTTATTTTGTAAATGTAGTGGAGCAACTGCAATATAATATATATATAATATATATATGTGTGTGTGTATATATGTATATATATGTGTATATGTATATATATATATATATATATATATATATATATATACATATACACATATATATATAAAATGAGAGATCCTTAGTTATATAGATTGAGAGATTCAGCCTGGAATTATAACTGCATGTCCTTGGGCAAATGCTCAAATTCTGTGACCCCCAGTTTTCTCATCTGTATAGGGGAAAGTATTACGTCTCTTGCAGGTTGTTGACAAGTTTAAATGGAGCGTCAGAATGCCTGCCATACAAGTGCATAATAAATTATAGCAGATGTAATTAAAGTCAGAAGCTGAGCATTTGTAACTGAATATGGAGTTTTCAGTAGACCAAAGTGATTGTTTTCTGTTTCTTGGAACTACCGTTAAAAATTGGAATACATTTTTATTTGTAGTAGAAGATATTAGTAAACTCAAAAAGTACGTATGGGCTGGCTTCCTAGAGAATGACTAAAGAATGAATTCTATAGGTATTTAACATAGAACTCATTAAAATTCTATAGCAGTGGTCCACAGATGGAACACAAACAATGAATGGAGGCCAGTACAAATAAGAATTTCACAGAGAAAAATCAGATGGCTGGGATAACATATATGAGTTATCATGCTTATGGACAATGTATAGGAAAACCATCTTAATAGTTTTCAGCACAAACACTTAAATTATCATACAATGACAAGCTACACTCTGTCACTTGCGTTACTAAAACTAACCTTCATATATAAAATAATCCACATGCAATTTTGATTCCTTGTGAAACCCCAAGCTTCAGATATACTCCATTCATTGGGAGATCTCATTAAACAATTCAAAGAGCGGCTTTGCTTTTGTACCAGGCCTGATATTGACAGATGCTAACCTTACCAGCAAGACTCCTCTTTTGTACACTTCTGATGAGGAAGGAGGTTTTCTTTTCTCTCTGTAGTTCAGGAGAGGACTGACTAAGACACTGAAGTTGCATTTCTCTTATTCTTCAACATGGTTTAGGATACTTGTAAGCGGTGCAGAAAAAGTAAGACTTTACTGTCTCTTCCTTCCTCCGATTTTACTTTGTTTTGGCTGGTATCTTGAGTCATACTTTATATCCTCACAAAAGGCCATGGGACATATTTATTAGGCTTGAAGAGAAATGTTACTTAACTTCCGTTTATTGGCAGATTTCCATGAAAACTGTGACTAATACTGCTTTCATTGTTATTTGACAAGAGACGAAAAGATAATTTTTCACTCACAATGAGAAACGCCAGCAGCTACTAGATAAGTAAAGGATATACTCTTTACCTTTCCATGAATTTCCAAGATCCTTGCTACATAACAGAAAACTTTTAAAAATTGTATCCTGTAATATGTAATATTGTATTGTCCCTGTCAAAATAAAATAAATTTTTGTCTTGCTATTTCTACAAGAACTAATGAGATCAAAGTGTCAGAATTTATGACTATCTTTAGGAAAATTCCAAATGGAAGAAATATTCTGGTGGAATGTAAAGAATTAAACATTCTCAAGGATCACTTTTTTACATATGTTCTAATTTATGTATTAATCATCAAATATAAATGTTAAAAGGAATATTAATGAATAAATAATTTCCATATGAGATCAGTTCTTTTAATAACGGTACTATGGACACTTGGTACATATCTATGTGTTTTTACATAAAGCTAAAAAGCATTAGTACAGTAAAAACTTTTAAGTTTTTGAACTATTTGTGTGTTCTCATGAAATGAAAGTATATTCCTAAACCAAATATTTAGTGATTCATTCTCCATGGACTATATATGAATGATGATCTGAGCCATATTTTGATAACAAAAGTTTTGGGCTAATTTCTGTTAATAATTTCTTCAGGCTTGATAAGAAGAGGATTGTACGTCTGAGAGGGTGTGAAACCTGAGACTATCCTTCTCCACCATATATATGGGAATGTATATATATATAGCTGTAATAATGTACTCCACCAAGTTTATGAATGGAAAAGTCAAGTAAATGGAGGAGAACACTAATGACTAACAGTGAACCTGTGATGTTTGCTTGGATACAAGCAATCATAATAGTAAATCTTGCTGATTCCTATTTGGAACGAAACAATGGCGGCCTTTTGTCTTTTTTAAGAACTCAGGGTTCTCTGTCATTTATAGTTCAGGATTAATATGGCCAGGGATTAAACAATTTTTTTACATTTGGACTGGGACTGAGCAAAGCCCAGGTGTTTTACTGCTGATCAGAGGCATTATGCCCAATGTTAGAATCACACCAGCAAGTCCTATTTTGTTCACCTGTAAATAATTATAGGAACAAATAATTTTATATGATAAGTGAGATAAAGAATTGATTGCTTGTCAAATAAATACTAGGAACCATAAGCAACCATCAATGCACAAAACCAATGATGGTATCCATTCTGCAAAAGCTTCCTGGTTAATGGCCTTTGGAGTCTTGAGTCAAACAAACCCGTCTAATCTAATCTAAAATCTAATCAAACATCTCTAATCTAAAATCTGTAAAATGGGTACATATTAACTCAGAAGGTTAATGTAGCAATTAAATTGAAATCATGAATGTAAAGTAATTGGCATAGTATAGGAGAACAATAGATGGCATACCGTGTTTCCCTGAAAATAAGACCGGGTCTTATATTAAGTTTTTCTCCAAAAGATGCATTAGGGCTTATGTTCAGGGGATGTCATCCTGAAAAATGATGCTAGGGCTTATTTTCCGGTTAGGTCTTATTTTCAGGGAAACATGTATTTATAATGGCAACTAAGAAATGTTATCCTGTGAAATCCTGTGAAATTTACCTTTTGTACAAAGAACTGAACACATCATGTAATTCCAGAGGTAGGATTCTTTTCTCTTCATTATGAAACCACTGCTATCTTCAGGCAGTTTTACAACTTTGTCTGAATAGAAACAAACTCCTCTTAATTCAGAAACTCTGAAGAAAGAGCTTGAGCACTTTATGGCTGGTGATAGAGTTCAATATTTTATCCCTGCCTGGCCTCAGCTGGCTCTCATTATGTGAGCAAAATGCAAACTTCTAGATTGGATCCAAAATTCCTCTTTTACATGAGCTAGATGTTGTTTCACCTTTTTCTTTCCTGTCATTCATATACATACAAACTGCTACTTTACTTACACCTTCAAAAGCATTAGTCTTTTTAATTTCACTATCTTTCTTACTTATTTTTTCAAGTAGTTTTGGGCATAGATCAGCAAATATTACACTACATTCTTATGATTTTCTTCAAATAAAATAGAGAATCATGGAAATTGCCAACCCATTTTAGTTCACTGTTGTACCAAGTCTGTTGGTTCATCACAGGCCAATACCAAATTCAGTTGAATGCCATGTAATTACTAAGCAATTTGGTATCATCACAAAGGATAATACAGACAACTCATGTGCCCATTTTTTCTAAAATTTTTCATCGGATTTTTTTGATGTCTAAAGTAAAGCAGCTATAATGGCTTTTGGTGTGAAAAGCCTATATTATGCTCAGCTAAATATAATTGTCATGGAAAGTGATAAAATGTGGTGGGGGGTTGTCTAGAGTAGATAAAGTCAATCACTCTTTTCCGTCAGATTAGATTCAATAATCTTTGTAGCATATTTTCTCATGTTCTCTGACTTCAAAAAAAAGTCTAAACCTTCCTTCTTATATCAAGAACAAATAACTGCTTTGTATAAGAAGAATATCTACTTCACATAAAAAGGGAAAGTATATTGTGTCCCGTCTGTCTTGAAGATGCTGTGAAGTTGTAATTTCTAGTAAATGATCTGAGGTCATAACATTACAGAAAGTAAATATGTACATGCCAATTTGCAGAGACAGAACAATTCTATTTGCCTTACTTGATGTATTCATCATTTTTGTAAGATTCTAGGGAAAACTCTGTCCCCTGAGGCCCTCCTTTCCCACTGGAGAATTACATAATTTAAAATTGCTGCTGTTATTTAAATAGCTTGTGTTTAAGTAATTTGGGATTGGAACAAACTGATCAAACTCAGTCACAGAACATGTCTGCCTCATCTTCTAACTTATTCTTTTTTGTTGAAGAGAGAGAATAACATGCCCTTCAGATTTTTCCTGGCCAGATTTGACTGCTGGATGAATTTGCAGCTTCATTTAATGAGTCACAGTCAATGAGATATGATGCACTTTTGCTGCCAGCAGCTACCCTTCATCGTAGCTGCTTCTAGAATGTTCACAATCTATTTGAAGAAAATATAACATTTAAAGGTGAATAGATGCAAAATTCTCTTCCCAGTTGTGAAAATAATGTCGGATAGAAAGGATTGATCTAGAGAGGTTTCTTGATTGAAGGAAACGTGAATTAAAATGCCAAGCTTGGAAGCCATTCTTCCCAAGAGAAGAGATTTGGCAAATGCTAACACTACCCTTTTCTCACTTGTTTCAGAGTTCTGCATAAATAACCAAGGTGTTCCTGGTGTTGAAGCATGTCATAACGATGGCAAAGGCCTCTAACTGGCCTTTTTGTCCATTCTGTCTAATACCCTGATGTCAGATCATTCTCCCAAAAGCACAGCTTTATCATGACTTCCTCTTGGCAAAAATGTATAATGGCTACGTGCATGCTTATAAATCAAGCAATGTCCCTCACTCCCTTCTCGGTATCTACGGTATCCACAGGACAGTAAACATTGATCTGTCCATCCTTTCTTCACTTTGCTTCTGCTCTTAATGTATGTGCCAATCAATTAACTGTTATATCTTAAACATACGCATAGCCCTCATTTCCCCATCTCACAGCCCTTCTCCAAAGCCCTCCTTTTTGTGTCTACCTACTGTTACAGATGTTTTTAAAATTACACTTTCACCTTACAGGGTTTTTTTTTTTAATTTTTTTAATTTTTACATTTCTTGAGTTTAATATTTAGAATAAAAGAGAAATTAATTTTATTAATAATAGTTCTGATTCTGGAGGCTGGAACTAGGATCAATGGATAGAATTTATTGAAAGGCAAATTTGACTTCTGAAAGGAAACAGTTTGACCGGCCCCCCAAATGTAAATTGCTTCTTACCTTGCCAGTTTTCTTATTCCTACTGACCAATGTGATGTTTTTTTTTCCTTTATCTTTTTATTTCTCTCATGAAATTGGTCGTAAGGATCTTGAATCAGGATTCCTGTATTTTCTAGTCAAATTCCTTCTCCTCCTGAACTGTTAGCTCTTTAAAAATAGGGATTATATTTTATTAATTTGTCTCGCTCAGTGATTAGCACAGGGTTGCACATAATTGTTCAATAGCTCTATCATGATTACATTGTTAAGGGGAGCCCTCTGTGGCCACCTAGTCTGTGTATATGGAAGGGTTGGCACCAAAGCATGGAAGGGATTTGATGTGTTAAAATAGGCTGCATTATTGATGCCACATAACATGGGAGCAGATGAGTTTCTTTTCATTGTTTGTCCAGAAAGGGCTAAGTCATGACCCTTTACTGGATCACCTTCACCTTATCAGTGATATACTCTATTGCTTCCATTGAGAAAGATTTTAACTTTCTGGTTAAAGCAAAGCATGGACATTTTCAGACTTAAATTACATCACGTAACAGAACACAAGAGATACTTGATACCCATTTGAGTGAGTTCTTAATGGGTAAAGTAAACCTTTCCTGGCAATGGGGAATACCTTAATAAACTCACATACTCAGTCTGACATACAAAGCTCTATGATGGGAAACTTGAGTATGGTCTTTGAAAGGTTTCAGGTTCGTTTTATAAAATTATCAGTGGTTTCCACTTAGGCTAGAATGTCACTAAAAGAAATCTTAGTTGACTCTAAACACAAGCCTAGATAATGTTAAGAGTTATTGGGTTCTTTTATTCCATATCATTCAAAATGAATAGTCTCGCTCTAAAGTTTTACTCTATGAGAAAACCCTCCCACTGAGACGTACTCCCTTCTGTAGGAAATGTCCACATACACTTGACCATATAATCATGGTGAACAGAACCAAAAGCAGGCAGCTAATTTTAGCACCCCTGCCTTTATACAAGATATCTTTAAATCATGTTGGTTTAGAATGATGCAACCCACATTCCCTCTCAGGGCAGTGAAAACTGGATTTGATAAGTACCTACCTAGTTTAGCAACCACTCGGAATTAAAGTTACAGCAAGGAGTGTATTTTAGGCCTCCGTTCTATGACTATCTGCTTAGCAGCTTATAATACTAACAAAGCAGTTTACAATACTAATAGTGTAACCAGTTTAACAAAATTTAAAGAGTGACAGCTCTGTGGAAGGTGATGATCATAACCTTTCCTGTCTACAAACTTCCTCTCATATCCAGTGGTTGTTCATAGATTTCCTTTAGCAGACAAACGGGATATCCAAAAACTTTAAAGATTTAAGTTCATATGTATAACTTTATTATGCTTCACTTGGAATTTAGTGCTCAGACAGGCATTTGGAGATGGGAAGTGTCGCACTAGACTGCAGAGGTTCATGTTAAGATGATCTTAGGGTTGCCCAGTTTGGATGAGGCTGTTAGTTTTCTACCCCGATACATACCTACCTTCTCTGAATTACAATCCTCGTTCCATCATTTTGTTGTTGTTGTTGTTGTTGTTGCTGGGACTATGGCTTCCTCATAAGAAAATACAAAACAAACAAAAAACTTACATTTTTAGTCTTGTTTTCAAACAAGCGAAGCCACTTAGCTAAATTCTGATGAATGGATAATAACACCTTCAGCAAATTGCCTTAAAAGACTGAAGACTTGTGCTTTCTGTTTCTTCTTCCCTTCTTCCATTTTACTCATTGGATTTTATATGTGATAACTAGAGTTCTAGTCAGAACCATGGGAAAAGAGGATATTCCCAAAGATGATCGGGATGAAAACTGGAAACAATCTAGGTTCTTAGAACTTTGTTGAGCAGTGTTTCCTTCACAGATATAAGCAGTTGTGTCTAGACATTTATGTGTAAGAAAAATAATCTTCAATGTTGTTTATGCCCTTGTTATTTTTGGTCTCTCTTATCTTTAGTCATACTGATGTTTCGTAGAGCAGTATAGCACTTAGTGAACTAATAATGAATCACAGAACAGAGAAACTTAAAGATGGAAAGGATCTTAGACCTTGTCTGTCTGGTTTATCAATGCCTTCGTAGCACCTACAACAATGCTTGCAACAATCAACATAAAGACATTGAATGAATGAATTTCTGAACAGTCTACAAATAACAATTTTGTCTCTTCCTGTTCAAGACTTCTACTTCTTATTTCTATTTCACATCTTATTTCGCTGGCCAGAATATCTAAGACAGTGTGGATTTGGGTTTTCACTTTCCTATTTACAAAATGATGTTTCTAGTATATTCTCCTTTTGAAGTGAGTATTGATACTTGAGCTGAATGTTTCCCTAAATGCTACTATTTCTCTGTAAATTTTACACAATTGTGTTACATTTTTCAAGTTCAAAAGTTTACTAAAATCCTATGATGACCAATACTTCATCTTAGTTTTATCAATTTGTGAGTTGAAAACTTTCCACTCCTAAAGGCTCCTATCTCCCAATATATACTTACATATTTCTGGAAGGAAATTGCTTTTGAATCAGTAAGAATTAGTTCTGATTGACTCACATATTGTTTATTGCTCATAGCCTGACAAATCTTTAGGTAGAAAAAACAATCTGAGAAACATTTTGACACAGAAATGAAAATTGTTCAAAGAGTCCAATTGTTCTCTTGGAAAATTGCCTTTAATGCAGATATAAGAAATCCAAGCAAAACAGTGACTTTTCAAAGAAGCAGTTCATCTGTGAATTCATCTCTGTGGTTCACTAATTTAGTCTTGTTTTCAAACAAGCGAAGCCACTTAGCTAAATTCATAAACTAATGTATATGGTTAATTAATATCTATGGCTCATCACAAAATGTTAATAAGACCAATTAAAATATTTAAAGAAGCCTTTGAAAGCTTTCAGGTTCACTTTATAAAATTGTCAGTGGTTTTCACTTAGGCTAGAATGTCACTAAAATAAATCTTAGTTGACTCTAAACACAAACCTAGATAATGTTAGAAGTTATTGGGTTATTTTATTCCAGATCATTCCAGTCTTACTCTAAAGTTTTACTCTATGACAAAACCCTTCCACGTAGACATAACCCCTTCTGTAAGAAACGTCCACATACACTTTACCATATAATCATGGTGAACAGACTCAAAAGCAAGCAATTTTAGAGTATCCCTAGAGGTATAGAGCAGAAAACCAAGTCATTATTCACAGCTTCCTAATTTTTATGAGAATTTAAAGAAGCCATGGTCAAGATTATCTCATAATCTACTTATTAATTATGTACATATTTAGGCTCTGTGTATATCACATTACACATCAACTTAAATTTGTGCTCATTTATGTATTTATTTATATAATCTACAAAAATTGCAAAATAGAAAATCAGAGGTGGAGAAATCCTGATCTAACAGAAACAAGGCAGCATTTAGCTCTCTCTGATGGCAATCACAGGGAAACTAGCTTTAGGATGAACCTCAATACTATAGTTGTTAGAAAGAAGAATGAGAAACATCATGGGCTCTTGATTATATCTCCAAGTAGTTGTAGCAACTAGTCTTGAAGTTGGCCTTGGGTTTGGACTTTAGTTTTCTGAGCCAATGCACTTCCTAGTTGCTTATGTGAATTTGAGCTGGATTATTTTTTAATAGCCATTAAAAGCATCTCAACCTATATAAACTGGGACATATTTTTTTAAACAATATGAATCCAGTTTCTGTTTCCATTTTGCTTTATCTTCAACCAAAAGATTGTTTCAATCTTAATAACTATAGATTTTTTTGCATCTGGATATCAGCATTCATATTTTCTACACAGCCCTGTATTTTAGTTTGATTTATATGTTTTGCACTGAATATGTGTCATACATATATTTGAAAGTCTCTTTATCAATTTTATTAAATAATATAGATTTTATTGAATGATAGTTCACAATAGGGTTTCCAGGCGGGAATTCCCGCCCATTCTCAGGATTTTTTTTTCTGCTTTCCCATTACCAAATCCCAAGAAAAGTTAATTGAGAAATTGGGAAAATCGGCTCCTTGAGCCCAGTAATATCCACAATGGGAAATAAACATATTATTCACAATGTAGTAGTATTTAGACATTTTTCCTATTTATGGCTAGGGTTGCTGGGCGGGAATTCCTACCTATTCTTGGGAATGTTTTTTGCTTTTCCATTCCTGAATCCCAAATCCTGAGAAAAGTTGGTCGGGAAATCGGGAAAATTGACTCCTTGAACCCTGGTGGTTGGTAGTTTTGGCGTCACTTTGTGGAAACAATTCATCATGGAGAATACAAAACAGTTTATATCTCGGGATTCGGGAATTCCCACCTGGAAACCCTGGTTCACAGTAATAAATGACAGAGATATTTCCTGGATTAAGAATAAATGTGTACCAAATAATGGTATTAATTATTATCAAATAATGGTATTAATTATCAATGTTAATATTCTTTATATTTTGTTGTTTTTTGAAAATTGTACAAAAGCCCTTGAAATAACTTGGAGACAACATAGGACTCAAAATTTCATCTATAAGCCATTGTTTTTAAGAGAGTGAAACCTATAGATTAGCTTTTGTTCTTTTTCATCACTGGCTTGGCTAGCCATTCTATCCTTTGGCAAAAAATAATGAGTAGCATTATGTGAGTTTTCTTACATTTCTTAAATATATTATTAAAATTGATCTTTATATATTTGCCAGATAGTTGAATCAAGACTTCAGGATTTTGAATAAGTTTATATTCTGTAATTTTGTTCAAATCCATTGAAACAGTTTTGTTTCTCTCATTATATCTCTAAAATGAGAATGGTTGTAGAGGCATACCAAAAATTAAAATGAGAATTAATCAGCATAAGCAACTATTAATATATAACATTTTATGAAGCTGAAAAGCTTAATAATACTTTATAAGAGATAAATGATAACTGGGCAAAGTTTTTGAGAAGTACAACCAAAAATTATGAAAGCTTCATTAAAAAATACAACTAAGGTATCACTTTGATTAATATGTAATGATTAAATTTAGTTTATGCTGACTGTATATTTACAGTAGAAGGGAAAACTACCTTTTCTATTTGTTCACAGTGACAAGTCACTTGATATTGTACTTTAGGCATAATCTGAAAGTTACTGTTGTGTATAATAAACACAGCATAAGATTTTAATTAATCTTCTTTTTCTAGCTAGTTCTGAGGTTCAAATGAGCACCTAGCTTTTTAAAACAGGACTGTTTCAGTTATCCAAACAATTCAGGCCCAGTTGTAGAATGAGGAAAAAAGAGGTTCAGAAAACAGTGAAGTTTTTGATATTCATATGTCCCTTGTGGACTGCAGGAGTAAAATGGGCTCTTTTGGCACATTACCTTATGTACAAGAAAGCCAAGCTTGAGAGGGAGGGAATTCCAGAGCCTTAGGACCCTGACCTAGGGACTCTCTCCCGGTTACTAGACCATCAATCCCGAGATCTGCCAATTGCTGTGAGTCAGTGGCGGGGGGAGGAAGTTATGGGGTTAGAGTGTCAAAAGGCTTCTTAGCAGGGCGAGTACTAGAGCCTTGAAGTTGAAGGTAACAGTTTTAAATGCTTTCAAAGTTGTTGCAAGTGTCAGGAGCCAGTGATTTGTGAGATCTGTCCTTGCTGTGCTTCACCCCTCTAACCTTTGTCCAGGGCTGGCCTGCACAAGTGGTGCAAGCAGCTGCCAGTGGGCTGTGATTTGAAGTGCATCTAGAGGCCCACTTGGCCGTAAGTATTTTCCCCTGAGTTTGCCACAACTTACTCACTACCTAGCTCACCATCTGGCTTAGTAAATCTTGGATAAATGGATGGATGGATGAATTTATTCACATATATATTTAGTATATATATTTAGTATATATATCGCATGCCAGGTACTATGCAAAATGCAGAGGATTCAAAAATGTACCATCAATACATTTCCCTTTTTTTATGAGTTGCCCCAAATCAAGTTAGATGGAAAAGAAGGTAACATAAATACAATTACAAGTGGGGGTTCTGCAAGTTTAGAAGGAAATATGTAGGGTGCTAAGGGGAATGCGCATTCCAAAATTCTTCCAGTGAAGGCATTTCTGATACGAAAAATGATTCCGGTTAAAATGCCAACACATTGGCAGAAAGAAATATTATAATCTCATTGGCCCTGGGGATGTATTTAGAGAATTCGCCCATGAAAGAGTGAAAGCAGAGCACTAAGAGAATCAGGAACATTTGATGGAGGGAAATCATTTAAGGGAAAGACAAACTGAGTGCCCAGACTGCTGTCCATGTAGCACAGGCTGAGTGGAAATGGGGACTGGAAGCGCTTGCGCAGACCAGGACAGAGCCTCTGGGCTGGAGCCTGGGCCAGGGCACCTAGGAGCCTGGAGGGGAATTTCCAGCACCATGGGAAACCCTATGGGATGATGCATCCCAAGAATCCAGGCTGAATACCGTGTTTCCCCGAAAATAAGACTTAACCAGAAAATAAGCCCTAGCATGATTTTTCAGGATGACATCCCCTGAAGATAAGCCCTAATGCCTCTTTTGGAGCAAAACTTAATATAAGACCTGGTCTTATTTCGGAGAAACATGGTAGACAGGCTGCTGGAACATAATCTAAAAGGTGGGGAGAACTCCGTGAGAGAGTGCTTTGGTTAATGGAAGGTGAGAACTTTGGGGCTACTGGTTTAGCAACAGATAAAAGGAAAACTTGGGGCTATTTTAAAGGAACAATTTGTTTGCTCCAGGTTAGAATCTTTCTTGCTACTTCTGAAGCCATTTGATTTTCTATGTATCAGCTGCCTTTGGATTAATCAGAAAGAGGAATTGCATGCTTTACAATACCAATGAGCTTATTTATTTTATATTTTCAAATTTGAGGAGCAACTACCAATAGTAGAATAATAACTGAATGAGTGAATAAATGCATGAGTGGTGAATGGATGAAGGAATGAGTGACAAAGATTTATTATTCTGCTGTCTATGACACATTTATGTGCTATTCTCGTATCTTTCCCTCATTCACCTGATAATGTGCTCTTGGGCAAATTAAAAAAAAAAAAGTATGTATATAATCTTACCTCAAATTCCTGGTTTTTATATAAAGTGCTCTAAGTTTTATTTTTTATATGTGATTAGCTAGGCTTCTAAAGCTCCATTATGCATTCCTGAAGCACCTAATCACAGACTGACATATAAAAGATGAAAGTTCAGCTTTGGGGGTAAGCCTTAAACTAAATTTGCACTGCTTCCTGGTGTCTACTTCGAAATTCCAAAGATAAGAGGCCCTTTATTTGCAATCCATTATCACTATTTAAACATCTTTCATTGCTAAGGCTGTACTCTCAAGGAGTTAGATGGGTTGATTTTGAACAGTAGCAGTTCATAAAGACACCAGAGCCCTCACCTCCCAACCCTACCTCCTGCTCTGTTTTTCTATTTTCAGCAGGAAGACTGTGTCTAGTATCAGACAGAGAAATACATTTTTCTCTCTAAAAGACATCAAGGGAAATGAAATGAAGTAAAACCTCAAAAGCAATCTTTTCAAACTTGTAAAATTTCCCTCTACAAATCATGATTTCTGCTTTCTAACAATAACAGAAAAGCCTTTTTGAACATCAAATAACTTTTGCAAAATGACATTTAAAAAAGTATTCAATGTACACAAACTCGAAACATATGGATAAAATAGCAAACATTTAGAATTTAGTGAATTAAATGGAAAAACACCTCTGAAAGCACATTTTATATTGTTATAGCAAAACCACAATGTTACTAATATTGGATGAATCCTGAAAACAGCTGGACTTCGGCTTTCTCTAATTGTGTCTGACCCAAATTCCTTTTTTTTTTTTTAAGACATTGGTATTTCTGTACATTACTCTTACTTTCAGAGCTGTGAGTTCTGGACTATATGGGAACGTTTAGTGAATTCACTTTCTCCGTTATGAATAAATCAGAGTGAGTCTGCAGCCCACTGCTGAGTTTTCATAATAATGGAGGAACAATGGTCTTTGAAAGTCACAGATAATCCCTAATCCTCATTGTTTTCTTCTGTTTCAACCCAACCTTTCTGTAGAATGACTAGCAAGATGTAGAATTGACTGATGATCTCTCCCTTCCCCTGTCTGACCCTCCACACACATCCTCTCTCCTAGAGGTACCAAGGAGCAGTGAAGTAACCAAAAGGCAGGCAGTAGGAGGGAGAGGAAAGAAAAACAAGCCAAGTGATCAACCCCAAGCGGCTGACTGTTGGCTGTATTCTTATTCACTCGTTTGAGCTTTGTCAGATTTTTTTTGGAGAAGACTTTCATGTTGTGTTTTCTTTCCTCTCTTAGAGCTAACCACCTTTTTCCATGCAAGGGAGCAGAGTACTTGAATGAGGTCCAGGTAGGCTGCCAGATTCTCGAGATGCTCGAGAACAATGTTTCCATCTTCTTTGTTCTGAAAACAGGCTTTTAAATTGTGCATTAAGCCTTGTCAGTGATGAACAGAAATGAAAGTCACAAGTAGTGATGGAAATTCAAAAGCAGTTCATCAATCTTTGGTATTTACACACAGCTCTAAATAGGAGGATACTTCTTGAATTA
Organism: Rhinolophus ferrumequinum; assembly: GCF_004115265.2. Classification (NCBI taxonomy): domain Eukaryota; kingdom Metazoa; phylum Chordata; class Mammalia; order Chiroptera; family Rhinolophidae; genus Rhinolophus; species Rhinolophus ferrumequinum. The sequence goes on along the minus strand of NC_046297.1, from coordinate 48,202,987 downwards.
TGCAGTTTGGTATTTTGTATACTAACTTTATAAGGGGCAGCCTGCAGTTTATAAAAATATGATCCCCGTTGAGTTACGTTTTGATCTACTCTACCAGCGTGCTTTTAAATTCTTGTGTCATGAATTAAACATTGGACAATCTCATTCATTTAAATAAAATCCGCCTACTGGGAGCTGCCTGCATGGCCTGGGTCAAATATGTGGAAGCACCATTGTGAAAAGAATGCCCTCCGGCCATGTCATTTCTGTTTCAATTGTCCAAGGGCTAAGAATGAGCACCAAAGAGGAAGGAACACATCAATCTGAGTCACGAACACTTCAAAGATGCTCACTCTTTCTCTAAACACCAGTACACTGCAGGCTTTTATCAGACATACACTGACTTAAAGGAGTTTCCCAAAGGAGATAGACTTTGTGTACAACTGCTTTTTTGTTTGCTGCAGAATTTAATGGTAGAGGGAATTTCTTTGTAAGTAATAAAAATAATTCTAAAATCATCATATGATCTATGGAGTAACAATTTTGTTCCAACTTAAAACAATTGTTAAGTTCTTTACATAGATCACATTAATTTATTTTTAAAACCCTATAAGAGAGGCAGTATTATTACTCATCTGTGTTATTGTAAACGAGGAAAAGAAAGCACAGAGAAGTTAAGTATCTTACTGAAGTTTTCAGAACATCAGGATTTGAATTGACTTTATCTTACCCCCAAACTTAAACATTAGGCTTGAAAGAATATATACTTGTATATTTCATTAATATACTGAAAACTTTCTTAAAGAACCTACTGATACTGATGCAGTTTGATTCTGGGACACTCAAAAAGGAATTTCGTATTATTTTAGCTATTGAAGGTCATTTCTAATAACTTGAAAATGTCACAGTAGAATGTATATTTGAAGTATGAACATTGCCCATGTATGTTCCAAGGTTTTTAAACCTAGGCCATTTTTTCAATCTTTGTTTTCTATTTATACTGTCACATAGTTTTGCTTAAGTTAAATCTGTACATCACATGGGTGGTAGATTTATTAAAGTAAATGTTAAAATATAAAAGAAACCAGAGACATACATTAATGTATTTACTATATATAAAGAGTTATTGTGAATCAATATGAAAATGTAGACAACTGAATTGAAAAACAGAGAGTATATCTAGGAAATTCAATGAAGAATGAATACAAATGATTAAACTCAAACACATGATAAAATGTTCATTATAAATTGTAATTATAGGAATGACAAACAGTATGATAACATTTTAATCTATTTGTGTATAAAAAATTAAAAACTGTGAGTCATATCTACTGTTTCAAGGGCATAGAAATAGGAACACTGAAACATTATTTGTGGGAGTATAAATTATTAAAACATGTGCACACATACACATAGTTTAAAAATATAAGTTGAAATCCCAAGACTTAAAAATATTTATACACTTAGAGCCAATAATTTAACTTACAGTAATTTATATAAAGGAAATAGAGAGGAATATAAATTTTTACCTATAAAGATACTTAGCAAATCTTATTTTAACTTTAAAATATTAAATAATTTATAAGTTCACCACAAGGTAAAGACCTAGCTAAGAAATTTATGATATAGCCATCTAAACACAATTAAACACATTTAATTGTGTTTAATTAAATGTGACATTTAATTGTGTTTAATTAATTGTGACAACCATTTAAACACAATTAATAGCCATTTGAACACAATTAACTTAGAAACAATGTAGTGTTTACAACATACTGTTAAGAGACAAAGAATATGAAATTAATGTATACAGTATGATCTCAAATTTAAAAATAAATGTCTTCTATATAGGTATATGTATAATATAGCTATATTATATATTAATATACATATTGCATACATATATAATTATATATAATGGAATATGAAAATATTAATATTGATTATGTAAACATGGTAGAATTATAGGTGATGTTTGCTGTATTTTTCATATTTTTCTGTATCTAAAAATTTACTGTAATTAACTTATATGTGTGTATATACTGGGGGTGCCAAAAAAATGTGTACACATAACTTGTTTCATCTTTTATTATCGGTACACAGTATATTAAGTATTAAATTTTAATACAGTTTTTTCCGTTCTTAAAATGTATATACATTTTTTGTTACCCTCTGTATGTATATATGCATATATATATAGATAGATAGATATCTTTTATAATTAAAAATATTAAAATACCTGAGAAAGCATATCTTTGTAAAAATAAAGATGAATATGGCTAAAATAATAAGAGATCAACTCATAGTATCCTCAGGAAATGATAGCCCAATATAAATCCAGAACTGCTGTTGGAATAAATGTTTGAGTACACACATGAAAGAAGTTCAACCTCACTGTTACTCACAGAAATATGAATTAAAACAAGTACAGTGATTTCCCTTACATCTGTTGATATTCAGTGCTGCTGAAGATGGAAAGAATAGGCATTTGCAAATTTTGCTGGCTGGAGTGTGAAATCAGTACAACCTTTTTGGAGGGCAGTCTGTCACTATCTATCAAAATTTAAAATGTATATACATTTAAAGTTAGCAATTTCACGTCTAGGAATTTATAGTACTAAAGTACCCACCCAAGTGAACAAAATTGGAAGTACAAAATGTTCATTGCAGAATTTTTTTTTTTTATAAAAGCAAAGTATTAGGGACAACCTAAATGTCCATCAAAAGAAGAGTATTTAAATAGATTTGGTAACTGCGAAAAATTTTGAGAGATCTGTATGTAATGACATAGAGAGGTATACAATACATATTATTATGTTTAAAAAAGCATATGGCACAGTGATGTGTATAGTATAATTTAACTGAGGTTTTAAAAAATCTAAATATATAGAAAAAATGTGAAGACATAAATCCTAAATTTAACAGTGGTTATCTCTTTGGAGGGAAATGAGCCAAGGGTTGTTCGAGGCAGTGAAACAGAAATTTCATTTTGTGCTTTTATTCTTTGCTGGTGTTTGCAATGAGAAGTATTCATGTATAACTTATGTAATTAAAATGATTTAAAATGTTAAATGAACCAATAACAGTGTTAGCCATTTGTTTTAAACAAACACTCATATATTGGCAGATATCATCATGCTGTTAAAACTGTGAATTACTTTCCCCAAAATAAGAGTATTTTCCTTCTTCCCTTAAACTATTTTAATTTTTGTGGCCAGCATAAAGCTGATTTTGGCAAGAATGAAAGGCAGTCTCACCAGAGGAGAATTCCATAGAGTAATGCTTCCAATATATTAAGTTGCAACAGCCTTTTCTTTAAGGCTTTTGGTTGTATCATCATCTCTTAAGAAAACATTTTTATTTTTCCAGTTTTAAAATCCTCCAGTGACCATTTTGCTTGATTTCTCTTTTGTCTTTCTTTCATTTCTTCATGACAGTAATACAAAACAAATTTTAATAAAAGTGTCTTGTTCATTTTTTGACTGCTCAACTCTCTGCTTCCAAGTTGAGCCAAAGAACATTAATATTTTGGTAGGAAATTTTTTCTCTTTGAATTATATTGTTTTTCAAAGCTGAAAATAGTCTTTTTTATTATGAAAGTAATTTATATTAATTTTGAAATATTAGATAATATATAAAAATACAAAGAAAGTAAAAATGCCCCTCTTATCCTATCACAAAAAGATAACCATTGTTAGCATTTTGATGTATATCCTTTGTGTATGTCAAATTTCTTGTACATCATGTAATCTATTCCTTACCCATATTATCTTTTATAATAGCAGCATGTATGGGATTATACTATATGGGGGTATTCTATTTTCAGACATTGAGGTTTCTGGCAGGCCTAACTGGTTGTCAAAGCAACAGCCTCTTCTTCCTGTTGGCAAATCCTACCTCCCATAATAGAGGCTGGAAATACCAGTTATTCACTTTCTCGGTCTCCCTTGCAGCTAAGGCATAGAGCATGACCCCAAACCTGGTCAATGAAACCAAATAAAGTTTCTGGAATAGGTTTTTCTCCTACATAAAAAGTAGATTATACTTGGAGAAACTGCCCTCTTTCTGACTTTGGATGTTATTGTGTAAGATGTGATGCCTGGAGTGGTAGGTGCTTTCTTGTGTTTATGAGGAATGAAGCCTAAGATCAAATGTATGCCAAGGATAACAGACTATGAAGATTAACCTTCTAAATCTTTGGTGACGTTCCTGAGCTACTGAACGAATGCTAGAAACTTCTTTTCAGGAATTTTTATGGGCTAATAAACTACTATTGTTTAATCCACCTTAGTCAAATATTTCATTACTTGCAGCCAAACACAAGCCAACAGACGTAGGACTGTTTCCAATTTTCCACTATCTAAAACAAAGTTGAAATGTTCATTGTTTAAAAGTGCAATTTTATAATTCTGTCCAAGTGTATTTCTGAGATAAATTCTTAGTTGTGGAATTTTTGGCTCAAAGGTTAGGCTCACTTTAAATATAAATTTACAATAATTTAAGAGGGTTTTAGCCATAATTTAGTATTATCTTCCTCATTCTTATATTTCCTGATGAGGCAGTGGTTTAATTTAGAGAGTAAAATCATGAACTAAGGAGACACATGGCACTGATCAGGTTCCTGCCCACATTTCTTACTATGTTGTCGGTCTTTGGCATGTTACTTAACATGTCTCTTCCTTAGTTTGCTCATCTGTAACATGGGAATAAAAAAGATCTTACTTCATATGGTTTTTGTGAGGATTCGATAAATTAATACCTATTAAACTGTTAGAAGTGTTCTTCGTTCCTCTATGTAGCCTACCATCCTATCCCAGTAATTGCTACATATAAGTTACTTATTAAATATTTATCAAATAAATGCAGGAAAGGATAATAAGTCTGAGATTATTATCTGGACTGTTTTCTTATATCTAAAGGTTTCTAGAATCCACTCTGTTTGCTTTTGCCTCTGTTATTTGTTTTTTGTTTGTTTGTTTGTTTGTTTTGCTGAGACTATAAACTGAGTTTGATTATAATATTACAGTTAGGAGTCAGTACAGATTTTTAATACAGAAGATGCTCAAATATGAAACATCCTTAGGATGGGCATACTGTGGTACCAAAAAAAAAAAAATGAGTTTACTCCTCCCAATTATCTACTTGCTCTTTGAAAATCAATACAGTGAGGAAGCATTGCATCTTCAAATGAGAAGGTTTTGATAGTTTATGTAGTCCTATCTTTTCACCAATGAAACAATTCACTCCATAGCATTACAGATACATAGATAATCGCTCAATGTATGATTAATCTTTCCACTATTATTTAAAAATCCTGGAGGTGGATGAAGGAGAAGCAAATTTAGGATACCATTGACAGAATGTTGTTTTATCCAATATAAGCATTAAAGCAAAAAAAGACATCACATTCCCTAGATATTGTAGTTTTAATAATTAATTGTAGATTGCTTTTAAAAAAAATCTTTCCACACTGATTTTTTTTCAGAGAAATAGAATGTATAAAATGAACGAGAACACAAAATACATGACATTATTTTATATACGTATATGTGTTACAGTATAAATGTACATACAAATCTGAATTCTACAATTCATTTCACTGTATTATTCCGTGCAAATAGAATAATCTTGCATCAAAGGACTGTTGAACTTAATGGAAGTTTTATGTGAAATCCAACTATCTTACCCTTTGACTAATGACTATCAATCAACCCACTCATTGCCCTCAGTTATGTATTATCCTTTTGAGGATTTAAAAGCAGGTCATTTCAGATCTTTAGTGCATTATCTCATCTCTCTAATCTACTCACCAGTGCATAAGGCTACCAAAATGAAATAACTTCCAACCTGTAGAAACAGCCAAGATTGTTACAGTGGTTCTTTGATAACTCTTGCATTTTAGTGGCTTGTGAACATACTTTTCATTTAGAAAAAGAAAAAAGGGAAGAAAAGAAGTTTTATCTGAATATTAAGCTTTTTAAAATATAACTAATGAAAAGAAAAGGAAAAGAAATGCATATTCCATATTTACTCTAGTGACAGAAGATCAGTTAATATTAATGGATTACCCAGAATGAATTTCTGAATAGTAAAAAAGTTGCACATGAAATGCAGGGGCTTAAAATAGAGATTTTTATATATTATCTAAGTCATGGTTCCCCAAAAGCAATTTATGGACTCAAAAACTGTGTCAATCAGCAAGTTACAAAAGAATTTGCAGGAGGACCAGAAATGCATTTCAAAGAGTAACAATTACAACAGGATTAAAAGTTAGAAACTGGCATTTTATGTAAAAATCAATCATTGGTGTGTTGTTGGTGGTAGGGCCTGTGTATTCATCTATTTTTTTAAAAAAAGCATCAGCCATTTTTTAGCAGGATCTAGTGTAAATCAATACATTTTTAATTTCAAGTGACAAAAGCATACTAATACTATTTCCTTCTTAGAAAGCTCTGATTTGGGTGGTTGGTTAGTTCAGTTGGTTAGAGAGTATGGTGCTGATAACACCAAAGTTGCCGGTTCAATTCCCAAATGGTCCACTGTGAGCTGCTCCCCCTACTTAAAAAAAAAAGAAAAAGAAAGAAAAAAAAGAAAGCTCTGATTTGACTCTTTGTCTTCCTGTAGTTTTCAATTGACAATTACTGTTTTCCAGATGGCTGTGATGCTTGATGTCTATTGCTGTAAAAAACTTTAATTAATTTATTCATCAACTGTTTATTGAGGACCTACTATGTACTAGACCCTGTTCTAGGCATTTGGAATTTAGCAGGGAAAAAATCAGACAAACATGTTGCTCTCATTGAGCAATTTCCAAAAAAAGTACTATTGAATTCATCAATTTGGCTGAGAAATCAGGATGTGTTCAGTAGTACTCATGCAGCATGCTTTTTGGAATGGGGATTACATTATGAAATATATTTGCATAAATAATTTGAAAAGAACTAACTCCCTTCTTTCCCACAAATGGGAGTTAGAAAATCAATGTCCTATATCAGAAAAGGGCTTAGAATAAAGTATACGAGGTCTGACAATTAAGTTTGTGAACTCACCCTAGAAAAAGTGCTATATACCTCATTGCTGAATATCACTACAGTCACCTTCGAAGCACTCCCCTTGGGAAGCTATGCACTGACTCCAGCACCTAGTCCACCCTTCAAAGCAATTTTGGAACTCTTTTTCTGGAATGACCATCAGAGTTGTCATTGTATTACTCTTGATGTCCTGAATGTCATCAACATGTCTTCCTTTCAATATTTCCTTTATCTTCAGGTAAAGAAAGAAGTCATTGGGGGCCAGATCAGGTGAGTATAGAGGGTGTTCCAATACAGTTATTTGTTTACTGGCTAAAAACTCCCTCACAGACAGTGCCCTGTGAGCTGGTGCATTGTCGTGATGCAAGAGCCATGAATTGCTGGCGAAAAGTTCAGGTCGTCTAACTTTTTCATGCAGCCTTTTCAGCACTTCCAAATAGTGAACTTGGTTGACTGTTTGTCCAGTTGGTACAAATTCATAATGAATGATCCCTCTGATATCAAAAAGAGGTTAGCAACATCGTTGCAACAAGTTCACAAACTTAATTGTTAGACCTCATAGATAAACTATTAAAGTAGTAAATGAACAGTAGTTGGCATGTGTTTAATAAATGTTTACATGTTTTAGAGAAAGTTCCCATCCTCCTTCTAATGTTGTCCATGTGGTTCTACTCTGTTTCTGGCAAAGTTGGAGTCTAGAAAGAGAGAGAAGATCTATCTAATTCCTAGGTGTTATGCAGGACTCTTCTCTGATGAGGGCCGGGATGGGTGTGGCAGCATCTTAGCTACCCCAACATTTTCTAAGCCCTTTCTTCTTCACAAGTGTGGCAACTGACTCCTTAAATTATCAGTGAGATTGCATCTCAAAGCAATGGGGGTGTTTGCTGTTGGGTCTGACCAATCATGTCACTTTGCCATTTGAATTATCAGGATTGTGTTCTTGTGGTGGCAGAGTGGGAAGGGTTTGGAACTGGAACCTCTGGGCATCCTGGGAGAGGGACTGTGAGGCTGGAGCCTGGATCAGTCACTAACCTGTGACAGGCTCTAGGACCATACCCTCCTTGCCTGCAAAGGATCTTGAAAGGCCTTTACTCTTTCATCCTGATGAATCAATGAAACATCTATATTTAAAACGGTACATTTCTTAATGGTATAAAATTAAGAGCCTGATATACACAAACAGTTTTGGAAGAGAAGTACATGTTTATTCATGCTGATTAATATTAAAGCAGGAAATGGTTTTTTATAGTATAATAAAAATTGCAAGCACTTGCTTTGATATCTTATTTGCTTAACACTTTATAACACTCAGAATCAAATTCTGTTTTCAGGGAAAACCAAAAATATGCCAGCTTTCTCCCTCTTTTTAACTCTTTCCCCTGAAGTCTATCATAGTCGTTGACCTACCCTCACTAACCTTGGGAAAGGCTGATGTTGGTGATGGAAAAGATATAGGTCAGAGAAAAAGTCAGAGAACACAGAGAAGATTCTAGAATAGAAGCTGGAATGAGAGCTTCACCCATGAAGTTGTCCCACTTTCTCTCCAGTAATTACTATTTTGTGCAAATGTTTGTCCCTCATTATAGCCACACAATGTAACATTACTCATATATTTGTCAAAAAATAAATTAATTTAATTCAAACTAAAATTGATTTCGATATTTTAGAACATCAATGGAGGCTTTGAAAAGCATGGGCTTTTAATTTGTGTGTTTTAAATACATGTTCTAATTTCTTTCACATTTTATCTGATCTTGTTACTTCCTAATTTGGTTAAGTACTACAGCCACTAAAATAACTCTGAAAGAATCTTTCTCACGATTTTCCCAGAATAGCTAGAATTATGGAATACTGAAAATGTCCCAGTGTCTTCTCAGGCTGTTTCCTAGTGGAATAATGATTACTCTTCTTCCTAATGGTAGTCTTCTTTCCTTTCATCTTTTCCCATCCCACCCCTGTAGAAGCAGTCTTGCAAAACAGTATAAGAAACATGGGTTTTTATAATAATACATGAATTATATTTAGGTTTCTCTGGAGATTAAAAAAAATTAAAAGCTAGGTGCCTTTCTGTTCAGAACAGTTTTAATTTAAGTCTGCTTTGAGGCTAGAAAATGGATTATATGAACCATCAACAGACATTTCAAGCTTGTGGAGTACTACGAAAAATACAAAATCTTTGGCTCTTTGACTCACAAGGCATTTTCACACTTGATAGGAAATTTAAAACTTGGTAGAATTTTAAAGGTTATGAATGATTTGTCTTTGCAATCAAGCAAATCTTTGTGTAAAATCCTGATGCTTCCTTTGAAATAATTGGGCTTAACAGCAATTTTTTAAAATTTAAATCATATTTTTATAATTTACTTGATGGAATTTTCAAACACACACAAAAGTAGAACTCATAGATAATGAATCTTCATGTACCGATCGCCCAGTTTTAACAACTAATAAAATGAACTAAGTGACACTTTGAAACACTACGAATAGACCATCTAAAACTTTTTATTTGAACAAAGTAAAAATTTTCCATTACTATCTCAAATTCAGGCAGCTCATGAGAAAATGAAATGGATTGTTAAAGTTGTCATAAATTATTAGTATGTTAGGTGGTGTTTTTATGTTCTATGTGTTTACAAAGCCTTGACATAAAATAAGAACAAAATTTGTGAAAACTATTTCGATTCCTTTGGGCATATTAATAAGGCTGTGAGTATGCAGGTAACTGCATGTTTAAAATACATCCAAATCCTCTAGGGATACTTAACATTTCGGTCCCTCCCATAATACCCTCAGAAGTATTGTGAGCACTGGGAGCAAGCCAGTTCAGGAGAATTCATCTGCCTCATGAAGGGCAAAGAGTCAGCCAAACACTGATAATCTGATAATAATTTGATTTAGTTTCATTCCAACTTTGGTATGAGAATCGTAGGGAGCCAAAGCTCTTCCTTGCATGAGCAAGTTGGTCTTTTAGGGCATTTGGTTGGGCTTGTTGAATAGAATGAAATGTTTTGAGTGTGAACATATAACTCTGTTAACTGTGTTTCCATGTGGCCATTGAGAACTGATTATATGACCTTAACAGAACCCAAAGCAAGATTATGGGACTGGAATGGAGTAAGGAAACTAAAGGCAAATGAAAAAAGGCTCCTGAGGTGAATGGTTGGTTCTGAGACCTGACTAGTTCTTTTGATCACCTTCCTCAGTATTTCCAGACATGATTTTAGGTCGGGAGAAAGCAGTGCTGCATGACTCTGTAGCACAGTTTGCAGGATCTGGAAGCTGTAAAAGAAGTGGTCTTTGGGAACCATTTTAACGACAAAGTTATGTTCATGAAACACCTGGTACTTTGGGGAGTTATCACAGACTTGTGATTCGCGTAAAGAGGGAAATAAAGAGACTGTTTTTTTAAAAGGGGAGGGCCCTCATGTCACCATAAGAAAAAGGAAATGTTTGTATGTTGTCAGAAGCATCTGGCTTCATTGTTTTGAACCTAAAATTTTCCAGCTGGCATTATTTTTATATTACTTGCCATAGGCCTTTCAGATGTCCCTGGCCTGTTGTTCTTGTGGGCATTTCCTTCCAGGAGGAGAAGGAGGTGAGAAACAAATAAATACATGTGCATTTCTTTTAGGAAAGATGCTTTTGTAGTACTCTACTGCTAAATTAAAAAATGTATATATATACATATATACATGAATATATATATACGTATACATATACATGTATATATGTATGTATATATATACATATATACATGAATATATATATACGTATACATATACATGTATATATGTATGTATATATATACATATATATGTATGTATATGTATGTATGTATATGTATACATATATCATGTTCTTCCTGCAAGTAACCTTCCTCACGTCGTTTTCAAAGAAGTGGAATGCAAGTGATGGAAAGTACCTAATCGAGCTTTTTAGTACCCCTTTAAAGTATAGCAACATTGTAGTAGTTCCAAGCACAGGTCTGTAGTCCCCTGCCCACTGCTTCTTCCTTCTTTCTTTCTGTTTTCAGCATCTGTCCACCTCCCTTACTGACAGTCCTCCTTAGAGAGTAAAATGGAGAGTTGTTGACCAGCCAATCAACCTCTTCAGCCTCATTTTAGTTCATCTCATAAAATATTCAGAAGGAAATAAAACTGTGAGCACTGATTGTGTTTAGTCGGTGTTTGAAAAACAAATCTAAAAGGAACTGTGTTTAGTTATGTTTGAATTTAATTTTCTTACATCTTCATTATCTTCCATTTCTAAAGACAATGGGGGCTGCTTTTTATTATTATTTTGTGGTTGAAAATCTGGACTTCAATGTCTATTGGTGATTAAGGCAATAACTACAAAGGGGTAAAAGGCAGAGATGAATGAAGAATAACTCAGCTAATTAGATAGGATCTGTGACCATACTGCGTGCCTGTCCTGAATTTACAAGTGTGATTTTGGTCATTCTCTGATCATATAATTGAGTTAAATTATTTTATCCCCAGTTTCTAACTTTGGGCATGCAATGATTAAGGAGTACATCCTTACTTTTTCTTGGCAAATCTAACAGTTTTCTTGCTACTGGAAACTATTGATTCGATGTGCTTTTAATGGTATAAACTGATACAAAGCTAAATCTATATGAAATAAATACATACATAAATAATTATATATTTTAACTTATTTCCTAACTTATTTTATAGATTAGGGACTATCAATATGATATTAATAATAATAAATAATAAAGTTATAAATATGACTTTATGTATTGATATGACATTTTTGTTGTAGATATTATAAAATATCCTGATTTTATAGGTCAGGTCAAAAGGAAATATTATAATAGGTATTTACATTTAACCTTTTTGTTATGGCTTCCATAAATCAATACAAACTTGTAAAGGTGTTTGTCATTATCATTAATTGGCAAAGATATGATGGAAAATTATTCAGTGGTCGAAGATGAAATTATGAAACCAGTGAATTATACATGGCTGCATGCCTTTTACTGGAAATTTTTAATAAAAATGTAGAAACATGGAATCAAAAAGCATAGAAATGGAAGAAATCTTAAAGGTCATTGTGTCCAGTCCCATCCTCCAGCATGAAATCCTTTAACCACGTGCCTGTCCTAGCAAGAGTCTCCAGATACTCAGTAAAGATATGGTGAATGAACAAAAGAAAAAAAGCATCCAGATTTAGCTTAGACATTTCTAGGAATTCCTTTCTGAAGGCAGACCACTTTATTTTGAACAGTTCCAACATGTAAAGTGCTCTTATGGCATTTATAACTTTATTATTTATTATTATTAATATCATATTGATCGTCCCTAATCTATAAAAGAGATATCCCACTTGAAAGAAATGCCAGGACTACTATGGCAAACTTTATCACCCTTGGGCATTTTACGGGGAAAAAAGATCTAGAAGGAAGCTCTAGGAAGAGCCATCTTATTTGCAATGGGTTATTCATATTTCATATTGTTTTAATATGCTGAGTTGTCTTGTCCAAACAATGAATACAAAAATTATATAATGTAAATATACAATAAAATAATATATTAATATTACAATAAATATATTTATACATATATTAATAAATATATTAAAGATATTTTAATATATTAAATAATAATAAAATACATAGTAAATATGTAATAAAATGTAATATAATATAAATATAAATATAGAAGGGCAAGCTTAGCAAAATCATCTGAAGACAGAATGGCATTAGGAATGAAAATCACATAAATTTATTCTGCAGTCTAGTATAAGTGGCTAAAACGTATTCGTGATAATCTGTTAATTCAGGATGGCTCCTACCAGTTTACTTCCAGATAGCCTTCATTTCCACAAGTGAGAAAAAGCAGGCACATTGTCATGATATCTCTTCAACCTAGCCTCCACCACTCCCCTCCTCCTTGTGCTGACTCTGAAAAGTAACTTCTGTAGGATAAACCCTGATAACATTAGATCTGGAGCTACATCAGGGCTGTTTCAGTAGATTACCATGCTGAACCTCCTGGCCTTCTGTCTGGGACTGAGACTAGGGCTGGCTCTCTGCAGAAACGCTCATCAATCTTCCCTTGCCTTGGGCCTCTGGTTTCTGAGAGATGGTCTAGTTTCCTGCCTGTACTCATCTGTTCTAGTAAGAGTCAGCCAGCGGTATCGTTTTCCTTAAAACGCACTGACAAAAGTAGAGAAAGTGGGAATGAGAGCACGGTAGCTCTGTGGCTCTGCCAATCTTAACTTCATACAAACTTAGTTTCCTGAAGTGGAAAATTACTGCTTAGATGCTACCGAGGACCAGACCTCCAGCTGTAACCTCTAGCTTTAGGAAAATATCAGTATCTTTCACAGTTCATACAATGCTTGGAAACTGTAATAAAATTTATGAACCTGTGTAACAGAGTGAATCGTTTCCCCAGGATGAATTGTTGAGTTAAAATAGCTCATAAGTAGATTTCTTCAAAAGACAGAAAGTCAAAATGCATTAGCAGTAGAAGTCCTCACAGAATTTCACTTAAAATTCTGCTCTTGTTTTATTACAAGGTGTTAAAACAAAGTCAAGATTGGACTCCAGGTCTGTTTATTGCAGGCAGTAGATTAGGATGTATCCTGAAATGTAAAAAAAAAATGACACATTTCACACTTACACATTTTAATTCAAATTTATTGAGATATGATTAGTATACAGTTAAATTCATGTTTTTGAAGTGTACTGTTCGATGTGCTCCAACAATTGATTGCATATGTTCATTTAACCACCACCATTACAAGATGTAAATATTTCATGGCCCTAAGAAGTACTTTTGTGACCACTTATAAATCCCTTCTTCGCACCTGAAACTGTGTGCATCCACTGATCTATTTTTAGTCCCTATAGTTTTGCTTTTTACAGAATGTTCACATTCCAAAGATTAAAAAAAGATACTAATAGTAAATACTTATAGGTAAACAGTTAAGACATCAGCAAGAGCTGATGGAAGAAATAAAAAAGTAACATGTGATTGGTGTGAAAATATCAGTTTATAGTTTCTGAACACTAACTGAACACTAACTCTTTTTCTTCTACCCTGTACACATTTTGTTCATACATTTGCTATTACCCAGTGTTAGGCCCTACTCAATGAACAATAAGAATGAAGCTGCCTCCATAATCAAAACAATACAGTTTGGCTTAGGAATAGACACAGAGATCAATGGAATGGAAAAGAGGCCAGAAATAGATCCATGCATATATGGGAACTTAATATATAGCAAAGGTGGCATTTCAATTCAAGAGAAAATGATCATTTATTTGGTAGACAGTTTGGCAAAACCAGCTGTCCTTCTGGAGGAGAATAAAATTACCTCACACCACACATGAAATTAATTCCAAATAGATTGAAAAATTTAAAGAAAATAATACTATTAAAATATTAGAAAATAATTTAGGAGAATAGGAGATATTTCTAGGAGAAAAGGAAAAGCCACACATCAAACATAGACATATTTACATGGCAAAAAAATGATATAAACTAGATTAAAAAAATACAGATTGATTTATATCAAAGAGTTAAAATCTTTCATATACAAAAATTCCCTGAAAACTGCTAAAAATAATCAAAAGAACAGCAATATCTCAGTAAAATTGTAACCCTGATGGTTGATAAATAAAAAGGTGTTCATCCTCATTTCTGAGTCAAAATAAAAATTAAAATGACAGTAAAATATTTTTTTCTTCCACAAGAGTGGCAAAATTTTAAGGTGGAGTAATACCCACTGTTTTACAAGGATGTGGGGAAACAGATAGCCTAATATATTTGGATGGGTGCAAATTACTTCCATCATTCTGAAAAGAAATTGTAAGAAAGGAATTTTCCATTGCATTATGGATATCTACCGTATTTCCCCGAAAATAAGACCTAACTGGAAAATAAGCCCTAGCTTGATTTTTCAGGATGCTCGTAATATAAGCCCTACACCAAAAATAAGCCCCAGTTAAGATTGTCAGCCAGACAGACACATTTAGTATGTCTGTTGCAACACGTGGCAGATGTATTGAATTATAAAATAATATTAATATATAATTAAATATAAATAATATTATTGACATTAATACTTAAAATAAATGATAAGATGAATTATAACTATTTGTAAATACCCAAGTGGGCACTTTTGGACGAGAGGTAAACACCTATGTAAAATGTGCGCACTTGATAACGAATGGACATGGTTGTGTCTAATACGAATCTTCGTAATTCAATACATCGTGTCTTATAACGGACATACCTAACGCACTCGTGTGAAATAAAAACACGTTTTCTGAATTTTGGTGCCTGCAATTTTTCGTCGCTTTTGTGTGGACCATCATTCTTAACTGTCATCATTTTTGTTGTCACTCCTGTCTCGTAAGTCTTCAATTAACACTTGATTTAATGGTAGATTTAAAGGGTACAATATTTTGACCCCTATACAAATGAGTGCAAAAAGAAAGAGCTATTCCATTGAGTATAAGAAAGGAATCGTGGAGGATTCTTGGGACAAGAATCTTATGGCTTTCTGCAAAGAGATGAAGTTGGATTTCCGAATGGTCCGAAATGGCAAGCAGAGTACGATAACCTCAGTCAATTGGTGGACGAGGGAAATGCTAAGAAGCGCAAGTGTGGATCAGGTCGGCGACCATTATTTCCTGAGCTGGAAGATATCATCTGTGAATGGATTGCTGACGGGAGAGCAAAGGCTCTGGTTGTGTGCAGGGCTGATATTCAAGCATTTGCCCTTGCAATGGCACCTCAGTTAGAAATATCCCCAGAAGAATTCAAAGCATCACAACACTGGCTGGATGGCTTCCTTCAGAGATACGAACTATCTCTAAGATCAACAATACCATTCAAGCTGGAAGACACTGAAGTTATTAAACGTGCACTTGCATTCAAGTCCTTTGTTGATGGCATCGACTTTTCTAAATGCCAACTCTCCAACATGATTGCTATGGATGAAACTGCAGTGTTTATGGGCCAATGATCTGAAACAATTGATCAGAGGGGTGCTCGTCAATCTACATTCCCTCCACTGGTTACGAAAGTGCACGTGTTACCTGTATCTTGGCAATTTGTCTGGATGGAAAGAAAGCCCCACCTCTAATCATCACTAAGGACAAGAAAAGTAAGGTTGAACATGTTTCAGGCATTTATGTTCTTGAAACCGAAAAAGCCTGGTGCACACAAGCAGTTATAAGGAAGTGGGTCGATTTAATGCTGTCACTTGTTTTGCGAGGTGGCCAAAGACGTCTGCTAATCTGGGATTCAGCCAGCACTCACTGGGCTAAAGACATGAAGAACTTCTTTGCAGAGAGAAGAATAGATCAAATAATGATTCCCACAGGAATGCCTATCTCCAGACTCTTGATATTACAATGACAAGCCATTCAAGGACCATTTGCACATGGAAATCAATGACTACATTGAAAATAGAATGGAGAGAAATCAGCGTGGAAACTTTGTGAAGCCTAGCCTGCAAGAGGTCCTGACTTCGGTGAAGAATTCATGGGATAAAATCACTGACAGCTGTGTTGCCAGTGCACTACAAGCAGGCTACATGGACAAGAAGTGTTCATTTAAGGAGAGCTCTATTGCTGGACATGAGATATTGGGGCCAATGGTTCTACAGGAAATAGTGTCGCAAGAAATTCAAGCCGGAATTTGGGGTTTGGAGAGTTATGACGATGTTCCAGAAGAAGATGACATGACTGCATTTGAATAAATGTAGATTTTTGTACATGAATAAATGAATAAAGGTAGCTTGTTGTACATGAAAAAAACAAGACATCTCCTAAAAATAAGCCCTAATGCATCTTTCGGAGCAAAAATTAATATAAGATCCTGTCTTATTTTCAGGGAAATACGGTATCTTATTGAAATAAAAGTTCGTACTCATACAGTTATATACAACACTATTTTCAAGGATTTTTATTGCATTATTTTACAAGTGGCAAGAGACAAGCTGAAGTTCTTTCAAAAATAATTGAATAAATTACGACACATCCACATTTTGAAATATCATGTAGCTATTAAAACAAATAAATTATATTTATTGGTTGACTCAGATAAATGAATATTTTCTTCTGAGAAAGCACATTGCACAGTAATTTGTACAGTGTGATCCTACTTTTGTAAACCAGTATGTGTATGTTTTAAAATAAATACATATTCATATTTTTATGTGTATGAATATAGAAAGTTGTGACATTATGTACACCAGAATGTCAGGCTGTTATCCCAAAAGTGTCAAAAGAGATTATTATTTTTAGAAAATATATCTTTAGATTATTGCACCAGTTATAATGAACACACATAAATTTTGAAATTAATAAAAATAAATGGGAAAATAAAAAGATGGAGTCAGGCTTCCAGGTGAACTGGGGCCAGAGACAATACATAAACTGTCACATACACCCTCTCCCCTGTGCTCAGGAGACCAAGCCCACATTATGATGGGAGCTCAAGGTGTGAAGACACCCGTCTGCTGAGGCCACAGTCACAGACAGAAATCTGGGCTGGACTTTGGACTATATTTGTGAGTTAAAATAATTCTTGATTGATAGGGTTGTTTTTTTTTTTTAATTTAAAAATGTTTTATTGCAATGGTACCCAGTAATTGATACGCCAATTTGAAATGCAACCTTTAAAAAAATTTTTAATGATAGTAAATATTAGACATGAGTCAAAAGGGCTTTTGGTTATGCCCATCTATTTTAATAGTGGAGGGAATAAATAGCAGAGACATCAGAGCATGCATTCTGGAGCAGGAATTCCTGGATTCATTACCTAGCTTGGTCTCTTTTAGATCTGTAATCTTGGGCTAATTACTGAACCTCTCTGTGCCTCAGTTCCTCCATCTGCAAGATGGGAATAATAATTGTGCCTACTTCAGAGGGTTGTTTTAAGAATTACATGAGTTATTATCTGTAAAACATTTGAAGTCATGCCAAACAGGAAGTGTTGTACATGTGTTTATTAAGTAATTGGATAGTAAAGACCTCCTTTTATTTTTTGACAATTCTGTACCATTTCTAAGCAATCCTTTGGAGGTTTATTCTGGATCTTCTCAGGATCTTCAAACTATAGATTCTCTGATAATTAAATCCCACATCACGATTTTGGTTACCCCCTTTGGACAGTGACAATATGATAAGACATTTTGTGAGCTTTGTGGGGTTAAGGAACTAGTGTCACTTATGTAAGTAGTTCTGTACTAAGCACAGGCCAAGCTTCAGAGTATTTGGTTCAATGTTAAGAAGCAAACTGAATGGAAAAATCGTACCTTCTTGGTCACAATGAATTAGGTCCTGCTTTCCAATCATAAACAAGTGTATATTCTTGTTTACTGTAGGGTCAGCATTAGGCTGCAAGGTGTTCAGTTTCATAAAACTCAAGCATATACATGCAGGTGTCTCTCCAATACCCATATATATATCAAAGGGGTGGACTGATTATGGAAATCATTCTTCTGAGCATGAGATTTAAAATAAGGAACTCTTGAAATCATTGAAGAGTAAATGATGTGGGAAATATTATTATGGGTAGTTTACCTTATGGTGTATTTGGCCTATTGGCCTTAAAGGGAATGCACTTACTGAGTTTAGGTTTAAAGCCTGTGAAACTTGTGAGTTACCACACATTTTAGAAAGTATGTAGGAACCATGAGATGCTGATTTTATACTCGCAAAGTGTTTCTTGCTGCAACATGATTTTTTTTTTTTTTTAGGAAAAAGCCTATGTTTCAATATTTCTGGCATGTAAGAATGTGCAAAAGGATATTACAGCACCCTTACCACATCGCCTGGGTCAAAGCTATTTTTAGATGGAGCAAGTAGCCACAACCATTTTTTACAGCCCTGTTTGCATTTACTGCGTCTGTGTGTGTGTGTGTGTGTGTGTGTATTCCTAATTATATTTTAAATGTTTCTAAAAAGCCCTCTCTTTTGCACAGAGGTTTATTTTGGCAGTATGTACTTGTTTTTATTGTATGTTATCCTCTGTTTGGCCTTACTGTTAGCTAAAACAGACAAAAGATGTCCAGAAAAATTAAGCCAGTTCTCAAATCTGGAAATAGAAGAGTCCCCAGGAGAGGATTTGAAATGGAACTAACAGAGACTGAGGATCCTCTTTAATTTGCTATCCTGTCAGGGTTCTGCTACATACATTATTATGAAATGTAATTGCTTTACATATCAAATTTACCTCCCCCAGACCTCTGCAGAATTATCCATCTCTTCAATTCCCAGGCTAACCTGATGTGGGATAACTGAACTCCAGTATGTTATGCATGGTAGACTTAGAGATTTCCATAGAAAACCAAGGAATGGATGCTGGGCATTCAAACACAGCATATATAACCCTTGCCCATGATCAGAACAAACCCATGGGTAGAAGATATGTTTTTACCATTTTATACATGAGAAAACTTGAAGGCCCCAAATTCAAAGTACGAGGTAGTAGCAAAGTCACGATTTGAATCCAGCTTTCCAAGCTCAATACTTCTTCATTTTCATGTCACTACATTTTTGTTCTAGAAAGTCATATTAACACTGGATCATCATGATTTTAGACTACATAGGATTTAAATATTAGGTCCATTTGGGCTACCTGAATCCCAGAGATGATCTTAATTCTGTGAATGAATGTATTACCAGTGCGTGAGCAGCCATCTAGACAATGTACATCTGCAAATTAAACAACAGAATATTGCAGTTTCCTATGAACCAGTCTATAGTGACCTTTGAAATGTTCTATCTGGTCATTTATGGTAAAATATTAGCAACTCCCAAGCCATTTCAATAAAGCAGAGTTCCGTATTAACAAAGGAATCTGAACTTGGAGAGAATCTTTAGGTCATCGCATCCATGTTGCTGATATTCGGCATCTTTGATCCATAATGTACTCCTTTCTCTGTCTTCTACAATCTTGTTCAAGGCTTAACTCAAAAATTCCCTCTTTATAGAGACTTTACCAACAAGTCATGGTGTTTTACCTCTTCTGTTTCCAAACTGCTGTGTACACATTTCAATTATGAGTCCTTATATTTCACATATTTATCTAGTCTACTAAATTATGAATTTTTAAAGGAATCTCATTCATTTTTGTAACCTAGCATTTAGCATAGTACTTGCCACACAGTTGGTGTAATGCGGGGTGTCAGGCAGGGTCTCTGGTCCCGCTCCCCACATAAGAACACAGGACGTGGTGAGGCCAAAAAGGAACACCCACGGAGCCATAGATAGGGGAATCATACCACTATAGTCTCGCTGGCTCCTGGGTTGGAGACACAGGAAGCAGGATCCGCATGATCTGCAACCTGCCGTCCACTTCTCTGCCAACCAACCAACACCACTTGCTAGCTGCAATCCGCCCTGCTAACTGCAATCCGCACTTGCTAGCTCAGCCACCACCTTCTTGATAGCCCCCATTTGCTGCTAGCGTAGCCACGGCAGTTAAATTAGTGGACAATGGCTCACTGCTTACATCTGACGGCCAACTAGCCACAGCTGATGGCCATCCAATCACAGTTGATGGCCATTAACTACCCGAGCCAGCACCTTCCCACGTGAGGCTGAGAGCCTGGAAATTGCACTCCTGGCTCTGTCCCCACAGTTAGTGTCTGTGATTTAAAAATGAATAAATTCCCATCTAAAAACAATATAATACTATCATGTAGCCCTTAGATTACTCAGTTTCTATTCTATATTAATTCCAAAAGTAGTCTACAGAAAAAGGCATTTTGCACATGCATATTAACCAGTTAATGACTTGTAAGACTCTGTTAGTGTATAATAATAGCTAACATTTGCTGAGAATTTACTGCATGCCAAGTACTATTAACAACACTTTACATGCAGTGATTTTCTCCCAAATTCTAAGATATAATTATTAACACCATGAATACCTCACCTGAAGTTATGTGTTTCAGTAGATTCAATGCCAGGCAAGCTGTCTTCGGAGTCAGTGTTCTTAACCATTGGGCCAAGCTGACTTTTAACAAATACACTACTGAAACGTTGCCTATTGGATTCTCCACCTAGTGCAAAACAGCAGCTTATGAATGACTTTAAATGTCAAGGCAGTATTTCTTGTTACCCATCTCCCTGTCATAATTCCCAGCAAAATACAACAAAACATTGAGACTTGCCACTGCTAAAGAAAAAAAAAATTATCTATAGAATGGAACTATGTACTTACTGATCAAGACATTTCACTATTACAATATTATAATGTGAGTAAAATAAAATTACATCATTTCTTATTTTTTATTCTTTACAGTTAACACAGATAATTAAAATGTATTTATATAATATCCTCCCTGATTATGAAGAGATGTCATATGCAGTATCTGTGAAGCTCTTCCCTATATTCCTGGGAGCTAGGTATTACTTTTCCTATTTAACTTTTCCTATTTAACAGAGGTTACTGAGATTCAGAGAAGTTAACCTGAGGTCATTAACTCTGGATGCATATTAGAATCAGCTGGGTATCTTAAAATAAACAATAATAAAACATGCTGACACCTGGGAGCCCACCAGAGACAAATTAATTTAGAATGTCTGGGTAGGACCAGGACATCAGCATTTTGTAATCACTCCCCAGGTGATTCTAATATGCAGTGATTCTGAGAACTACTGGGTTAAATGAATCACCCATGACTCACAAGCTGAACCTTAAGTCCTGGATTTCTGACTGCACAAGCTGTGGTAGGCCATGTCACCGTCCCGACATAAACCGCTTTGGGTGTCTTTCTCTAAGGATTACCGATACCCTTAATTATGTTGCCACATGAGCAGTGGAAGATCCTTTGTTAATTCTTGGGTGAACAATAGCAATTACTGAATGGCCTAAACTTCTGAAAATCTTAGTTAGATTATAGAAAGATGAAGTGCCATGGGGAGGTTTGTGGGATCACACACACACACACACACACACACACACACACACAGAAATTTCTATCAGCTCCTGCAAAGAAAGCTTCCCAACTGAACAGCCTATTGTTAATCAGTATGCTTGCTGGGCAAATGTCCCTTAAAGAGAATTCTAGCCCTCCTTTCCTAATGTCTATAGCCCTCCAACCCCTCACTTATAAAACTCTGGCATTTCTCTTCATAGTCTAACACTTTCTATCGAAGTTTTGGTGTTGGATTATCTCTCTTAGGTATCTCTTCAGGCTGAAAAATATTCAGGATGTCTGCGGGTTGTGAGTTACTAAATGCCCCCCTCTGAAGTAATTCTGAATAATTCTGACTGTGGCAGGCAGCATAATAGCACCCTCACACTCAGCAACCAGTGGGCCCTGAAGCATGACTCGCTGCTGCTAATGCTACGGCTATGGTAGACCTGGAATTGGGTCTGACACGTGTGAGTCCTGGATACCCATCCGTAAACTCAGCTGAAGATGTTCTCTTACACAGCTGTGTTTATTCAGTTCCTGAAGCTGGACTTCAGCTTTGGTTGTGATTAGCATGCCAGTTTTCCCCATATCTTGCAATCTCAGCTGCACACTCACTCCTTTCTTGGAGGTCTGCCTTGAATCACTTTCTTCTTTGCTGGACCTCCACAACCAGCCTAACACTCACTGAGTCCCTCTCAAGCCGACATACTTACTCTCTGAGCGTCTCCTCTGGGCTGGTTAGGATCTTCATCTAAAGTAGATAAGCACATGATCACCTGAAATCATAGCCACCTGTATAGCTACACTTTATAGGTAATAGTCTTATAGTTTCCCTCTCTGTTCTTGTTATCTACAGTTGTATAACAAACCAGCCCAAAATGCTGTGGCTTAAAACAAGTTATTATTATAGCTTATTGTTCGTGGAGGTCAACCAGGCTCAGCTTAGAAGTTCTTGCTGGGTTTCTCACAGGCAATTGTAATCAGATTGCACATGGAGCTGGAGTTATCCAATGGGCCAGACATGCAAGACAGCCTCCTCAAATAACTGGAAGTTGATGTTGGTTATTGGCTGGAGATTCACCTACCTCTAACGACCAGAGAAACTACATATAGCCTCTCCATGTGGCTGGTTTCTTAGTGTTCCAAGAAGGACCATTCCAAGTGTGGGGCCAGAGCCAGGAGCGCAGTTTTCATGTTCTCGGCCTCACGTGGAAAGGTGCTGGCTCAGGTAGTAAATGGCCATCACTGTGATTAGATGGCCATCTGCTGTGGCTAGTTGACTGTCAGCTGTAACCAGTGAGCCACTGGCCACTAATTTAGCGCCGTGGCTAAGCTAGCAGCGAATGGGGGCTAGCAAGAAGATGGTGGCTGAGCTAGCAAGCGCGGATTGCAGTTAGCAGGGTGGATTGCAGCTGGCAAGTGGTGTTGGTTGGTTGGCAGAAAAGTGGATGGCAGGTTGCAGATAATGTGGATCCTGCTTCCTGTGTCTCCAACTCAGCAGCCAGCGAGACTATAGTGGTATGACTCCCCTATCTATGGCTCTATGGGTGTTCCTTTTTGCCCTCACAATATCCTGCATTCTTATGTGGGGAGCGGGACTAGAGACCCACATGCCACCCCGCATGACACCAAGATACGCAGGTGGAAGCTGCAATCCTGAATCCCAGAATGTCACTTCTGCCGTGTTGTATCAGTAAAGCCAGTTCCAAAGCCCATCCCAGCTTAAAGAAGAAGGGGAACAGAGTCCACCTCTTGATGTTAGTTAGGAGCAGCAAGCACTTAAAGGGAGTGAAGGGATTAATGGAAACCATCAATGAATGTCACACATTCGCCATATCCCCACTTTAATCCCAAAGTTATATCTTTTTGGAATGGTAGCTCTAGACTAGCAGTTCTGCAACTTTGTGATATTATAGCCCCTTCACTGTTTTTAAAAACATCGAGCCCCTTTTTGTCTGTGTGGGTTCTATCTATTGATATTTATACAGTAGAAATTAAAATGGAGACATTTTAAAAATATTTATTTATTTATATATTTAAAAATAACAATGATAAACCTACTTGCTAAGATAAATAACATATTTCAGTGAAAACAAGTACATTTTCTAAAACAAAAACTTATACCGAGAAGAATGGCACTGTTTTACATTTTTGCAAATCTTTTTAATTGAAGACGGCAGGCTTCTCATATCTCCTTATGCAATGTGTTATTTTCATTGAAGTATGTAAAGAAAATATAGCCTTACAGAGGTATGTTGGAAAAAAGAGGAGTATTTTAATAATCTCTTTAGATAATTATGAATATTCTTCTTTGATATCATCCCAAAACTTGTGAAAGTTTCTTTAATGTTCATTCACATGTGGAATCTGAGTCCATGTCAACAAATTTTTATACTGTGTTATATGAAAATCTATCGTTTTCTCTTTCACTTTGAATAGTTCTTTCATCAGTGTGTGATTTTATAACATTAGGCACTGGTCATTTGGAAGATACTGGTTCACTGAATTAAACAGATCATTCAAATGTGATATATTTCATTATACAATATTAAATATCACCTTTGTTAATAATGACTATTGCATCAAAAGAGTCTTTAAATATTAAAAAGAAGTCTGACTTTCTTACCTTGGTGAACATAGGTTTTCAATATGCTCATTTTCTTTTGAAAGCTTGAATACCAACTTTCACAACACATATTGTCAGTTGCTGTCCTTTAACTGATAGACTCCATTTGTTTGAGGAAATGGCTGCTAAATCTTCTAGTCTGAAGAACTGCAGCTTGTCTGTAGGTCATTCACTCTAATGAATTTGGTGCTCCATGAACAGAGAGGCAGATTCAGCCTGAAAACCACATAATTTTCCTGGAGACAACCACTGTACTTAAGTATGCAGCATAAGTACTTTATGCATATTTCCATGTGTTCACACAGAATATTAAAAATATGTATTTAAGAGTTAAGATTTACTAAAACTGATCATCTTTACTGCTTCACTGAATGCATTGAAGGGAAATTGGCTTTTTTTTTTTTTTTTAATGCAAGTCTGTGCTGGTGAAGAATGCTGACTGATATTGATGGATAAGATTGCCTTGATTTGCTGTAAGGCACCAGCAGTTTGATCCACATTGTTTTAATACCAAGTTGAATTTCAACAAAATTAAAAAAAAGGTAAATAGCATCTTAATATTATTAAACCTATAGTTTTGACCTTGTAGACACCCCACCCTGAAAATGTTACTAGGAATTCTCAGAGACCTGCAGACTACGTCTTGAGATTCACTGACCTAGATCAGGTCTTAGGGGGCCACATCTCTGTTGTCACTAAGATTAGAGCTGCCTGACACTGATATGATGTAAGCCGTATCAGAAGTCTTGATGGTGCACTCCGCTTAGGCAGGGAGGGGCTGGAGTTCTGTTCTCCTGAGCAGCAATCAATTCTTGTATTGTCTGGATTTGAACCCAGAAATTTCCAAATGATATGGACGGAAGATGTGGGGAGTGGCCTACAATGGGAAGAAGCAAGGCCTCCAGTGACTGACTCACTGATACATTAGCTTCTGTTATTATCTCTATTTTTTTTTTAAATATGGCCACTCATTGTCTCTTTTATTATTATTCAGATTCAAATATAAAGATGCATAGGTAGATTCATTCATTATATTTTAATGTCATAGTAAAGACCCTGAACTAGGACTCATGTAAGGTATCTGTTCTCAACTTTGCCACTTTGCTTGGCTTGACATAAATCACTCCACCTCCAAGCCTCATTTCCTCCTTTTAAAAATTAAGGGGTTTGGGATAAGTTGCCTCCTAGCTCCAAGTATATCTATATGTAATGGGCTGAAGCTGGCTGTTACAGGTTCACAAGAAGGAATTATGCACATCTTTTCCCAACTCTTTAGTGACATCAGTTGTTAGCCTGAACTCTGCCATGATGGAAGCGTTTACAGCACAGAAAATGGTAAACACTACAAATAGGGGCATACTTTTTGGAAGAGACCACTTAACAGCACAGCACTTTTACAAATCTACAGTGGCCATGTGCTGTGGAGTATGTATGTAATAACCGGGGGATCACTGTAGTGCCCAGCTCACAGAAAACCACATTAGGTCTTGTGACAAGTATGACATTCACACATGCTTCAGCTTGACTTCGCTGTCCTTTCCTAATTATCATATGTGGTTTATCAAAACTATTGCATGTTCTTATAATATACTTTTTTGAAAAAAATAAATAAAAATGCAATAGGGAAGTGAAGGTTTTATAAACATATGCCCAAATTCCTTTTTATTTTTTCAGATTTATGACCTATTGATATATTTTTTCCATTTTATACAATTTAAAAATTAAGTTTCTTTGGTGTGTTTGAAATAATAAACTGACCTATTGTTTGGGCTAACTCAGAATATAGAGGCAACAATAAGTAATGGAGTCAATAATTTAGAGTAACAATTGCTAACATAAATCAAGTCTGGCTCTCTTACCAGGACTCCTAAATATCTATCCTTTGTGTCTTAAAGGAAAAAAAATAAAGTTTTTTTAACCACCCAGATGTAGAAGAAAAATAGGCAAAGGGCAGAAAATAGTGGTAGGACAGGCAGAGAAGCAGCATTATTCTAATCAACCAAGTAACTTTATCAAGTTTTAAAGATAAATACCCTGTGGGACCTACTTTGCCTTTTGGAAAGTTATCTTTCTTTCTCCCATTCCTGTCATACCCACTGTCTTAGTACCCAGTTGTCATAACGTCCCAGTCAGACATGAAAAAATGTTCCAGTTTGCTTTTGGAAATGTGATTCAATCTTGCTGGCAGGGATTCCTTTGAAAGATCCTGACCCATTCTCAGGATGCTCTCAGTTTGCCAGAAGCAAGCAACAAAGAGGACAGGGTTTCACAAAGAGAGGATTCAAGGGACTTTGTGAAAGTAATTTCTCTTCAGGCTGCCCTCACACTTCTGCCAAGACCCAGCAAGGTGCCTTCATGAGGGCACCTCGTCTTCTCTTTCAAAGATATCCAATTACTCAGGCTCCAAGCTATGAAGTAGGGCTTCAATAAGCATGAAGCGGTTCTTGGGAACCTCTGGAGAAGCAAACATTGACAGGTAATGTCACAGCTGCCTATCATTTTCCAACAGCGTTGATCTGTGGGCAAGTTCCCGGCACACACAATGTTGCTTTTAAGTCCTGCTGTTTTGGATTCAAGTTTTTCCTTTTTAGCATTTTGCCTGAAATTTCTGTTTGACTTGGAATCCCCCAACTACCAAATTAAATGAAATGAGCATGATAAAAAAAAAAAAAGTTCATTGAAATTTACCACAGCCATTTGAAGAAACTTCCAATAAAACCAGAAAAAGAGCCAATGGCCATCTGCCCAGTGACATAAAACAAAACGTTGCCCACTAGGAGATGAAATTAAAACACAACGGAAACCAGGAATAGGAAGAATCCAACTTTTCTACAGTCTCCACTTATCTAAACTTCAGGCCGTCCCAAGCAGTAGTGTAATCCTTCTGGAAGAGTACTCATTATATTCCCCAACAGAAAGGAACTTGCTTTTAGTTCACCAGGGACAAGGTATTAAACATACATACAAACAGAACCCCCCATAAACAGACACAAATGAGGCAATGGTGGGATCCTGTAGGCACTCTGCCCCACACAGTGATCCCCAAGTTGAGTGAAACTCAGTTTTTTTTTGCACTGTGGCCCTGCCCACATTAGTAGCAGAGATATATAGATATGATGGGTATAATATGGGGTAGAAAAGATTTCTCTTTCAGAACATTATGTCCATTTTTGAGATACATTTCCTTTTTGATAAAATGAGAAAGGACTGACATGCCACCAGATGAGTTGGTTAAAAAAAATAACCTGAATAAAGGGAGCTACAGTTCAGAGGGTGAACTCACACTGGCTAGAACTGTATCACCTCTTAAAAAAACAAACTCCCAGTCACCAAATCAGTTCTGGAGATCTAGGGTACAGCCAACCAAACCAAATCAAACCAAACCAAACAAACAAACAAAAACCAATCGCCTTAGGAAATGAAATAAAAAACAAAAAGTAAATTTAGTTAAAAATAATCAGAACAGTAAAAATAGTATCCAGTTTTGTGTGTCTCTCTCTATAGATACACACATACATACATACATACATACAAGGTCTGACAATTAAGTTCGCCAACTTGTTGCAATGATGTTGCTAACCTTTTTTGACATCAGAGGGATTATTCATTATGAATTTGTACCAACTGGACAAACAGTTAACCATGTTTACTATTTGGAAGTGCTGAAACGGCTGTGTGAAGTTAGACGACCTGAACTTTGACGACCTGAACTTTTTGCCAGCAATTCATGGCTCTTGCATCACGACAAATGCACCAGCTCACACAGCACTGTCTGTGAGGGAGTTTTTAGCCAGTAAACAAATAACTGTATTGGAACACCCTCTATACTCACCTGATCTGGCCCCCAATGACTTCTTTCTTTACCTGAAGATAAAGGAAATATTGAACATGTTGATGACATTCAGGACATCAAGGGTAATATGACAACAGCTCTGATGGCCGTTCCAGAAAGAGTTCCAAAATTGCTTTGAAGGGTGGACTAGGTGCTGGAGTCAGGGCATAGATATCTTCCCAAGGGGAGTACTTCAAAGTGACTGTAGTGATATTCAGCAATGAGGTGTGTAGCACATTTTCTAGGATGAGTTCGCAAACTTAATTGCCTGACCTTCGTATATCTAAGTATGTATGTATATAGTAAAGTGCTCTGCACATAATAAACAATAAACATTTGATGGCAAATAACTGGCTGATGAATATATCATGGAGCCTTAAAATGCTGCCTTTGTAAATAGAACCAAAGACTGAACAGTTCTTTATCACACACAGATTTTAAGTTCCTGACACATGTGTATAATAAACTTTAGATATTAGGCATTTCCACTCTATATTCCATTTAATTATTGAATTAACATTTTCCTAGTAATTATTCTTAGCTATTTGTGCTTTCCTTCTCTCTTAAACCACTTTTCAAAACTAGGATTTTCCAGGGCTCTGTTATCTGATGATAAAGCACATTTGTTAATTTTTTGCAAACAATATTCACAGTTATAAAATATGTGTGTACTTTCTTGGATTTTGTGTGGAAGGAGTTCTTTCATCATTTTTCTTTTACCAGTATCCCTTTGGGATATCTCAAGACCCCAACATCTGGTTAGTGGTTTCTTGGAAAGGCATACTTTTTCAATACAAAATGTTCTCATTCTTAAAATAACAATAACAACCTAATTTGCATGCTTTTAGGAGCTTAAAATGTTAAATAAAATTAACTTTTCCTTTATAAATATCAGTTTTTACCTTATCATACTCCAATTCACTTGTTCTGAAAAAACAACAATCATGAAACTTTAGGTTAAAAATATGTATGCAGATAAGTAATTTTGGAAGTTAATATGGAAATATTTGGAATAATTAATAAAAACTAAAGAAACAATCTGGTGGTAGGAACATGGGTAACATAAAACACCTGTGCTATGTGGAAGAGGTAGAGTAGGTACAGGTTTAATGTGGATAAACTTGAATTCAAACCCTGATTTCATTACTTTGACATTTGAGATTCTTTTTTTACCCCACTCTGAGACAGTTTCCAAATCTATAATGTGGATAGGCTCATTCCTCAGGCTTTTCATAAATATTATTATTATTATTATTATTATTATTATTATTATTATTATTTAACTTAAAGGAATGGTGCTGTAATGCTTACTCTATGCCAGGCATTCTTCTGAGCACTTTCCTAATTGTAATTTATTTAATTTTCATGGCAGTCTTATGGAGTCAACATTTCTAGTTCCGCTTTAAAGATAAGGAAATGACATTTAAACATGGTGATTTTCATCTCGATGGTGCCTCAGTCAATGGCATACCAAGGCAAGGTCAATGGAAGTTGTCCACTTCAGGTGTCTTTTAGTAGATAATTTAAAATTAATAACAAAACCAACTAAAAGTCGGTCTGTATTTTATAATCAGCAGGCAGTAGCAATTCTAAACAATGTCAGTGGTAAAATATTATTCCCCTCAGGACAGATCACTCTCATCCCTCCTCCCTAAATTCCCATTGCTTTCAATAGTTGTAACATTGCTTTTGTAATTAAAATAAAAATAAAGTTACAGGACTTGTAAAACTCTTGAAAATTTAGCAAAAATATGAATAGGTTCTAGGATTACAGATAGTCTTGAATGAGTATATATGTATAATAATTTATTTTCAAAACATATAAATAGACATTTTCAGTGAAGTTGCACATTAAAACATATAGTTCCTAAAATAATAATAATAATAATGGAAAAATAGAGTAAAGGAGCATTTTCTTCCATCATTTTTTAAACTAAAAAATTCAAGGGTGTTTAAGCCCTATAAAAGCTGATTTAATTGATTGGTGAATCTATCTTAATTCAGCTTCAAACTTCACAAGAAAAAGTCATATTTTATGGTGTAAATTATCAAGATTGACTAGTTAGAGTTAGAGACCCAATGGATAATTTTTCAATTATCTACTTTGCCAAGATGTTTGTCCATTGAGATATCTTAAGTAGCAGTATATACCAATGTAATGAAGTCAATTTTGGCAACTGATGTGATTTTTTTTTTTAAATGACAATATCAAAGTTTATTGTTGGATGGATGTACCCTCTAACAATTAAGTAAACCTAACAAAAATACTAGTTTGGGTTTACCAGTATTAATCCTTGGGTTATTTGTTCTTCTGTGAAATCCACTTATTTGTTTTTATATTCTTGGCAAGACTGTGTCATTGAAATCTTTGAACTTTGAGTCAGTGTTTTTCAAGTTTGAATCTCACATCCACCACAGTAGGTAACTCTGGCTTTCAGACATGTGAGCTCCAGTTTCCTACCATGGAAATTGGTGAAATGATACTTACATCACAAGGTATGCTCTGAAGAGTAAGTGGATTAAATTGATAAAGCCTAGCTTTGTCCTTGCTTGTATGACCAGTGCCCCAAACTATTAGTTTCTCCCTTCAAATCTTCCTACTTCTTCCACTTCTTCAAAGAACAAAATATAATCATCCCTCGATGTCCGTGAGAAGATTTGTTCCAGGACCAACCCCCACTCCTTGCAAATACCAAAATCTACAGATGCTGAAGTCCCTTAAGTAAAATGGCATAGAACAATGCATACAATTGGCCCTCGGCATCCTTAAATTTCCAACTGTGAGTCAAAAATATTGTTCTCAATTTGCAGTTATTAAATTCATGGAGGTGGAAACCTGCAGATACAGAGGACCGACTGTAGTATCTTAAAATAGTTCCATGGAATAACAACCTTTAAACTTCTCCAATGGGTTGCTATCTGTAGGAAGTCCCTAGATAAGGTTTGAAGATGGATTGAACTTCAGTATCTGCAGGTGAGGTCTGGACTGGCTGGCACACAGAGCAGATTCATCCACATGGGATTATGACTTGGAGTCTGTAAATTGCTTGCTATGTTATCCCAATGTCAGGACGCATCTGGGGAGGAAATTCAACTTGCTCATTTTTGAACAAGGCACCAGAAAATTTCCAGTATGTTTATGATATAGTTATTTTTGAATAAAGGACAAACAAAAGCTATATTTCAACATTAAAAAGATGTTGATGTATACTTAGAATTTTCCATGCGTGCCAAAAGAAATAGAATATTCCTTTGCAAAAGTGTGTACTGAAGTGAAATGAAACAAATGGTCCTTTATTTATTTATGTAAGGCTAGTCATTGGGTATATTGCATCATTTAAGCTTCATCCTTACACTTCATTACCTAGTAAAAATGAGCCTGCGTCTAAGTATTTGTATAATCAGTGATGAACTGTGCCTTGAAATGGAGTGCTGCAGATTAAGCATTAGACGAAAAAAAAGAAAAAAGAAAATTGTACTTGATCTTTTGTAACATTAGAGAATATTTGCTTCACAATTGGAAATTTCCTAAACTTCAACTTTGAAAATCTTAAAAATACTATATTTCTCCGATGTGCTGACCCACAAATTACATGTTGATAACTTGGGAATGAAGCTTCCAGTTGTTATAGCAGATTTTTTTTTTTTTTTAATTTGAAATTCAGTGAGAACCCAAAGTCAGACTTGAAGACCTACATCCTCAGATTTTTCTCCTTTTCTAATGGGATTTTCCAATTCCCTTCAGTGTAACATTAAATACCCAGCCCAATTTGTCTGGGCCACCCCTTGTTTCTTACTACTTTTCTTTATAAAGCCTCCGTTATGGCTGGAGTAGAATATGCATTGCTTCCTCCCACCTGCATTAAAATGAATTATTTTAATGATGTCCATGCCTTTGTAAGAGCTGTTCTTTCTAATGAAGTCCCCTCTATATTCTTCCCTAGACATTTATCAGCTTTGAGTTTAGCTTCTACCTTTCTCGTGAAAAATTTTCTCTCCTCGCTAAATTACAGCGTTCTCTCCTGCAATAAACTCACAGGATTCACATAATGTATATTGAAATTATTTCTTAAACTTTTGCCAAATTTTACCATGGCCGTAGATCCTGTCATTACAACCACATGGTCTACAACTTGGGACAAGAAGTATGAATGTAGTTTTCTTTACTGTGCACAGCATGGTTGTATGCAGAAACATGTGCACAGAATGTTAGATGTGGAAGGAAGGGCGAATGGTGATGCTGTGCTCCACCTGTTCAGGTAAGAGGGAATATAACATGAGAGTTTTAATTTCAGTGGAGGATGGGCTCACCTTCCTATGCTTCATTGCTAGGTTTTGTGCTCCAGTAGTTTCTCTAAGAGCTCTGTGCTGGAATTTGACACAAAAGCCCAACTATCAATAATGTATAACTTAGCTTTCTTTTCATCACTGTCTCTAGTGTTGTATTTTCCTGGGGTTCCTCAAGGAGACAGGGTTTTGCCTGGACAAAAGAAGGATTTAAGCATTTTTTTATTCCTCTGGCTACATACCATATGGTACCACCCCAATTTCTACCCGAATTTCTGACAGTAAAGACTAGATTTCTCATGTCCCTTTTGGGGACTAAGTGTGGGACCGTATCAGGTAGGAAAATGCACGCCATGGCCTATAGCTGCGTGCCCCCCTTTTCTCTGATAGAGTGTTGTTAAAAGAGACTGCATCTCGACCATTAGATGAAAGGCAATTTGGGACCTCAAATAGTCCAGAAGTGATTGCTACTAACCCATATAACGCTTTGAGAGAATTAGAAAAAGCCCCAGTCTGGCACCAAGCGCCAAAGCTTAGAGAGTGAAACGTGGACTGGTTTCAGCCCCTACTGTCCTCACACCCATGGCTGTGTGCCCTTGGGCAGGACAGAACCTGCACAACTACTGTGGTGACCTTGGGCCAGGACATACGGTGCATGTGGACATGTTGGTTTCATTTATCTTTTTTAAAGTATATTCCCTCCTGAGAACTGACATTGTGAAAATTACAATGAAATCTAAATATTATACTTTGTAATTTTACAATAATTTTCTGATAAATAGACCTGATAAACTAGTCTGTAGCATTATATTACAGTCTATTACACTTGGCTCTTCTGATCTCCTCTTTGCTTACCACAAGTATCTTTGATCACACTTTTAAGATGGAAATAATCTTGTCTTAATCCTTTCAATAAAAAAAAAAATACAGGTCGGTAAACTTCTTTTATGAATAAATGGAAAGAAGGTTTTTCTAAGGCAGCGTATATGAAAACGAAACATTAATCCTAACCCTTCACTCTCTTAAATGGGAATTAAGGTCAGCATTCTTAAAGCAGCCAACTGAAGTGGTGCTAAGTTCAGAAATTCTTTGGAAAGGGAACCAGACAGCTGACTTTCACTAGAGAAAAAGGCATTTCAAGAGTTAGGTGCAAAGCACTGGCGCTGACTTTCCAAGTCATTTCTCTTTAACTAGGTCATCTCTTAAGAGAATAATGAGAGACCATAAAAAAGATCATTGTATTCATCTATTTAATTCTTTATTCTTAATTAGATCCTTCTACTCCGTTATAAGATACAGTAAATCAGATATTTCCTAAAAGCTTAGGTTGTTCCCTAGGGGAAAGTGAAGCATTTGGAGAAATTTAGCAAATCTTCCAGCCCATCAGAAATTAATGATCCACTAAAGAAGATTTTAAGAGAGTCACTTGAAAAAAAACAAACAAACAAACAAAAAACTTCTTTTAGGGTAGAACGTATCAAACATTTTTTTTTTCCTGGTTCAAGTGGTAAATAGTATCTTTTGGGGGAGGAAATGCTTCTATGAATGATCTATCATGGACATCATTTTATACCTTAAATCTACATCTTATTTCATCTTCCAATATGGCAAGCATAATCATACTCAGACAAACCATTACTACATCTGCTGTCCAGTTCCCAGAGTGGTCAATTTTCTATTTTTCACCTTCTGACGTATTTCAAAATTCAACCTCTCATTTTTAAATATGACGTTGTGACTTACAAACACACTGCAAAAGACATGTTCCTTCAAAATTTATATATTTTCTTCAGACCTTTTCAAGTGTATTCTCCCTTCCATGAAGAAAATCTATTTTGTACTTGACTAAAAATAGTGTTGAAGTTAATTCCCCTCTTAAGAGAATATGGAACTGAGATATTGAAAAGAACAGTTAGGAAATGGAAAAGGATTTACACTTTGTTCAAGAGGCCATTTTTAATATAGCACCTTATCACAAAAACAACAAAACTCTTTGTAAACTTAGTTTTGATAGTATTAGGATTATCACTTTTTCTGTCTCAGGTAAACTTCAGTATATTTTCACCTTTTGTATAAATATCTTAGCATGACAATAAGCTAATTCACATTTTAATCACAAGTGATAGTTTACAAAGCCTTCACAGTAACTTGGTGTTGTCCCCATGTTAAAGACGAGGAAACTGAGACTGAGGAATTGAACATTACCCTTAGGTCATGCAAATACCTGGCAGCATCCACAGTCAAGCTCATGTCTTTTCCTTGGTACCCCAAGGTAAGTGAAAAGCATGTATAACAAATCCAGAGGAAAATATTATATAGTGTTGCTGAGCTACTAACCAAGAGGAAAGTATCTTTTGTTGTTTCCACGTCTCTTGAGAGCAGATGAGGGTCAGAAACTTGAATTCCAGTCCTTACTGCATCACTGAATCTCTGTGAGACCTTCTTTTCTCTGGGCCATGGTCTTTAAGGAGAGGGAATTTCAGGAGACAGCCACCATAATCTTTTGCAGCCCTTTCACATTGTGTAAATGGTTGTTTTGTAAATATGGCCAAATTTCAGTTATCTGCTAAGTTAAATAATAGAGTTAAAATAAAATTAGTAGTTTCAATCTCTGCCTTTTATTAGAATGTTGGATGAGAATTAGACAAACAGTCTATGATATGATTGTAATTTTGGAATATCAAGAGAGTGGTCACCTCCTAAATAAACCCACAACATTTCCTGAAATTATTTACTTATATCCTCTTAATAAATATATACACATACTTGCTCAAAAATGTAGCAATTATTTATATTAGTGGTTCTCAACTGGACATGATCTTGAGTTCCAGTGGACATTTGGCAATGGCTGGAGACATTTTTGATTGTCACAGCTGGGGGTGCTACTGACATCTGGTGGGTGGAGGCCAGTAATGCGGCTAAACATCCAATAATCCACGGGATGCCCTCCCACACACTCACACAAAACAAAACGAAACATTTTCCTGCCCTAAATCACCATAGTGCAGTTGAGAAACCCTATTTATACTTACAAATAATTGAATGATAATCCTAGCATCATAAAAGAAGTTAAACATTTTTTTCCGAGGAATTTCAGTTTCGGTCCACACTGCACTGGTATAAGACATTTATTTTCAGTTATGAAATCTTTATTTCGGTTTATAATGCTCACTGAATTCTGAAAAGTCAGAACTTAGTTGAGTAAACAAGTGTCTTTTAGAAAATTAAAATAGCCAGAAGAGCTATAAGTTGGAAATTACTCATTTATGTCGTCTTTGAGTGAATTAGTGCAATGAGAAGTCATTGTGGGGAACGGCACACCTGAGTATTGAATGCCGTGGTAGAAAGGGTGAGGGGGCTGGAAGACAGCAGGAGACTCCTCAGCACCAGGAGAGGGGGGATTCCAGAAGAATGATGGTGCCTAATTTGGCCTACTTTTCAAATTTTAAAGACTAGTCCCACATTAAGCTACAAAGAGTAGCAGAACTCACATATGTGATTTTCAATTCTCTTCTCTTTTCTAATTCACCTGTAAGTAGGATGTGCCAGTGATTTTTAAAATAGCCAATGATTGGGTACAAGTTAAAGCTGCTGATTAATTAACAGATTGGTTGACAAATCGTTAGATTAACTGTTCGGGATTAGCAGTCTCGATGATATGTAAATTGCATCACTAGCTGCTAGGTTAAACTGTATAGTTTCACTTGAAAGCTTCATAATAAATATCAGATTTCCTACACCATTCATGATTTCATTTTCTTTCTTCTCTTAATTTCTCCAACCTGATTATTCTGTTACCTTCGATCTGCATTTTTGCTATTAAATGTGCTATGTAACACGTGCAGACAAAATCTTACTGAGTTAGCACACTGCAAAGTTTAAGTTGTAAATATTTGTATTAATGATTTATTGTTGCCCAGCAAATTATGCCAAAATTTACTAGCTTCAAATAGCAAACATGTGTCATCTCATGTCGTTTCTGAGAATCAGGGATGAGGGGCCAACTTAGCTGGGTGGTTCTGACTCCACATCCTTTGTGAGGGTACAGTCAAGCTATTGGCTGGGGCTACAGACTCTGAAGACCTGAGTGGGGCTGGAGGACTCGTTCAAAGCTCATTCACTTGTCTGGTGGCCAGAGGTTTCAGTTCCCTACCACATGGACCTCTCCATGGGGCTGCAATAAATTTAATTAAAAAAAAAAATAATAAGTCTTCTCTTATGTGAATGAAGTGGCTTGAAAGCACCTAGGATGTGGACTAGTAGCCAAAAGTTTCAGCCCCACCACCTCCCCTCTCCAGGGAGGGGAGAGGGTCTGGAGATTGAATCAGTCCCCAATTGCTAATGATTTAATCAATTGTGACTATGTAAAGAAGCCTCCATAAGAACCCAAGAGGATGGGGTTCAGAGAGCTTCAATACTGGTGAATACATGGAGATTTCGGGACAGCAGTGAACTCCGAGAGCTGGTGTCTTTTATCTAAAGTGACATGTCATCTGTTCTGCCAGGGATACACACCCTTTCCCACATCTTTTCCATTTGCCTGTTCCTGACTTATATTCTTTTACAATAAACCAGTGATCTAGTAATTAACATGCTTCTCTGAGTTCTGTGAGCAGTTCTAACTAATTGAATCCAACGAGAGGGTTGTGGGACCCTCTTGTGGATGAAAAAGGGGCCACATACTAAACTTGACAAGCTCAGGGGAGGCCAGCATGGCGGGCCTTACAAACTCAGAGACCCAATGTAACCACATAGGACGGTCTGAACATAAAAAGTCCAAACTAAAAGTGGGTCTTGGCAGGTAGTCAGGTCCTAGGCCTGTGGCTTCCTTGACAAAGGTCAATCTTTACCTTAAGTATCACTGTTTCTTGTCTTTTTTTCATCTAAGATAACATATCTTTGAAATGTCAGAGTAATCTTCTGTTCCAGACCCCTCAAGGCACAACTGCAGGCACCAGAGCACAAGACCACAGAACCTTTCATTATCTTGTCCGCTTAGCACCTCTGTGTGCTCTAAATGTTATTTAGTAACTATCCTGTACCCACCAAGGTAAACAAAGTATGTATCTACTTTGCCTTTTTATCTGATCCCAGAGAGTACCCTGCTTTGCTTTCTCCTGCCCCCTTAATCTACCACCAGTGGATTTCATGTAACCTTTCTTACTTCTCCTCCTTTTATTTCTAATGTATAAAATAAGCTGCAAAACTGCCATTCTCCAGAGCATTTTCTCAATCCACTGAGATTTTGCTTCCTGGCAATTGTCGGTCAATTTGGCTCAAATAAACTCATAAAAATTCTCGACAGGTTTGGACGTTTCTTATGTCAACACTCTGATTTGTAGCTACTTGGTCAGAGTGTAGGTAACAACGTGGGTCGGAGAGGTGTCGGAGAGGTGTCGTTGGAACCTCCAATCTGTAGCTAGTTGGTCAGAAGCATAAAAAGCCTGGGCTTGCAACCGGCATATGAAGTGTGTGTGTTTGGTGGGGGGCAGTCTTATAGGACTGAACCCTTAAACTGTGGAATCTAATGCTATCTCCAGGTAGATAGTGTCAGAATTGAGCTAAATTCTTGGACACACCGTTGGTGTCTAAGAATTGCTTGTTGGTATAGGGGAGCCCTCCCCCACCCCCACAGTGGAATTGGGTCTGGAAACCCAATTTAGCTTCCAATCCAGTGTTCTTAAACTGAACATAATGACTATTAGGCTGTGAAACTAAAAATTGGGTTGAGTCAAATATTCTTGTACAAGGGAAATAAAATGTCAAAATTTCAGAAGGTCAGAGACCTGGGTTTTATTTACTGTGTCATTGGAGTAAATGTTTCATGAAACCTTTCTTATTTGTTTGTACACACAAGCTGGTGTGTGTGTGTGTGTGTGTGTGTGTGTGTGTGTGTGTGTGTGAGAGAGAGAGAGAGAGAGAGAGAGAGAGAGAGAGAGAGAGAGAGAGAGAGAGAGAGAGAGGAGAGATTTGTTCCTTGTCCTGTTTAAATTATTTGTCTTACTATGGGTCAGTAAAAAAGAGAGAGAGAGAGAGAGAGAGAGAGAAAGAGAGAGAGAGAGAGCGCGCCACCACTCTGACCTAAGTTTGTTACATTTGTGTTTTCTCCTGGGGAGAACAAACCTTATTCTATTCTAGTGATTGTGTCTCCCTCAGTGTTTTGGAAGTGGGAGTATTTTAATACCACTTTGTTGGAGAGCCTCTTCCTGATTAGAATCCTATTTAAAAATGAAATCCCAGTGTGCGTAGTGCCATGCCATGACCTTTTCGTTACACCATTAGACATGCGCAGGCGAGGACAGGGCTCATTGCTTCCCGCCCAGTAGTTAGGGTGCAAATACACTAATGGTGAGCATCATAGGAAGCTCGGGAATCTCAATGGACTTACTTGTTTAGAATCTTTTATATAGCAAGCATCCGTAAGGACTATTTTAGTTGTGTGACTAAATAAAGAAGTCTTAAGCCCCTGAGTTTTATGGAATTCTAAACATCAATCTATCTTAAAAGAGACACTGCTTGTCATGGAAGAAAGAGCCATTTGAGGCCTTCCATTGCCAAGTTTGCCAAATATCCAGTCGTGAGCCATACAAGAAAATTCTCTTTTTATTCTTTTAATGTCAGATTTGATTCGTCTTAAATTTTTATTGATAGTTATTATCAATGGCTTGAAATGCTTCACTTTCAATTTATCAGTCATTTTATCAGAAAATAATATAAAACTTGAACACTTGGAATGTTGTTCATTTCCAGGTTCCCGTTATCTTAAATAAACTGATGAATTCTTTTATAATGAATAATTTTATATGTTAATTTATCACTTTTTAAATCATAGGTTCAGTGACTTGTATTAACTCTAATATTTAAACTGTCAAAAAAAAGACTTTCCACCCCACCCCCCCCCCCGCCTTCTACAGTCTTCTTCCAATCCTGTACTGCCCTCCCCCGACCCACAGTGTTTTTATCAAGGACATCTGGGAACTTTGTGCACTGCAATCTCTCACATTATCCATTGCGGGGCTAGCAATTCAGAGTCAAGTCATCATCAAAATCTTAATTATAGATAGTTCTGTGTTAAAATTGCTCAAGGAGAACGTTCCCTCTGAAGGTTTGAATCAACTAGCACATGTTGTACAAGAGATTTACACCCTGTGGTCCTAAAGTCTGGAAGAATTAGTGAATATATATAATAAAGGGCTTCTGACACTACACTAAAATACAATAAAATATTATTATCTGTTCCCAGACATTTTGGCCAGTCTATAGTACATAGAATTCTGAGTTAGTGTAAACAGGAAAGATATTTACAATTCTTTAAGAATGAAGATTTGCAAAACTCTTTAGCATTAGGCAGGCATTAGTATCAGGGATGGATAATAGGCTGTAATAAATCCTTTATCTTTGTATGGCTATGGTTTGGTTTACAACATATTTTCATTTTAACTTTATAAAAGTGCTTTGACGTAAGTATTATTACATTTATTTTACAGATGAGGAAACCAAGGCTCAACATAGTTAAGTGACTTCTTCATAGTCAAAATGCTAGTAAGTGTTAGAAAGCTAGGCCTCTAAGAACAAATCCCTCATTAATGTATTTTTTACTCTCCCAACAATCTCTTATAGCTTCAAACCTTATTCCTTTCCATTAGAAGCTTATTTTATTTTTCAATGTAGCTATGTTCATGATGTTTCTTTTTAAATCTTCAAGCATAATATGATGTGGGTACATTATTATTGCCATTTTCTAGTTGCAGAAGTGGAATAGAGTGGGAAAGCAAGTTATTCAGTCACACAGCTAATTAGTTGCCAGTCTAAAGCTGTCAGAGTCCCCAGTGCTTCCTCTTCTGTCTCATACACTGCTTCTTATATGTTACTTCTCATGTGGCTGTAAATTTGAATTTGGTAAAAGAAATAATACAATGGCTAATTTTAACTGTTAATTGACTTCTCATTTTATTTATATATATATATATATATGTATATACACACACACACACACACACATATATATATATACATCTATATAGTTATATATATATAGTTATGTGTAGTTATGTATAACTACATATAGCGGGGTGTCAAAAAATGTATACAAGTGGACGCTTTGGTCAACGTTGCTCAAGCAGTAGTTCGCCGTAATCAGAAGTGTCTGGACGCTGATGGTAACCACTTTGAGCACCTCTTGTAATTGCAGAAGTCAAACGTGACTTGTATTCATCTTCTGTTATCAGTATATATTGAGTATTACAATTTTAATAGTTTTTTCTTTCTTAAAATGTGTATACATTATTTGACACCTGCTGTATAACTATATAACTACAAAACTACATATATATATAACTACATATATAACATATATAACTATAATATTTCTCTATATAACTATATATAAATATATATACATATATATATATAATAAGAAGTCAATTAACAATTAAAATTAGCCATTGTATTATCTCTTTTACCAAATTCAAATTTACAGCCACATGAGAAGTAGCCTATAAGAAGAAGCAGTGTATGAGACAGACAAGAAAGCATTAGACTCTGACAGCTTTAGACTGGCAACTAATTAGCTGTGTGACTGAGTAAGTTACTTGCTCTATAGATATAGTTATATATACATATCTATAGTTACATCAGAGAATTTACACTTCTAATAGATTTTTTTTTAATTGGGGAAGGGGAACAGGATTTTATTGGGGAACAGTGTGTACTTCCAGGAC
This sequence comes from Rhinolophus ferrumequinum, assembly GCF_004115265.2. NCBI lineage: Eukaryota > Metazoa > Chordata > Mammalia > Chiroptera > Rhinolophidae > Rhinolophus > Rhinolophus ferrumequinum. Next base: position 48,161,596 of record NC_046297.1, on the reverse strand, counting down.
TTTTTTCCAAGTCAAGTTGTTGTCTTTTCAATCTTAGTTGTGGAGGGTGCCGTTCAGCTTCAAGTTGTTGTCCTTTCAGTCTTAGTTGTGGAGGGCGCAGCTCAGCTCCAGGTCCAGTTGCCATTGTTAGTTGCAGGGGGCGCTGCCCACAATCCCTTGTGGGAGTCGAGGAATTGAACTGGCAACCTTGTGGTTGAGAGCCCACTGGCCCATGTGGGAATCGAACCGGCAGCAGCCTTCGGAATTAGGAGCATGGAGCTCTAACTGCCTGAGCCACCGGGCCGGCCCAAGATTTTTGAACGGCTTCTCTCAGTTTGGCTCCAGACCAAAGTATAAGTATCTGTCGTTTGCCTAGCATGTTATAGCTGACCAAGTGTTTTCACTTACGTTTCATTTGATCATTACAACAAACTTATGAAATACCTGGAATAGGTACAGTTTGCAGGATGATTTTACTGATGTGAAGTATTTATCTCAGAGAAGTAAAAGACTGTGAAGTTCACATGGCTGCTAACTGAAAAAAAATCACTCAAGTCTCCTGATGATACATTCTTGGAGCTCTCCACAGCGCTACACTAAAGATAGCCCATCATTTCTAAGGATTCCTCCTGCCTAAGGATTCCTTCTGCCTAAGGATTCCACCTGCCAATTCGAGTTCAACAAGATCTTTCTCCCACTTTGGAAGAAATCGAGTAGACCATAGGAATCTTAACTTTTGATGTGAGAGACCCTTATCCCTGGGCTGATAGGCATAGCATGTATTTGTATAGTCATAGACTCTGGATTTAGACAAGGTGGGTGAGGATTCTGATTCTGCTGTGAGCCCTATTTAACTGTGTGTCTTTGGGGAAATCACCTGTTTTCTCTGACTCTCCATTTCTTACAGATGAAAAAATTGTGACAAAATAAATGTGATTTCCTGATATGATGATGCTTTTGCAGCAAACTTACTTGATTTTTTAATATAACATGTCTCATGTCATGGCATGAGAATCCTTGGTTTTAAGAAGTCAAGAGTATAACATTCTAGGACATATAATGTTTCAGCTTCATGGTTTCCTGGAAATAATGATGTTAATATAATTTTAATATTAAAAAGGTTATGATGAAACTGAATTCTGAGAGCAATGAGTCCTGGGTAGGACTGCACCTCAGGACAGAAAAGAGGCTGATAAATCATGTGCTCTAATTGTGTTTGAGCTCAGGCACATTGTTAACTGAGAAGATCTACCCAATTCTTTCTTCTCTATGAGTATATGGAATAAAATTATAATGGATTTCACAAACTTGAGGTATATATTTCACAATCTTGTACAGGCTATTTTTATTCTAACAGTTAGCACATTATAATGATGTTGTCTATTTATATACTTGTCTTTCTCACTAGACAGGGACTAGGCAAGAACTGTACCATTTGCATCTTTATATTTCCATGGCACAATGCCTGTTAACATAGAAAACATATGAAAGTGACTTGGTAAATGTTTATTGAACTGTGTTTATCTCATATAAAAAAGTATATGAATGTATATATTATATAAACAAGCATAATTACATACCCACATCTGTGTGCGTGCCTGTATGTTTTTGTCAATATCTAATCTACTGTTCTGTAAACTTACACCTACTTATAAGTCATAGCATTTCCAAGGGGAAACAGTTATAGTCTACTACTTAATCATATATATGTATTCTAATAAAATATTCTACATGAATATATGAATCTGCAAAATTTCTGTAAGTATGTTTAGCTGTAAGTACAACTTTACTTTTAACAGTTAAATTTTTCTGAGCAGAAATTATTCGGTTCAGCAGTTTCAATTTTGATATAGTTCAGCACGTTTTAATTTAGTAACTCAGAAAATATTGATTTCCAAAAGAAAGGATTGTTTGAATATTATTGACGACATTTTGTTGGTAAGTTTTTTAAAATCATAATAGTAGAGTACACTCTATGAGAAAAAATTTCCCGTGTGTGTATATGAACATTCAAATAAGTATTTTCCTGAAATTTGTATTTATTTGAAGGTGTGATGTTGTAATGAACAGGATCCCAAGCATGATACTGACTAACCCATATGCTATATGAAGATGGTATCTCTAAATGAAAGAAAATACTAATACTTTTCAGCAAGGATAATTAATGAGGCCATAAATAGCACATCATCATGGAGTTGAGGAAAGAATAAGTCACTTTGTCATATAAAATAATTACTTTACGCTCAGTTTAGGAAGGCCTCAAAGGGGCCATTACATATTGATCCAATTATTCTTTCAATATTCCTAAACATGATAGTGGTGAAGGGGAATTTTCATTGTAGAGGGAAACAAGTGAATGAAGAGGGTTTTTTGTTTTGTTTGTTTTTGTAACACTGGAAGGTAATAGTCAAATGTTAGGTAAATTTATTTCCCTATTGCCCCACTCACCCACCCTCAACCCCACCCAAACTGGTGGCAACTCAAATGTCTTTTACCAGGGTGGCTTACCTTAACAGCCAAAAGGGCCAGGAGTCTCATGTCCAAGAGAGTTTGGAGCAGTGGCTAATTGGAGACTACACATCCTGGCTAAAGCTTGGCACTACTTAAAGATAACATGCTAGTCAAACGGAACACTTCAGCTGGACAGATTTGGGCAGGAAACAGCCTGTTTGTGATCGGGTGCACTAACCAAGCAGCTGATGCTGACTGAAGTGGAAAGAGAATCAAGCTGGGCATCATGCAGACTCCAGTTTGAATACCAGCTCCAGCATTTGGGCACAGTGATCCTGATCAGGTTACTCAATTTCTCAGAACTTCTACCTACTCATTGGTATGAGAAGGTAACATTATCACTTCCAAAGATCTGCTGTGAGGAATGATTTAAGGAAGTATATACAAACCTGAGCACATTGGCTGACACATAGGAAGTGCTCAACCAACAATGGCTATTGCCATAGGCTTTCCACAAAACAGGATAGCAGTGGATGAGAAAAAAAAACAACAGAACCAGTGGGGCACATCTGTGGATTACAGTGGTGTTTCCCAGGTTTGCTCTGACCAGACCGCCACGAAACTGCCAGACGTTTATAAGTTTCCCACTGAGTGAATGCATTCTAAGCACATTTCTGTCTTTCTCTCATTCTTTATGTTTTTTTTCCCTGATTATAAAACTGAATTATCATTTTTCTTAAAGAAAGTGGAAAATTTCCAACCATTGCAGAAAAAAAAATCACTTGTATTCCCATCAGCCAGAAATAGGCACTGTTCACAATTCAGTTTTTATTTTCTTTTTCCAATGCATACAAACGTGTCTGAATGCACTTACCGTTATTGACAATGTGCTAAATATATCAGTCTGTATACTAATTATGTTGAGCAGAAAGTGTTTTTTTGTTTGTTTGTTTTTTTAAGCCATGTAAAGCTGGTACATTTTAGTCAATTTGTACCTAAAATCTAGACTGCACAATCTATTCAATGGAAGAATGCCTAGGAAGTCGAGAGGTCTGTCTTTATAATTGTGGTCATGGTTATTTAAAAATCTTAATGTAGTAATTTATGAGAAGGACTATAGAATCCATTTTTAGTTCTGTTAACTGTTCCTTGTTTCCCTTTCCTTCTCAGCCCCCTAATTGCTCTCTCTGGGAGTTAAGTATTTGCCAAAGATAAAAATTATTCATATGGATTCTGGAGATACAGTCCATAAATGGGGGAAGATTCATCACACAGTTTCCCTTCTGTCCCTTAGAGAAGGATTCCTATGAGCTTTGTGAGAGGCTGAAGAGTAATTTGTTCCTTCTTGTGACACAGCTAGAACTCAGGGTGATGGGTCTAACTAGCATTTGTATTGTTCTCTTCAGAGTAAGTCAGGCCTTGGGGTACAAAACTATTTTATTAACAGTTAAGTTTACTAAACTTAACTCTATCCCTTAATTTGTAATAAAACTATATTGCTAATGTGTCTAAGTCTCAAAAATATAATACTGATAAAAAACTTAAAGAGTTGAAGGGGCAATACAATAATGTTGTGTAAATTTTGAAAACATACTAAATGATATAGTTTATTATTTTGGGTATATACCTATGTAGCATAAGTCCACATCAACTTCAGGATAATTCTGGTGTGTGTATGGAGGTGCTTTGATTATCTATGCAACATTTTATTTCAAGTTCAAAGTAAATAGGTCACAAACGACATCTGCTAAATCTTCTTGGTAGTATCATGGTGTCTATTATCAACATTTCATGATTTTAAAAATACTTCTAAGATTCCAAGATTTAGACTTTTCAATTAATTAGACCAGCCTTCTTTCAGTTAGTGAAAAATCGGAGGTTTTGAGTGGTCATTGGTGTTTGGGGACGGGGATGAAATCCGAAGGAACACTGTGAAGCGATCTACAGCTCCTAAAACGTAATAGATTAGTGAGTCTTTAAAATGGACTTTTACAAAATTCCTCTGGCAATATATGTGGTAATGGGAGCAGGCATTATAGCAGTGACTCATGCTTACTAGTTTAATTCTGTCTTCTGGTGTGTGGTTAATTCCAAAAGACTAATTCATTGTAATGTTAATTGGGGCTCCATTTCAATAGCACTTGAGATGTAACAAGCATCACAAAGGCACAAAAATGGTCTTTGTGAAGGAAGAAACAATGCTCAGTGTCTGTAGGACTTTGATCAAAATGAGGAATAATAGGGATTTTATTTCATTTATGAGATGTCAGCAGTCATTGTCCCTTTCTTTTGCTTTGAATGACTATTTCCATCCTAATAATCTTTCCAGTACTTGGACCAAGGGTAATTTAAATAAGAACTACTCAACAAATGTTATTCAGGAAAAATTAGTCAGACCTCACACATAATGCTTTGGAATGTTTATTATACAATGACGATGACGGTTTTATGCCTGTACAAACTTATTGTACATTCCGTTGAGTAATCCCATATTGTAGAGAAAACACACACTCTCTCTCTCTCTCTCTCTCTCTCTCTCTCTCTATTAATTTTGCCCTGTTTAAACAAATGAAAGTTAATTTAAAAAAAAAAAGCAACCATAAACTTAAGAGATACTACAGAAGAGAGGGAAGACAAATAGAGCAATTTTGTTTCAAGGAAAAAAGCAACATATATAGAAAAGTAAGAGCCTAAAAAGTCAGAACGTTGAACAGAGGACTTTTATTGGAATTAGGTCAGATTTTAAGTGCTAATACCTTGCAATTTCACATGAAATACCAGAGTAAAATGATGGCAATTTTCTATCTAGTAATGATATTTCTGAAAAATCTATAAATCCCTTAATTATCAAGGCTTTTGAATTCCTGTTACTGAGTACCTCATGTCACTTGCTGAATATTTAAATTGCATGATTTGTCCTGCAGTGTTTCATTTAATGTAGAAGGCTTTATTTATAAGATGAACATCATAAGCTACTCATTTGCATTTGTCATATGAGAAAAAAAATGTAGTTTGCAGAAGATGTTCTGAGAATTATCCTGTGGCGAGTCTCTTAGCGCATCAATCCCCCAGAGCCTACTGTCTGCTGGGGTGGTCTCTAGTTCAGATGTCAAAGCTTTCTTTTTTTAAAGTAAACCAGAATATATTTATATGCAGCATTCATGGGGTTAAATTTCATTCTAGAAAAACAAGAAACTAAAAAGCATTAAATTAAAAGAAGATATGTTTCCAATATCCTATTTGAAACAGTATCTTCTTTATTTAAAAACTATTACTTTTATTAATATAAAAACAATGTGTACAAAGTTGCTTTGTGGTTCTTTCATTTTTTTCTGTCATCAAAGTATAAATTCATAATTTGGCAAAAAGGTTTCTCGGTTGTTAGGCAGAATGCTGTTTAATAGGTATGATCTATAGCGACTAAATTTGACATAAAATATAACTCATCCAAAGGAAAGTGATGCACTGGTTATTTTAAATGGGCCTTGTATGAAATAAACTACAATGAAATGAACAAAATCACAAGGTGAGAATGGAGAACCTGAAACACGTAGGTTGGGAGTTTGCGAATATATGTGTGTGAGAGCAAATATGCACACATGCACACACACACATATATGCAGTTATGTGTTATTAAAGGGATGAACTTTATGCTTAGTGTATTTGAAAATACGATAAAGTGCAAGTAAATTATCTACCTAAATCTTCTAGATAAATCTCACATTAAAGACTCAGTAGCATGCCTGTACTCTTGTATGCGGCTGCGATGGTTTGCCCTTGCTTCTGACTGATTTTTCTGTTGATTTCCTGAACAGCACATTCCAGGAAGTTGTCGGGAAAGTCATCTTGCCTAAGCAAGCACAGCTCCTTGCATGCTGTCATGGCCCTTCTGGCTTCCTTCTATATCCCCTCGTCCTCCAGGTTTTCCAGGCCACATTTTTGGATATTAAGGCAGACATAAGAAATGCCCTCCATGCTATTCATTTGGGACTTCCTCTGGGAAGACTTCTGTCCTTCATTTATTTAGAGAATTCATTCTTTCCTTCATCCTGCCAGGTCAGGAAGGCAGGCAGGCAGGACGTTTATACCATTACTGCAGCACTTGTAACACACTTGCATTATAAGCAGTCTTGATATCAGAATTCAGTTTTAGTCATTATTTTACTGTCACTGTATAGCACAGTGATTAAAACATAGTTAGTTGTCAGTGTGTTTACTGGATTTTACTTAATTCAAATAATTGGCCATAATAGAGATGAGTGACAAAAGAAAAGTAGGGAAGACAGTCAGACAAGATGGGGTTATGTGCTCCAGTAAGTTAGGATATTTTTCTTCAGAACAATCTACTTTTGCATCATTTACCTTGGCCCCATTCGCATTCAAAACGGTATCATTAACAATTGGCAATATGATATTTCGTACTTTTAGTTGCAAATGTAGCTAGGCTATGCTCACAGTTGGAGGCTTTTAGTATTTCCATACACAAGTTCATTCATTCATGCATTAATTTCTTTATCTAAATATTATTGAGGACTCTCATGTACAAGGCATTAAGTGATACCAAGCTGAACAAGACAGCACTTGCCTTCAAGGAGCTGATGGTGTACTGGAGCGGTGGGAAATGCTAACATGAAAAAAAAAGGCACAAGGTGCTCTAGAAATACAAAGGAAGGGTATTACAGAGAGGAGAGTCATGAAAAGTTTTGTTGAGGAGGAAAAGCTTGAACTGAGTATTGAAAAGCTGGACTTCGCCCAGGAAAAGAAAGAATGAGGTAGAAAAGGAACATATCAGTCAGAGCAAAGTTCTGTGCAAAGGCGTGGAAGGGAAAGAAAATAATGTATGTTTGGAAAACTGCACATAATTTGGTGTGACTGCAGCCTAGGGTACATGTAGGCAGAGGGAAGCTGAGTCCAAATCATAAAGATCCTTCTGTACCGATTAAGTTGTGACTTTGTCTGCAGGTAGTGGAAGCCACTGAAAGAGTGTAAGCAGTGGCATGACAAGGCCAAATTTGTGTTTTAAATAGATCCCTCTGGTTATGCCACGGATGATGGATTGGAGGAAGCAAGTCTGGAGTCAGGAGACCAGTTATAGGGCCATTAACAAATCCAGAAGAAAAATGATGAGAGTCTGACCTAAGTCAGTGCCAGTGAGGATAAAGAGATGTGGTAGGGAGCGAGGGAAGTGGGGCGAGGGATGGGTCTAGGCACCAGTCAAGAGACAGAAGCAACACAGTCTGACTAAACGTAAAAAATGAAGGCAAGGAATAGTCAGGACAACTCCTGTGGCTTGGATGAATGGATAGGTGGCGGTGGTGCCATTTATTGATACAAGACACGTAGGAAGAAAGCCAGGTTGTGTTGATGAAAGACAAGGAATATGTTTTGGACAGAATGGTGCCTGGGGATTAAGGGAATCAGAAATTCTAGCTCTTTATCTTAAAACAGATGTGCCTGCTCTAGAGACTCGATTCAGCGCTTTTCTACTGGGTTCGTATATCATTGTTTCCTAACTGCCATTAAGGATATGTGTTATGTATTTTATAGACATAGATATATACATCCATATTTTACTTTTCTATAATAAATAAAAATGAAAATCTTGCAGACTCTTGTACTTTATAAAGGAAGTTTTCAGTCAAGTAATTTGAGAGCTTCGGGCGAGACATTATAAATTGCCTAATCCAGCCTTTTACTTCATAGATGAAGATCTGAAACCTAAATTGTTTAAGTGGCTTGCCCAAGTTCATGGAGTAAATCAACAGTGTTACCTAGATTAGAATCCAGATAACCTGACTCCTGGCAGAGTGTGCTTTTTATATACCATCTGCCTTTAAAAAATGCAAAGGGAAAAATTAAGCAGACACTTAGAAGTATTTTTAAAGTTTCATGATTCTCACTTTATCTGGGTGAGAGAAGGTGGGTGTAAAAGAGAGGTGCCAAGCTAACAAAATGTGCTTTGGCACAGGAGGCATTTCTTTTGTTTATATGAAGAGAGTCTGTCTTTCTTGGGTCCTGGCCCACATCTGGGACACTATATGGCAACTTTCAGAAGCCACAGATACGTGGTCTTAAAGGAATCGTAACCAAGAAAAATGATCGCAGAAGAATTTGTTCATATGGGATATTCTGGTGTGCCCTTGGTAGCTTAGCTTGTCCATCTGCCTCAGAGGTGGTGTTGCTACTTCTCCGTTGGAGGTGATGTAACAAACGTCCCCTTTCATTATTAATGTCAGTAGCTGAGAGCTTCTCCCTATCAAACAGAGATAAGAATATTAACAGGAAAAAATGTAGTCAGAGGTAAATTCCGTTAGAGTATTCATTCACCAAGTCTATTGAAATGACCCACTTATATGTCGTCTGTTTTCTATAAGACAACTCTTTGTACATGGAACATCTGGCACCACGTTTAGGAGGCATTTATCACATATTTGCTAGGACTAGATTGAACTGATACAGGGTTAATAAGCTGAACTAAAAGTTTAGAGTCCGGTCCTGGTTTGTGGCTACTTTGTGGGGTGATGTGTGGGAAGAATAAAATCAGGGATGTTGAGGCTCAGTGACTGAGGAGCAGTTGGTGGGCATCAGGGCTGACAAGCAAGGGAACCAGTGTCCACACCCCAAGACTGATGGTGAGGAATTGGTATTGTGAAAGAGGAGCCATCAGAAGTAAAGCAAGTACCAAGAAGCAAGGAATTGGGAAAGAAATGTGGGGTGGGCCAAATGCACTAGCCATCATGTTGTTGGCTCAGCTTGCAGATGGAAGTCTGAGTTCCCACACACTGAGCGGCCATAGCCCGGCATCTGACATCAATTAGTTTTTTCACCTTGCTTTCTATAACCTCTCTGAACCTCAGTCACCATGTCTATAAAACGAGATCCTTGGAGCTCATAATATTTTACGTCTCCTCTAGCTCGCTTATTCTAATGGTTTTCTTTCTTCTATAAATAGTAAGTGTTCCTTCAGATACCAAAATGAGAAATGGGATTCATGTCACATGTACATGAAAACAGTACAGAAACTATTTTAAATGTCAGCTAAATAGATCTGTTGTCTAAGGAGACAATTATACTTCTCCAGTTGGTAAAAGAAGCAGCATGTTGGGGGAACCTAATAATAGAAATTCCTGAAAATAACATATTTGGCCTTAGCCATTTTTTTTTCATAAAACCATAAACCTAGTGTTTCAATATTGCCACTGATTTATGAAACAATGATATTAGATAAAACCATCAATGTTTAAGGCATTTTTTGCATTGTTTTACCTTTTATTGCTTTTCCATATTTATCCTTTTACTTTATTTCATGGCTGTTTTGCCATAACTGAGTAATACCATATGCACCAACATTCAACTAGAGTCCACTTAATCTGCAACATATTTTAAGAGAACAATGCCTTTGTCAATTTTTATAGGGGTTACAATGCTATTTTCTTAAGAAATACATGGAGAAATTCTATTTTATTTGTGTGTGTGTGTGTGTGTGTGTGTGTGTGTGTGTGCGCTTTAAGATATGCTGTCATTTAAGAGATCCCTTGAAGTGATCTCTTGAAGTGAAATGATAGAGTATTCATTTCACATGCAAGGCATGTGATAATCTCACACAGATTTTGGTTCTCATGAATATGAAGCAGCAGAAGTTTTGAGGGCTCAGTAAGAGAGCTATCCCAAAATTCTCTCTCATAATAGAAAGTGATAGCATTACTTTATCAGTCATTGGTCAAAAGACATGGGCAAGTAATTTATAAGTGAACAACAAAAGACTGATATTCTTGACTTCTTAAAAATATTTTTTTTCTATTTAATAATCCTATTTGTAATACAGTTGACTATATATTGGCTTTCTCATCACCTATAACATTTCCCAGGATATTATAGCCATCAATCAGCAAGAAAATGATAAATAAAAAACTGAGAAATTATATATCTTTGAACAAGTGTTACATCATCGGTTCTATAGCCATCATTTTATATATTCCCTGCATGAATGCTCTGTGTTACCAGAACGTGTCTGTGACATTGGTGGTAGTATTGTTGTACTTGATGGGTGACTGCCCTTTACAGTGGAGTACTTACCTGTAAGGCCATAGCTACTTTCCATGCTCTTCCACTGACTTACTCTGCGATCACAGACAATTTACTGAACTTCCGTGAGCCTGTTTCCTTAGCAGTGAAATGAAGAAAATTAACACAGTGCCTACCGTGTTTCCCCGAAAATAAGACATAGCAGGACAATCAGCTCTAATACATTTTTTTGAGCAACAATTAATATAAGACCCAGTTTTATTTTACTATAAGACCAGGTATGATATGATATGATATGATATGATATGATATGATATGATATGATATGATATATGATATGATATAGTATAATACCAGGTATTACAATTCATTTTTGCTCCAAAGGACGCATTAGAGCTGATGGTCTGACTAGGTCTTATTTTTGGGGAAAGAGGGTAGATTGTTATAAGAAGTCCATGAGCTACATATTTGTAAAACTGTTATGTACCTATCCTTAGTAGAGTCTTAGTGTGTTGTTGTTGTTGTTATTCCGTTTGTTATATTTTACAATAGTTTATAGAAATACAATAGGCAAAAGTAAACAAAAATGTTATAAACTACATACGAAGAAAAAAGGGTAGGAACTGATGACAGGATTTTTTAATGACCCATTGTATTAAAAGTGCTGGCAAAGTAAACTTTCCATGTACTGGGCCCTAGAGCCTCTCACCTCACCTCAAATCAACTTAGCCTCCTACACAGTGAAGCAGAGTGAAGTAATCACTCTCTAATGATGCATGTTTTTCTCAAAGGAAAAAGTACATGAATTCTCAGTGAGCTAGCTAAATATGAAATTAACCAGTCAATTCATCAGTCCATCCACCAGCCAACCAATCCAATAACAGAGTAGTTCCCACAACTCTGAGGCTAGTGGAAGAAACGTCAGAAGATAGATTTGAGTCCTTTCTTTCATCTCTGTCAAGTCATCTAAGGTCTCTGACCATCCATTTCTTAAACCATAAAATGGATTCAGTACTCCCCTTACAGGTTGGTGTAAGATTCAAATCAATGTGTTTGAAAGCTCTTTGTAAACACTAAATCAGTTTCAATATGTAACATTATTTCCTTGCTTAAAAATCATCATGTATTGTTCATTATCTCATTTTAAATCACGTCCTACATCCTCTTTATAGTATTTTGGCTAATACTAATAAAACTCTGGAGTGAGACACTGAGAGTGACAATTTCGTCAAATAAGTGCATTATTCACTTTGGGAATCTCCTCCTTTATAACCCATCAGCTCTTGAGCTCAGCAACTTCTAAGCTTAAAATTTACATCTTCGATGTTTATAAAATATTGAACCTTGAAATAGCCATCATTGTCTGTAAACATATTTTTAAAACCAGTAGGGAATATGTGAAGACATTTAAATTTGTTGCAAAACTTTCCTGAACTTGGCTGATAGGGCACAGCAAGATGGATTTCGTAGTTATACATCTACAGAGGAATGTTTAGAGATAAGATGAAAGTAGTCCTGCTTATTAATCACACATTGTATATTTGACTTCTGCCTCCCTCTTCAGCCTTTAAATCAAGTACATCTGGTTTTTGCTACTTAAGTGTGCCATTACCTTTTGCATTAAAAAGCAGTTCCTCCTAAAGAACACAGCCCCATTTGATTAAAAAATAATTAGAGTTGTATTTATGTTACTCATCATGGCAGCCCAAATAAGAATTTTAGTGTAGGTTGGAGACCTATTTTATTTCTACAGCAAGGTCAGCAGAATTGGGAGGCTCTTTGTGATGAATGCCGGCATAAAGCAGCTATTTTGCTTTGCTGGTGTTAACTTTCACAGTTAAAAAAGCCCAGTAGTACAGGATGGATGAATGGATGGATGGATGGATGGATGGATGGATGGGTAGATGATAGATGATAGATAGATAGATAGATAGATACATAGATAGATACATAGATAGATACATAGATAGATACATAGATAGAATCACAAAGCAGCTGAACTTTGTTGTTATCACCCTATGCAGAAGTGTCTTCCTCTGTGGAGACTGAGGCACATGATTATTATTACACCCAGAGCAAGTCAAGCGCTGGGAACTGACTTCTATTAACACACTGCATAAGAAATTGAGGTATAAAGATCAAACGGATTGTATCAGAGCTCACTGATTAGTGAATTCTTTCTTGGGATAGAAATTTACATAGGAAATAAAGTTGTTATTTGAAATTTTTTGGTAAGCAGGGAATCTGACATAGCAGAATAAATTTGATGGCCTAAATTACTGGTACTGAAGGAAATTGTCATTTTGTGAACAACATAAGAAGCTTGCACCAGAGTGTAAAGTAAATCGTTAAAGCATCACTTTCTTTATTGAGAAAGTCTTGCTATGATATGTACATGTATATGCATATGTATATATATGCATACGTATATGCATATGTATATATGTATATGTATATGCATATGTGTATGCATATGTATATGTAGATATGTTGTATAAGTTCACTAAACAGTGTGCTTAGCAACACTAGTTTGTATTCTGTTATTTATCTCATGGCAGACTGTTCACAAACATTTCTCATATAGGCAGTTACTCTATGGACCGCACCTTGAGAAGCACTGGTCTTTGCCTAAATCAGAATTCCAGTAAGAGGCTTTTGAAAATATATATAGTTTCCTAGTGAGACACCCTTGAAAATTCTGATTCAGGGTTCTCATATGTTGCACCTCCATCTGCATTTTTTAAATGTTCCCTATGTAGTTTTTTAATGAACATACAATGTTTAGGAGCTACATAATGAAATGCATAAAGTAATTAAGCAGTGTAAGCTGAGTAGGTTAGAGGTTGTTAAGAACATGGGTTGGCATTGCAGTTTAAGTTCTTTTGTTTCTTCTTGAGCAAGTTGTGAATTTTTCAAGCTTCAGTAGTCTTACTATAAAGCAGCTATAAGACATACCACATAAAATTGTGAGGTTTAAGTGCCATTATATATATATATATATATATATATATATACACTTAACTCAGTACCTGCCACATGGTAGACAATTGACAGATGTCAGCTATAAATGACAGTTATCATCTCCATGATGGAGACTTACCTGCCATTTTTGAGAATATGCCCATTCATACACAGCCCCTAATTCCCTGGACAAGCAAAACAGACATACTGCTAATGTTTGCCTCTGAGGGTTTCCTTGCTCAACCTCCATCAAAAGTATCAGTCAAGACTCTTTTGGTTGTGTTAGAAACCTAAATCAATATGATTGAAGAATAAAACCAGCAAGCTGTTCTAGGGGAGATTATCAGATCACACACTTTACAACTGAATGCCCAAAGTTGGATCTGGCCAAAAACATGACTGGATCATGATGCTCTAAAGATATCCTTCTATTTATATCACTTGTCTGTCTATCTGTCTATCTATCTATCTGTCTATCTATATCATCTATCTATCTATAATCTATCTATCTTTATGAGTTGGCCTCACTCTTGGGCTGGCTCTGGTATTGTGGTGCAGTGTCAGGCATATATGCTACCAGCCTACGAACCACAGAAAATGAAGTTCTTTTGTGAAATAGTTCGACAAAATCCAGAACTGAGACTGAGGGGCCTTGCTTACAATATCTTTCTCTTCTTGAACTATTCGCTCTCTCTAAGTAAGAGCAGAACATCCTGGTTTTCAGGCTCAAACATGTACCCTCTTCTGAGTCTAGGGTCAGACAACTTCACTGGAACCATTTGTACTTGAAGGGGAAAAGATAATCTCCCCAAAGAAAGTTAAGGGATGTTATTAGGAAAATGGGAGGACATACGATGCAGAATCCAAAATAACGGGTGTTTGATGCTCTGACCCACCCCCCTTTACCCTTCCGTTGTTTAAATGTGTTCGTTAAATAAATAAATAAATAAATAAATAAATAAATAAATAAATAAAGCCAACATTTGGTTTGGAGACCTTACATTTTAAGATAATTTCCAGATTTTTATTCTCATCTACTTTGTATTAGTTTTATAACAAATTTTTATAGGTTGAACTATTTCCCCTACTTCTAATTTGGGAATAAAGGATGAAGAAGAGTTACCTTATAGTGACCAACAACAAAGTCAGAATTTATTAGTAACAGTATGAGTTTGGTTCATTTTCTTTAGCTTGGGCCAGATTCATGTTTGATATATAGAAATAAGCAAGAAATGGCGTTAGAAGATCAACTGCCAAAATTTCACCAAGGGGAATTTCATTTTAGACTATATTTGTTACAGGACAATAATGTTACTATGGATTATAAAATAATGGGTGTATTATGGTTCACTAAAATAGTAGGAATCACATAGCTGTTAATGATTTGAAACTCAGCTTGTGAAGCACGACTTGGCAGAGCTATCAAGTGGTTAAGAGGGTTGGTATGAAAGTTAAGGACTTCAACACTCAAATCCAAGTCTGGCTGTTTCTGTGGTGTGTGGCCTTGGACCTGACTTCTCTGGGATGCAGTTTCCCCATATGTGTAATTGGATAAGAAAATGTAGTCACCATGCAGTAGTGGGGGAAGATTCAGGCACTGACGGAAGTGTAGGCTTCTCCGGCATTTTCCAGGCAGTGCATGAGCTTGGCTTTATTTTTGCAGATGCCTAACACACTCCCTCAGAGTAAGTCACTTAGTAATTCTTCTTGGCCCCTGTGGCATACCATTTATTTTATAACCATAGTATTCTCTAAGATGGCACTTTAAATAAGACTAAATGCTACCCAAGGCAAGAAGGGCAAATGCCGCTTTATGGGCAATTCTTTCAGTGTCGTTTTTTAAGTGTACGAAAGAGCAATGAGAACAGTTTTAGCTCTGCAGCTCTTTTCCTATAATATACTTTAATATTCCCTTAAAAGCCTGTGTTTTAGGCATCTTCCCTCCCCTCCTGACTCCTAACTCAGCATGGTCTTTAGTTTTCATTATAGAAATGGAAGCAGGAGGCTGAATTTTTCTGAGATGAGTGGTTGCTATGGTGTAATGGAAAGACCGGAGAATCGAGATTTAGATTTAAATTATCACACTTACTCTGCTGCGTTCTTGTTGGGTGACCTTGGGCTCATCATTGACCTTCCCTGATTCTGTTTCCTCAGCTATAAAATAAAAAGAACAGTGAGGCCATCTCTGCCTGACTCACACATCTTTGCCGTGAGGATTAAATGAGATGAGGTCAAAAGCAAGAAGGCACTATCCAAGTACAAACTTTCATGATGACTGTGATGAGTGCATACATGTATCAGTGTATTAGCAGTTTGTTAGCAACTGGATTCCTGTGTGCTCAGCGCCCATTTTCCTAAGTCCCGAGAGGCAGAGAGGATCCCTGCCAGATGGCTGATTGGCCAGCTGGGTCTCGTTTTGTCATTGTAAATATGTATTACATGCTCCAACTGAGAGGCTTTGCTTATAATGTAGTATGCTTTGTCCTTTATCTCTTGCAGATTGAGAATTACATTGTGGAAAATATGAAGTCGGAGATGGCCCAGATACAGCAGAATGCAGTTCAGAACCACACGGCCACCATGCTCGAGATAGGAACCAGCCTCCTCTCTCAGACCGCAGAGCAGACCAGAAAGCTGACAGATGTGGAGACTCAGGTAGGCCCCCAGGCCAGAGTCGAGAAATTCTTAACTGGGGACATTTTCGTATTTTTCCTTCGGCTTATTCCATAAACACAGAGTTTTACTGTGTTTATTAAACACAGAGCATATTTCAGCACTGGGATTGAGGAAATATATACATTTCTGTTTATTGGTAATAACAACGACTACCTGACCTGCTGTGCATAGTTTGTTTTTTTTTGTTAGTTTTTGTTTTTTGTTTTTTAATTAAATGAGGGTTGGTATATTTAGCTTTGTATGTGTTTGTAAAAACAGGACTGGCAAAAGACTTAATCACTGTTTCAATTTAAATAAACACTGCAGCTACCAACTATGATATGAAGTGTGTCAAACAAAATAACCATTTGGGCCAATTTGGTGCCTTTGATGTACATTTTTGACCTGTCCTGTTTTGTTTCTGGTAGTATACTTTAGCCATAATGGCACCTGCAGAGGTTTTGTACATTCAGTGGATAGGAAGGGAAACCCCAAAGGAACTAATCAGGAATGCATAGTTTCTTGTTCCCATGATTTTATAATGAGGAGTCAATTAATACTCTTTCTGCATACACACACGTGCATATATGTATGTATATATATATGTATATGTGTGTGTATATATATGTATATGTATATATATATGTGTATATATATATATATATATATATATATCCCTACGGACAATATTTATGTACAATCATATTTATATACAAATCAGCAAAATGCCCTTTAGTTATCGCTGTCACAAACCTACTATCACTGTTTAGTGAAAATATCATTTTCAATGACTAGAAGATGATCTCTTAGTATGCTTTGAACTATGAGAATAATTATTTCAGTTACCATTCTGGTCTGTGGAATCAGGTGGTTTGTGGAATCAAAGCTGCAATAATACTATCAAAAGATAAACTGAGGCACATTAAAATTTTCAAGAGTTCATTTGCGTAAATATCAGTTAGAATCAGGCAGTGCCTAACTGAAAATGGTTTGAACTCTACTGCAGGAGATAAGGGAAAGGATTTAATAGAAAAGATGCAAGAAGAAAGCAAAGCAATTATTTGATTGGCTATAGCTTAAACGTTTGCCTTATTTGAGAAAGCCTTGTTGGCTGCTTATGATTGGTTTTCCTTAAGTTTCATTTTCTTGGATTTAAGTACGTTAGCTCTGGCTTAGGTTTTGGTTTCCTTACATAGGCTACCAAGGTATTAGAGCCATCTCAGTCTAATGGCTTTCTCTAAAATATAAATTTTAAAACAAGATGCACCTTTATTTCTATTTTATTTCATTTGTATTAATTCCATTACAGATCATGTTGATATTTAAAGAGAAATAACAATAATAGTTTATGTGGATAGAGCATTTTATGTTACACAAACCACTTTCTCATGTATAAATGATTTTTAGGAAAACTGTTTAGAGTCGCAGGAGGTCAGAAAGTTTGAGCGATTATCTCACATTGATATAGCTAGTGAATCAAATCTGGGGCTCAAATTGAGGCATACTCATTTCTTTTCCTTTCTGTCCCTTTTGATTAGTAATACTAATAATTAACTAATTGAATGAGAATGTAAATGTGGATTACATTGGAGCAATGCATCACATAGGCTTTGGAAAATATTTTTTGATATTTTGATGATAGTGCACTGTCATCAGATAACCATGGAGGATGGGGAAGGGAAACTACATATTATAACTAAAATTACGAGGCTTTCCGTGATCATTTATCATCACAGTAAGCAAGCTTGGTGATCTATGAACATTGGCTTCTTGTGGTATAAATATTGTGAGTGTATTTTCTCTAATTTTTTTAGCACAGAATGCTCACTGTCTCCCACAAAGAATTCTACATATTAAAAAACTGAAATACACAATTACTATTACCCTACTTAATAGAACATTTGAAATTTTTATGCATTTCTGTTATAGTAAGTTTAATGACATACATGGCTGAGTTCTGTTTTTATATTTTCATCCCAGAAAACTTCCTGAGTTGCTTTTGTTCTCTTTCCACCCAGGAGTTGGAGTTGTGGGGGGGAAGGGGGGAATTCCCATTGTCAGCATAATAACCACTCTTAAGATACATCCTGTGTCAGATTTTAAGAGATAACTTGTTCACATCCTTAAGGCTAAGACATAAGTACTTTGTGGAAAATTGTACAGAAAATTCACAGGAAAAACACCTATTCCCTATATGGAGCAGCTAAAACTAAGTCATCAGTAAAGGCCAATGAAAGTTTAGTAGTTGCACCAACAAGAATTTTAAGATAGCTAGAACCTCAAAAACATCTCAAAAATCACAAATCCATCAGAACTTGCAAGGAGAGAAAGGCTTCAAACTTTTTTCATGTGAATGTATCCCCCTGTGGTGCTAACTTGAACCTTTGCAACAGGACATGTTCTTCTTCGGCCTAATTATTCACATACTCTCAAGTCCTGATGCAGGCCAAGTATACAAAACAAATCCTGAATTATTCCTTAATCTCACAATTATTTTATAATAAGCATTTATAAACCAGTCAGTCTGTTCGTGCTATCCAAGTGTGCTCCCATATTTTTGCTCCCATATTCATCTTACTTTGTTTCACGCTTGGTAAGCGCTTTTTTTTCTAAACTGACTTCAGGTCCTCGGTTATTTTAGGATCTAATGTCAATGGTTTTGCAATATATTTGAGTGCCTTAGCTTTCACGTGATTTTATTATAAAGACAAGTAACTTATTGTTTTCCAGTCCTCTGCTGATCTTCTAGGCTCGAACTTGACAAAAGTTGTTAGAGCCATGGCTCTACAGCAATGCCATTTAAAAATACTTGAGTGCTCAATAAGCATCATGATCAGAATAGAGACAGATAATGAGCACATTTAAATAACCCTACCGGCCATGGTGTTGAGAAGCAGAAACCAACACCATGCTTGATTGTAGTGCAGGGGATCCTGCCGACTTCACCATGTGTCATGCAGGGTGTCAGGCGGGGTCTCTGGTCCCGCTCCCCACATAAGAACGCAGGACACGGCGAG
This sequence comes from Rhinolophus ferrumequinum, assembly GCF_004115265.2. Taxonomy (NCBI): domain Eukaryota; kingdom Metazoa; phylum Chordata; class Mammalia; order Chiroptera; family Rhinolophidae; genus Rhinolophus; species Rhinolophus ferrumequinum. Next base: position 48,142,508 of record NC_046297.1, on the reverse strand, counting down.
GCCAAAAAGGAACACCCACGGAGCCATAGGTAGGGGAGTCACACCACTATATTCTCGCTGGCGGCTGGGTTGGAGACACAGGAAACAGGAGCAACACGATCCGCAACCCTCACTGCTCCACTTGCAGACTCAGCCACCATCTTCTTGCTAGCCCCCCCCCCCCCTTTTTCTGCTAGCCTAGCCACAGCAGTTATATTAGTGGCCAATGGCTCACTGGTTACAGCTGACGGCCAACTAGCCACAACTGACGGCCATTTGATCACAGTCGATGGCCATTTACTACCTGAGCCAGCACCTTTCTATGTGAGGCCGAGAGCCTGGAAACTGCTTTTTGGGGCTCTGTCCCCACATTGATTCTTCCTCCTTAGTCTAGCTTACAGTGTGTTTCTCACTCTTTTATCAGTTAGTACCGATACCTCCTTGCCTTCCAGTTCCTCTTTCCAAGTGTGCAATATAAAGGGTTTAGTTTCAAACATGATTCATGTCCCTTCCTGTAGTGAGACTCGATTTCTGACTTTTTCCTCAGGACAGTTGTGATTAGAATCACACTTATAGACAAACTACATTAAAATTCACCTCTAATAATCTGCATTCAGCAGTGTTCTAAGCAATTTTACATATATTAGCTATTGGAGATACATATTTAATTCTATGAGGTGGGTACTATTACCATCTCTTGTTTAAAGACATGGAAACTGTAACCCAGAGAGGTGAAGCAACTTGCCCCAGACGAAAGAACTAGTAAATGTTAGAGCAAAGATGTGAACCCAGGCAGTCTGGCATCAGAGTCTACAAGCTTTAACAGCTCTCTGTCTATGCTGCTGCCTCTCTCTTGTGATTCCTTTCTCCCTCTAAGGTTATGGACACTAAATGGTTTTAAACAGAGAGTAATATGGAAATCAGATAGAGCAACAGTAAAGTGAACCTAACAGTGACAGCTGAATGTTTTCTGCGAATGATGGAAAATGCTGCTGCTGCTGATGGCACCACCAATTATTGCCATTTTACCACGTGACTACACATCGTCTCATGTAATCCCAGGACCCAGTGTTGTCCTTGCTGGTTGTGTAATCATAGGAAAGTTCCTTAGACACTGAACCTGTTTCCTCCAATTTTCAATGATTTGTATGGGAACCATAATGTTAGAAATGGAATTTAATCAAATTTACTAAGACATATTTTGAATACTCCGTGGTGCAAGATGTTTTAATAGGTACTATGTAAAATGCAACAGTAAGCAAAGTAGTTTTTATCCTCATTGAGTTCACTTGTGTTAATGTGGCAAACTTTTCCAAACCATCTGTTTCTTAGCTTTCCATCAAAGTAATTAGCTATGGAGCCTTTCCTTACTGTCATAAAAATGTATCTTTTCAATCTCCTACTGTGGGAAGTATAATTACAATGGCCCCAGATGCTGTGCTCTGAAATCCATCACGGTGTTGAGACAGAGACCACAATTTCCAGTCGCCACTTGCAGCCAGTGATACTTTGTGGCAGCAATAGTCAGGTCTGCCCCTGGAACCTACAGGATTCCACGGACACATGACTTTGGCTAAGGACTCTCCAGCAGCTATACCAAACTTTCTCACAACTGCCCTGAAGGCTAGTATTTCCAGTCAGTCTCCCTTCCTTCCCTCTTTTCTTCACTGTGGTTAGATCTGCCTTGCAGTCAGAAGGCACTCTTAGCCAACTCTGGCTTCCCAGTTTTCCCTCACAGGAATCTCCCCTAATAAGTTTTCTGCATGTTTAATCTATTTTTCTCATTTGCTCTCAGAAGTCACAAACTATCACACCTGTTGTTTGGATTTCAGTCATACAAGTACAAATTTAAGGTAGTTCAGGAACAGTTTAATCAGTGAGCTTGAATCTCTAAGGTGGAAATAGGTTTCAAAGGGTAACTTTCAGAATTGAGCCACTGGATCTCTTTAACTTGATGAGAGAATAGCTGAGTACACATTTAACTTTGGCCTAATTGAAATGGCAGTAAAACAAATTTGCTGATGGATCATCCAAGGAAAATTACCCTGGTAATTAATTTTCTTGCAAGGTGTGGAATAAGTGTTTGATAACCCCATTAAGAGAGGGCTCAGTGAACTATGACCCACAGGTCGAATTCGAACGGCCATCTCTTTTGGTAAATAAAGTTTTATTAAACACAGCTACATTCATTTATTAATATGTTGTGTATGGCTGCTTTCCCAATACAACTGCAGACTTGCGCAGTTGCAACAGATACTGTGGGAACAGAGTCCCAGAGAGTAGCTTCCAGGCTCTTGGCCTCATGTGGAAAGCTGCTGGCTCGGTTATTAGATGGCCATCAGCTGTGGCTGGGTGGCCATCCGCTGTTACCGGTTAGCCATTAGCCACTAATATAACTTCTGTGGCTAGTCTAGGTTGTTGATTGTTGGTTGGTTGGTGGAAAAGCAGTCGGCGGATCGGGGCTGCTGCTTCCTGTGTCTCCAACCCACCACCATCAAGAATATAGTGGTATGACTCCCCTATCCATGGCTCCATTGGTGTTTCTTTTTGGCTTCACCATATCCTCCGTTCTGGTGCGGGGAGCGAGACCAGAGACCCTGCATGACAGAGACCATCTGGCCCTTCAAAACTAAGGTATTTACTATCTGGCCCTTTACAGAAAAGCTTGCCAACCTCTGCAGTAGGATACAGACTCCTAGAGAGCATAGCTTTTGTCTGGTTCTTTCACTGTTCTATTCTTAGGCTTTAGACCTGTACTTGGTACAGAGTAGGCTCTCTATAAATACTTGTTGAATGATTGGGTTAACTAATATTAATCCCTTAATTTCTGTAGATTTTAGCCCAGTGCTGTCAAGCCTAAAGGCAATGTCCCAAAGGCTGTGTGTTGACGATAAACATACTGCTCACAGACAGTCAGTGTAGGACTTTGAACAGAAGCAGTCTACTGCAGAGATGTTCTGACTGACTAAGAACATTGGATGAATGTATTTTCTTTGTACTCTGAGGAGCATGAGAAGAGAAATTTGGCCACTGTCATGCAGGGTGGCATGCAGGGTCTCAGCTCCCGCTCCCCACATAAGAACGCAGGACATGGTGAGGCCAAAAAGGAACACCCACGGAGCCATAGATAGCGAGTCACACCACTTTAGTCTCGCTGGAGGTTGGGTTGGAGACACAGGAAGCAGGAGGCACACTATCTGCAACCTGCCGTCCGCTTCTCTGCCAACCAACCTCATGTGCTAACTGCAATCCGCGCTTGCTAGCTCAGCCACCATCTTCTTGCTAGCCCCCATTTACTGCTAGCGTAGCCACAATAGTTATATTAGTGACCAATGGCTCACTGGTTACAGCTGACGGCCAACTAGCCACAGCTGATGGCCATCCAATCACAGTTGATGGCCATTTTCTGCCTGAGCCAGAAAATGAGTCATTTTCCACGTGAGGCCGAGAGCCGGGAAGCTGCACTTCTGGCTCTGTCCCCACGACATAGCTACCTGAGCCTGTGGAAAATAGCTCAGATTTAGGACACAGATTACCTGGGTTCCATTCTGAATCATCTGTGTTTTAGCTCTGTTGGGCAAGTTTCTTCTACTAAGATTATCTATTAATAATTTTCATATTCAAATTTCCTCAGTTCTACCCAAAATTTTATTTTTCAAGATTTAATAGTCCCTGTATTTTGGAGCAATCATCCTTTTTTTTCCTTGAGATTTTTAAGAAACTGGGTCAATTGTTCTTTACCGTCACATATTCTGAATTTGAGTATCTTTTTACAATATTTTTCAATTTACTCTTCCATCCTTGTGGTTTCTTTCAACTGGAAATTAAATCTTAAGCTCAATTAGATTGAGTTGAACATTGTGGTAGGAGTGCTCTGTAGAATTGCTGGTCACTTGCTGTTACATCTCACCAGCAGGGACAAATGCCAGCTCGCCACACTCTCAGTGATGCTATTTTAACTTGGTTAGAGTGGAACCTCTTCATCTCAGTCACCTACTTTCCCCTTGGACATTAACAAGTAATCTGTAGGGTGATACTTTGTCACATTGCTCATTACTGACCAAATAAATAATTTCATCAACTTTGTACAATGGTGATCTGCTAACTCTCATTCCTTGTACATCTATTAGCCTTTATTCCTCTGTAAAAATTTCTAAGTGCCAAGACATCAGACCTTGTGTTATATTTTTCACTTGAAAGACATAATTAACGTAAAAAGAAACACAAACCGACAAGCAAGGCTAATCTCAAAGTTATAATAATATGGGGTGAAAGAAATTTTCTGTTATGGGAGATTTTCCTTCTAAGGGAGATCAGAGGTACTTTTAAAAGTATTAGTGGTAAGCTGGCTGAAATTCTCTAGTTCGCTTTCTCTGAGAAACTAGAAATTTTAATTTTTTAAATTTTAATTTATTTTTTAAAGAAAGAACTCAAATTTGATAGTTCATAAATCCTCAGTTTCAAGTCTTATGTCTTCCTTACTCTGTGGTATATTCTGGAAAATTTAAGCTTTGAAATTGTTTTTGGGGGGGCTTGTTTCACATACTCTTCACTGTCTCTTTCTTTCCTTCTTTCCTTCTTCTTTACTTTTCTTTTTTTTCTCTTCTTTCTTGTGGAGATGTCCTTTTGGAATGTGTTTCTGCTAAAGAAGGAAATGTCTTTTGTCATTTTAATGGAACACTTAGATTATTGCTAAGCAGCAAGTTCCATAGACACATGGCAAGAGAGTGGTCAATTTATCACAGTTTCCTGTACAATTCTCTCAGTCTCCTGCTTTTGAACTTCAAGACCATTTTAATACAGCAGTAGAGAGAGTTGAAATAAAGCAGTTATTGGGTCAAAGTGGTGGGGAAAGAAGAGAAGGGATTGGCATTTGTGCTCAAAATTGGCCTGAGATGAACCCACACTTAGCCTGGACTTCTGAGATTCATCGCGCCTTCTTCTCTCACATTCAGATGCTGCTTTTGATTTAGGCTGTTATCATGGCAGTCCAGCTTGATATTCATGTAGCCCATTACCCTCTCTCTGACCATTACCCAACTTGAAAAACAGCTCACAGTTCATGGTCTGTTATGTCATCCAACAAATAGCTCAGAGTGTCCCAGTGTGTCAGGCCCCCCGCTGGGCTCTGGAGGTTTGGGGTGCTCCAGACAGACTACTCCTGCTGGCCTCCACATGGGGCAGAAAGACACCAAATGAGGGAACTGACAGGATGATTGCCAACAGCGATCATCCCATAAAGAAAACAAAACAGGGTGACCTGATGGAGGATCATGGGGAAGTTTCTTTCCAGAGAGTGGCCAGGAATGGCTTCTGTGAGCAAGACTTGAATGGATGAGAAGAAAGCAGCCATGGATCTGGGAAAGGGGAGGCATTCCAGGCAGGGAAAACTACGAGTACAGAAACGCTGAGATGGAAATTACTTTGGCATTTGAGGTGGCAGAGAGAAAGCCTATGTTTGGACCATAATGAACAAGGGAGAGAGTGGCAGGAAGTGAGATTGGAGAAGTAAGCAGGGTCCTGGTCATATACAACATTGTAGGCCAGGCAAAGAACTTTGGAATTTATCCTAATTTTAAAGGGAAGCCACTGGCAGATTTAACATAGGAGATGGAATGACCTGATTTATATTTTTACAAAGAACACTCTGCTTGCTATGTAGCAAATAAACTAGAGGTAAGACAAAGTAGAGAAAAATTAGAAGCAGTGCTAGTCTCCAGACTTAGATATAGGCAGCTTCATTTTTAATTTTGGGTGGTTCCATTCTTTTCTCAGTGTTCTTTCATGTTCTTCTCAGACATGAAAAACAATTTCTGTCCTTTGTAAAATAAAAATAAAAAATTTGTGTTTGAGAAAATTTGGTATCAGAACATATGATCAGAGTGTATGGTGCATAAGAAAATATTCGATTTAATGACATATGATATATTTGATTCACTGAGACATGTACCTTTTGTTTATTCAATAAATACTGAGTGTCTTCTCTGTGCCAAGCACTATTCTAAGTGTCACCAAAAGATACAGGTGTCTCATCCCCCAATAAATTGTCATTCTAATAAACAAAAAAAAACTTTTCTGTACAAAAATATATTTAAAAGTTGAAAGTTGTATTTTGTATGTCCGTAATCTTTACATTCTCTACCATTTATTTCTCTGCACTTCTCCCAACTCTATTTTCAAATCCCAGGTCCTCTTGCTCCTGTTTGTCCTCAAATCAAACAACTCAGAATAGGAAAGCATTTTTAAAAACTCTAAAACACTCCATAAATATAAGTTTTGATACATACTAGTAACTGTTAGACTGGCTTCTGTGACAATTGTATCAATAACTTTTAGCCCTTAAAATTCTTTAACTTCTTTTCAATTACAGTTCACATTCAGTATTATTTTATATTAGTTTCACATCTACTGCATAGTGGTTAGACATTTATATAATTTATACAGTGATCCTCCCGAATAGTCTAGTACCCACCTGGCACTATACATAGTTCTTGCAACATTATTGACTATATTCTCTATGCTGTACTTTCCATCCCTGTGACTATTTTGTAACTACCAATTTGTACCTCTTACTACCATCACCTTTTTCACCCATCTCCCCAACCCTCCTCCCTTCTGGTAACCATCAGCTTGTTCTCTGTGTCTATGAGTCTGCTCCTGTTTTATTTGTTCATTTACTTTGTTCTTTAGATTCCACATATAAGTGAGATCATATGGTATTTGTCTTTCTCAGTCTGACTTATTTCACTTAGCATCATACCCTCCAGGTCCATCCATGTTGTCGCAAATGGTAAGATTTCATTCTTTTTTGGATGACAGAGTGATATTCTATTGTATATATGCACCACATCTTTGTCTAGTCGTCTCCTAAGGGACATGTAGGTTGCTTCTATATCTGGGCTGTTGTAAATAGTGCTGCAATGAACATAGGGATGCATATATATTTTCGAACTAGTGTTTTGGATTTCTTTGGATAAATATCCAGAAGTGGAATCACTGGGTCATAAGGTAGTTCTATTTTTAATTTTTTAAAGTAACCTCCAAACCATTTTCCATAGCGGCTGCACCAATTTGTAATCCCATCAGCAGTGCACGAGGGTTCCCTTTGCTCCACATCACTGTGACCAATTAGTGTTTGTTGATTTATTGATGATGGCCATTCTGACAGGTGTGAAGTAATAGCTCATTGTGGTTTTTAATCTGCATTTCTGTCATGATTAGTGACATTGAGCATCTTTTCTTATGTCTATTGGCCATGTGCATGTCCTCTTTGGAGAAATGTCTATTTAGGTCCTCTGCCCACTTTTTAATTAGATTTTTTGTTGTTGTTGAGATGTATGAGTTCTCTATAAATTTTGGATATTAGCCTCTTATCAGATGTATCATTGAAGAATATCTTCTCCCATTCAATATGCTATCTTTTCATTTTTTTCTTTTTTTTTTTTGTTTCAGGTGCACAAAACAAAGTAATACTTAGACGTTTATCATTTCTATCCCTCACACTGTGTGAACTCCCCTCCCCCCATCCACTATCCCTCTGACATCGCACACAGCCATTACATTTCCACTGTCTCTATTCCTAATGCTGTACTCCACTTCTTGTAAGTATATACATATACATATATACACACATACATATATATATATATATATATAAAATTATAGTTGGCATTCATTATTGTTCAGCTTCAACTTCAGGTGTACAGTGCAGTGATCAGGCATCTACATTATCCCTGACGTTGTCTCCCAAATGGGACAAGTGTCCATCAGATACCCTACAAAAATCTTTACAACATTATTGATTACATTCCCCAAATTAATTAATTTTCAAAACCCTTGGCCATCTTGTGGTTACTGTTTTCTAATCCCCTCACCTTCCCCCTTATCCCCACCCCACCTCCCATCTAGCAACGCTCAGTTTTTCCTCTATGTGACCCTGGAAGGGCAATTTCAGAACAAAGCAAATCACCAAGCACAACAACAACAAAGAAAAAATCAAATACATTCACATGTAAAAACAATCGACAACCC